>NW_022111256.1:2609066-2624497 GCF_000313985.2 Echinops telfairi | reverse complement strand
GTTTTGGACTCTTTGAATAGCCAGTATTTTATTTCAACTAACTTAACCCAACTTCCATTGTAGCTGTCTGGCTACACGTGTTTGATGTGTTGCCCCTTCTGATGATAATCTCCATGAGGCCCCAAGTCTTCCTGGTTCTAGTCAACACTGTATCCCAGATGCTGGGCACAGCGCCTTGGCTGTCAGCGGGCAGTCTGGGACGACTGTTTGCATAAATGAGTGCAGGAAACTGCATTCCCTGGAACTGCAATAGGAAGGAAGGAAGAAGGCTTTACGTCAAATGGAAGGAAGAGTAGATGAGGAAGGTAGGCCACATGGCTCCTCAGCTATTTGGAAAACTTTGATGTGCTAAGGAGTCTGGATGGCCCAGTGGCTAAGCATTCATGCTAATCAAAGAGTCATCCCTTTGGACCTGCATGGGAGAAAGATGTGGCATCCTGCTTCCTGAATGATTAGGGCCTTGGAACCCCATGGGGCAGTTCTGCTGTGTCCTCTGGCAGTGCCATGGATGAGCAGCAGCAGGTGGATGATGTGTTAGCTAGGGGAAGAATACTTGGAGGCAAGAGGCTCAACACCATAAACTCACGAAGTCCTTTTTGATCCAAAGATCTTGAGTCCATTATTCCACTGGTTGGGAAGAGGACCACTTGGAAGAAAACAAGTTTCAAATACAAGTTAAGGGAAGCAGAACGCACAGTCACGAACCAGGCGTGTGTTTGTATCGCCTCATGGCATCACAAACGTGCGTCCTTTCAAGCACACGTTACTTCTTCAAATCCTTATGGAGACCCACTAGGGGCCAGCTCCCTGCCTAGTGGTACAAGAACAGACATGGCAGAAGTGATCCAGGGCCTTAGGGAACGTCCTAGCTCATGGGTGTGACACAAAGATAATAATAATACTACTAATAAGGAAGTAAGCACATGAGGGGAGGGATTGCTCTCAGATGGATGTGGTGGTGATTGTACAACTTCCCCTTGATGTGAACTATTCAATTCTATGATATCTAATCTATATGCCAATAAAACTCTTGCAGAGACAGTAGCATTGTACGCATCTCAGTGTTGGCAGGGGTCTCCACATGACTTCTCCAGGTCCAAGGTTCTGGCTGCATCAAGGTGGGTCCATGGGACTTCTCCTCAGGGATGTTTTGCATGAGTCAGCCTTGTCAATAGACAGTCTCCAAGGGAGTGAACTGGATCTATAAGACCTCCCACCCACTGGCCTGTGATCTTCCTGCATTCAGCATCATTGTATGTGTTTCATGAGCTGAAGAGGACTTTATAAACTGGTGTCGGACATATGAGCTAATATTGGATTTACGGACTTATTCGGGACTGAGCTGGTGCATTTTCTCAATATCCAACTGCTCTTTATATAAAACTCTCTCGTATACAAAAAAAAAAAAACTGTTACAGAAAAAGCAACAACCAAAAAAACCCTGCCGCCAAGCCAACTTCAACTCATGGAGACCCCATGTGCTGTCGAGCAGCTCTGCTCCAGAGGTTCCCGCGACCTTTGACAAGCAGGTCGTCAGGCTTTACTTCCACGGTGTCTCTGTGCAGCTCTGAACTCTTGTTGGCATCAGACACTCAGCCACCTGAACCACCTGAGGAACCTATACACACATAATCAAATAATGTCAGCTAGCTAGAACTGCCCAGAAAAAAATATCACAGAGGAAAAGGATAGAGAACACCTACGGAGCATCCGAGGATGGGGTGCAAGTGTTTTTGTCATTAAATGCTTGCTGTCATGATATGTAAGGCATGAACTATCAGGATGCCTGAGGGGAACTTATTTGCATATGCCTAGCTTTGGCAATGGATGGGCCAAGGGGTTCAATTGACAGAGCTTGCTATTCTTCAAGTCTGGGCGGCGAAGCTTTAGAGCACTCCCCTTGGAGACCCCATCCTCGGATACCTCATCCTCCACTTGGGCAGAGAGGTTCAGGAGCAACTTTTCTTCTCCTCAGATCCTCCCTTCCTGAAGATATTTTACCTGTCAAACCTGTTTCATTCCAGGGGAACTGGTCTCAAGTCACTCCCTCCTGTTTGGGTGGGCCCTCTGGTCCCAAGATGCTGAAGGGGCTTGAGGGAGCAGGCCTTGGGCAGGGCCACTCCCTGCGAATTCCTCTGCCTCTGGCTCCTGCTGGCTGCTCCCTAACCAAGGTAAATGAGGAAGTTTGCTTAGCCCACAATTAAGTTTCTGTTTCTGGCACCCCAAGGAAACATCTCTTCAACTAAAGCATGCATCCAAAAAACCAGTCTTGGGGCCCAAACACAATGATTTTTCAGGACTATAGCACAAGTCAAAGAGAATTGGTAGTTCAATGGTCAATTATATGGCCACTGTGTTAGGCTGCGTTGACTAGAGAAACAAATGCAGTGACAGTCATATGGGTGTAAGAAAGTGCTCTATATCATGAAATAATTGTATATCAAGAAAACATCCCAGTCCAACCCAAGTCCACAAGTCCGATACTAGTCCATAAGTCCCTCTTCAGACTCACCCAGCCACATGCAATGATGCATAATGCAGGAACATCACAGGCTGGTGGGTGCAAAGTCTTGTGGATCCAAGGTCAGTAGAAAACATGACAGGACTCCAGGAGGTCTCCTGGTGGCCAGCAGGCAGAAAGGTTAAGGCAGAGAGAGAGCCCACCAGAGAACTATATATCTTGATCACATCTCCAAGTGAGGTCATCAGGCTGTGACCTGATTGACAGACTGAACTCCACCCATTATCTTCTTCCAGGTGCCACATTAGCACAAAAAAGCCTAACTATCTCAGTTACTAACTGGCAGGGCAAGCCCATTCAATGACTCCTTCATAATTTGGTTAACTGTCAGTTCCAGGAGAAAGACTAAGCTTTCTAGTCCTGTAACGAGTTACAGTCTTAGAAACCCACAAGGGAAGTTCTACCCTGTTCTATGGGGTCACTAGGAGTCAGCAGCCACTTCAGGGCAAGGAGTTTTCGAGTTTTGAGGTCAGTTCCAGGTACTGCCCTGGCTGGTCTGAATGGGTGATGTGCTCCTATTAAGAATACAGCCGAGAACACCACGTGGGGCTGTCCTGCTCTATCACAAAGGGTCTGTATGCATCAAAACCACCCTGATGCCACATCAGCAGCAGAGTCAAAGTCACTGTACTCCACAACCCTGTTTTCCTTCATCAAAAGTAGGTACAGGCACATCTCTTATATAATTGCAACGTGTCCTGGAAGCTCCCCCAGCCTGAGATTTGACCTTGAGGTTGTGGATGGGGGAGTCCATGTGGGTGGGCTCTGAGAAGCTACAGGAAGGCCAACCTACGAAGCCAGCTAGACTCCACAGAGGTGAAGCAACTCAACCAAGGTCACTGGAGGAGGGTGAACATGTTTGGCCCTGGGGAAGAACATTAATTTGGGGAGGCCAAAAAGAACGATTATGGGTTGAATTATGTCCCTAAAAGAATCTATGTTGGAATCTGAACCCCATACCTCTGGATGCAATCCTCTTCAGAGTCAGGGTTTACTGGTTATGTTAATGAGGCCGTGTCAGCAAAGGGTGTGGCCTCGGCATAATGGCATCGGAGCTATCAAAGGAGCAGATGAGACACTGGTGCAAACCTGTACACAGTGAGGGAGACCGATGCCACCAGAAGATCGCAAAGGAACCCAAGTGCTGGGACAGCAGAAGCTCAACCATCTTCCCCCAGGGCCCACAGAGAGGCTAGCACCCTAAATATGGACTTCCAGTCTCCTGCACTCTAAGAAAACACATTTCTCTTCTTTCAAGTCATCCACGTATCGTCTTGCCTACAGCAGCACTAAGACTCTAAGCCAGCCCCACAGTGAACATATTGGCCTGCGCTGAGATTAGGGCTAGATCTTCTACCATCCATTTCAGGACGCCCTCCATTGTTCTGCTGGGCTTTAACAGCACCTTTGTGACTGGACTTCAGGAGGGCACAGTGAGAGGAGTCCACATGCCTCCCCTGGGCCAACAGAAGAGCCTTGGCAAGGACCCTGAAGGTCTCACCCCAGTGTCTGCCCGGTTCTGCTCTTGGCAGGGGCTTCTCTTTTGCTCTCGGTAGGTGCCACTGAGTTCCCTTAGACCCATAGCGACCTGATGCGCAACAGAAGGAAACCCCGCCCAGTCCTGCACCATCCTGACCAACGTACCCATGCTTCAGCCTAGGACTGCAGCCACGGTGCCCACCTACCTCACCCAGGGCCTTCCTCTTTCTCCAGGGACTGCTCTCTCCCGGCAACGTGTCCAAAGTATATAAAACGAAGTCTCGCCCTTCTTGCCTCGCAGAAGCACTATGGTCTCGCGGGGCAGGCATTTGTCCACATGGACACTTCACTCTGCACTTATCAGACAGGCCCTATGTTGCCAGTTCCTTTGGTTTGCACTATGGTGTGGTGACCAAAGTCTGGCAGATCTCGCCCTGATGTCACCGTTACTCAGGATCACTGGGTCTTCAGCAACTTCCCTGAGTTTATGCACTTCAAGTTTCCTATAAAGTGGGGATAACAGTCGTACCAACCTCCTGGGATGATGGGGACAATGTTTATAACAGGATCAGGAAGCGAGGGCATGAGTGGCCACCTCCCTTGACCCTTCTTAGAGCATCAGAGCATAGAGAAAGTTGGAGGACCCCAGAAAAGGGACAGGATATCCAGAGAAGTGGATGACCCCTTGGTGGGGGTCAGAACTGCATTGATTAATCATTTGTGGAGAAATTAGTCTGGCTGTGCCAACACATTCCAGCCTGACATCCACTCTGCCTACCTCACAGGAATATTAACAGGATAGCAGACAGGTTCATACCACACTTGGCACTTGGGACGTTCTTAAATTATAGTCTCCCTTGTCTCCAGTAACCTGTCTGTGGCTGCTGGCTTCAGAGGAGGAAACCCAGCCTGCCTCTCAACTCCATTGCGCGCGCGCGCGCACACACACACACACAGTCTTGCTGCTCATGGCCACCCTCACTTTTAGGGAGAACTTTTTTTTCTTGCCCAAATCCCTCACAGGATAGCCCAAGTCCTTTCTTCTAGAGCTTCTGATTTTAAGTCCTGGAAGCTCTTTAATTGTGCAGCAATAGCCTTGTTCCTAGCAGAACGCCAGCATCGCACCAACTTGATGGGAATGGAGGTTGCAGAGAAAAGGACCCTGAGTACTTCTCTGGTTTCTTTGCAACATCGCCCTCTCCTTCTGGGACTCAGGCCTGATGCCATACAGGGAGGTGTGGCACTGGCTCAGTCCTGGTCCTTTCTGTTCCATTGCTCACTGCCAGACTCTCCCAGGTCCTGCTCTGCCAGACCTTACTCAAAACGGGACCACTGAATTCTTATAGTGTGACAATGCTCACAGACCTACCCTGTGTTATGGATGGGATTTAATGCCCACAAATAGGCGTTGCATGATCAAAGGACATCTGATGTACTTCAGCTTCACTAAGAAGAGAAAGAGTCAAAAGCAGTAGCAACAGGTGCCCCAGGTCAGTTCATGTGAGGTAGAGGTCTTTTTACTCATTCTGACACCAATCACCCTTCCCATGGCGTTCTCTACTCCTCTGCTGGGAGCGATTGTTCATTGTAGTGGTCACAGAGGACACACACACACACTCACAGTTACAGCATCTATTAGAAAGGTAGCTGGTTACAATCCAGGATTAGAAATGCTCCAGAAAAAGTTCTTCAATCAGGACAGCCTCCTCTCAATAATGCCTGCAGAACCCTTAGCCTCAGCTCTGCTCAGGCAAGTGTTACCAAGCTCTTTTAACGCATCAATAAATGCCCAGAACTACTCCTTTCTGCAACTAAATCTTGGGCTGAGGGTGTTCAGCTCTAGCTCTGTGGGTCAGGACACCTGTTGTTGTTAGGTGCCAGCTAGTCTGCTCCGACTTACAGTGACTCTCTCTGTATAATGAAACACCACCCAGTTCTCCATCACCCTCACAATGGTTCTTAAGCTGGAGCTCATTGTTACAGCCACTCTGTCAATTCATCTCATCACTTTTTGAAGCATGAGGTCCTTCTCCAGGGGCTGGTCTCTCCTGATCACATGTGCAGAGGGTGTGAGATGAAGTCTTGCCATCCTTGCCTCTAAGGGACATTCTGACTATGCTTATTCAAGGACAGACCTCTTTGTTCTTTGGGTAGTCCGTAGTACTTTCAATATTCTTCTCCAGTACTACAATTCAGATGTATCACTTTGTCTTTGGTATTCCTTAGTCAGAGTACAACTTTCACATGCAGCTGGGGCAATTGAAAATGTCATGACTCAAGCACACCGTGGTCCTCCAAGTGCCATCCTTGCTTTTCAACATTTTAAAGAGTTCTTGCTTCTTTGGCTTCCTTTCCAACACCGTGCTTCCTTTGATCTCTTAACTACTGCTTCCATGAGCATTGGTTGTGGATCCAAGCAAGATGCCTGGATAGCTTCGATCTTGCCTTGGTTTATGGTGACGTTGCTATGGGTCCAGTTGTGAGGATCGGGGTTTTCTTTAAGTTGAGCTGTAATCCATACTGAAGGCCTCGGTCCTTGATGTCCACCAGCGTGTGCTTCCAGGCTTCCTCACTTCCAGCAAGCAAGGTTGTGTCATCGGCGTAGCACAGCTTATTAATAAGTCTTCTAATCCTGATGCCTCATTTCTCTACATGTAATTCAACTTCTTGGATGATTTGCTCAGCTACACATTGAATGAGTACGGTAGAAGGATACAACCCTGAAACACACCTATCCTGATTTTAAACCATGCAGTATTCCCTCGCTCTGTTTGGAGCATTGCTTGATCCATGTGTAGCTTCCACATTAACACAATGAAATGTTATGGAATTTCCATTCTTCTCAAGGCTGTCCACAGTTTGTTATGAGCCTAATTAGTAGACGCAGAACACTTTAAGAGATAGTGCCAGAATATGAGCTCCTCTGGTCAGAAGGCACTCAATACAACAGAGGAAGAGCTGCCTTCTCAAAGTAGAGTGGACCATAATAACATGGACCTTCATTGGCTGATAGGGCATGACTCAAAATGAGAATAGACAGGTGTAAACATCAATGAATAATTGGAACTTTGAATTTTTGATGTACTAATCTAGGGAAATTGGAAATTATTAAAACTAAATAGAACACATAAAGATCAATGTTGTAGGTGATAGTGAGCTGAAATGAACTGGTATTGGCCATTTTTAAATAGAAAATCTTATGGTTTACTATGGTAGGTACGGCATAGTCAAGAGGAAGGCATTGCATTCATAGTCAAAAAGGATATTTCAAGACCTATCTTGAAGTACAATGCTGTTTGTGATATGATCATGTCTATATGCACATGAGGAAATCTAATTAATACAGCTATTTTTCAAATGTATGCATCAACCACTAAAGTGATGAAGACATTGGAAAACTCTATCAACTTCTTTAGTCTGAAATTGATCACACTTGCAATTAACATGCCCTGATATTTATAGCCATTGGAATGCAAAAGTTGGAAACAGAGGACAGAACAGTAGTTAGAAAAGATGGTCTTGGTGATGTAAACCAAGGTCTAGATCGCATTAATGACAGAAAACCTGGTGAACTGTGAAAGGACATGAAGAACATCATTCACGAAGAAAGCAAAAGATCACTAAAAAGACTGGAAATAAAGAAAAGATCAAAATGAACATCAGAAGAGACACTGAAGCTTCCTCTTAGTAGAGAGTAGCTCAAGCAAATGGAAGAAATATTGAAGTCAAAGAACTTAACAGAAAGTTTCAAAGGGCAGCTCGAGAAGACAAAGTCAAATATAATAATCAAATGTGCAAAGACTGAGATTTAGGAAACCAAAAAAGAAGAACACGCTCAGCATATTCAAACATGAAAGGACTCAAGAAACAAAATCGAAGCCTCAAGTTGCAATCTTGAAAGATCTTTTGGATAAAATATTAAATGATGCAGGAAACATAAAAATATGATGGAAAAAATACATAGCCACTGTACCAAAAAGAACTAGTTGACATTCAACCATTTCAAGAGGCAGCGTATGAGCAAGAATCAATGGTGCTGAAGGAAGAAATCCAAGTTGAAAGCATTAGCCAAAAACAAGGGTTTGGGAGTTAATGGAATACCCATTGAAATGTTTCGACAAACTGATGAAGCGCTAGAAGTACTCACTAGTCAATGCCAAGAAATTTGGCCAACTGATAGGAAGTGATCCAAGAAAGGTGATCCAATAGAATGCTCAGATTACAGAACAATTTCATCGATGTCACATGCAAGTAAAATTGTGTTGAAGATCATCCAACAGCAGCTGCAGCAGTATATTGACAGAAAGCTACCAGAGATTGAGGCCAGATTCAGAAGAGGACTATAGAATGGGGGGTGTCATTACCGATGTCAGACGGATCTTGGGTGGATTTTGTGGATCATTATAAACTGTGGCCACTAAACCTAACTTCCCAGTTTAAGTGCCTAGAGGCATTCACTCCACCAATAAGCATCTTTCATGAAGGCATTCAGCTTGCTCATTCTGTACGTCCAGAAAGGTACCACTCTGACTGCTGCCAGTTCCGTTGTTTCCACTTCTTGTTGCCACTGAGTATCTGCTTGGATGTCTTGCCTTTTTTCACGGTCTATGGAATCACAGCTTTCTGCCCCCTAGACCGAGGAGGTCCAGTGCAGTATATGGGGTCCTCTTTCTTGATGCTATTGAGATCCCCTTTTCCATCACTATGATAGCTCGTTTAAGACTCAGCAGGATGGCAAAAGTGACCTATCTGCAAGTTAGGGAACCATGCATCTTATTTGCAAAGCCACACTCTACAAGGGTGCCATGAACATTATTTACATTATTAGCGATCTATCGAATCCCTTTGGTGAACCAGAAGCATCTTGGTGGCACAGTTGGGTTAAGTGTTGAACTGCTAATCCTAAGGTCAGAGAGTCAAACCCACCAGCCACTCCCTTGGAAAAAGTTGAGACTCTCTGATCCCATAAATATTTACAGACTCAGAAAACCTTTGGTTTGGATTTTGTTCAACCGAGTGATTTGATGGGGGTTGCAAAAACTATGGCTAGAAGGGCTTTCTCAGAAAATTTGCTGCCTTGCACAATTCTGAACCCTGTACTTGTGAATGTAATGCAATGTAATCCAATGCAGTCACCTTCCATAATTCAAACTAGGACAGTGTGACCCATCAATCAGGTGAGGTCAGATTTGTGTAGAGTGAATCCTAAGCCTCATCACTTCTGAGATGTATAAAGAGCAGAGCAGACCTCTTGACAGGGACAGAGACTGTGAAGACAGATGCCATGTGAGAATCACTAAGAAAATCTGGGGCTAATGACAATGAAGTCATCCAGGCAGCCTGGCCCCTGGTGTAGACGTTTAGCCTCCAGAACAATGAGAAAACTGAAACCCCCCACCTTAGCATTTGTGTCCAGGCAGCACTAGCTAATTAAGACACCCTGTCAACCTTGACAAGATAGCATGGCGTAGCGTGGGGGAGACAATAAAAAATGAGCCTGGTGTGTCCATCAAGAGCTGCAGGTGGGCATCCTAGAGTCCTGGTCCTACTGCATGTGCTCAGATGAATCACTGTCTCTGAACCTCATCTGCACGCACCCCTCTCCTCCTCTCCCCATCCACCCAGCACCCCTGTAGGTTGCCCCCATCCCTCAACACAGACTGGGTGTCAGACTCCCTGCTTCACACTAGGGATGCAGTTCGAAGCTCAGTCCCCTGGAGAAACACATAGTGATGATTCTGCAAGGTTAGAAATGTGTTCATCATCTCATTAGAGCTTGTTACTGCATCACAAAAGAAGGCCTTTAGCTCGATCAAGTAGGGCAGGGCACAGGCAGGCAGGTAGGCCTGGCCTCCTGGTGGAGATAATGCCTATGGGGAACCCAGAGACGTGTATTCTAGATGCTGCACCATGGGCCCGGGAGCCTACAAATAGATTTGTGTTGGAACACAAGGAGTGAAGACAGCAGGGACCAGGTCACGAAGGCCCATTGCATCATGCTAACTAGCTTGGGCTAAGTCTCGCAGGGCAGGAGAACGGGCGTTCAGTGGGGGTGAAGCAGGAGAAGGCCACCATGAGAGACGTCCCTGTGAGGGGCTGCCAAGAAGGGCTCTGAGCGCCTCCACACGCGCCACCAGCTGAGTTTGTGCAGATGGTCCTCTGCCTCCAGGCAGCGGAGCAGAAGAGGCTGGCTAGGTGGGGCCCCTGGGGTGGCTCCCAGGGTTCTCAATAGGCTGCCCTCCGGAGAGCAGGTGTGTCCCAGGAGGGTGGAAAGTCAGGTGTGGTGGACAAAAGACTCCGCAAGTGGTGGGGCTGCTGTCCTTTCTCATCCTCCATTTGGGTGTGAGTTGTGGTTCAGCACTACCCCTGAGCATTCAGGGTCCCCTTGCCCACCCTAGGGGGGAAGGCCAGCTCCCGTCACCACCCTGGCAGGTCTTTTGCAGCGGAGACTCCAGATGCTGAGACTCATTCCTGGGATAATTAAGCCTGTCCATAGTGTTTCCTCTCCCTCTTATCCTGTCACACATCCTCCTGAACTTCTAGCAGGAACCCTGCTTCATGTCACAGTGACTGTCCTCCCCGGTGTAGCCAGCATCTGAGGGGAGCATCTTACCACCTGGCTCAGCCCCTGAGACTTGCAGGCCAGCAGTCTCAGCTCATGTGTGGAAAGCTTAGAGCACAGGATGAAGGTTTAGGAGAGCAGGCTCCTTGCAGCCCACCAATGGATCCTACTGCAGGGCTCTTCCTGGTCCTGCGGACCCCCTGGGAGGCAGACCTCTCCCAACTTACTGGAAACCTGCAGCCCAGCTGGCTTGCCTCTCTCTGGACCCTGCCTTTTAAAGGAACAGGATGAGAACAGGTTCCCAGATAAGAATTTCCATCAAACAGCAGCTTCTATCTCGCTCCCCACAGAGGCTTTCAGGAGTTCCCTTCCGTCTAACATGATACAAGTATCATCATGCGTGCAGAATATGCAGCCAAAGAATAAAAGAAAGTATAATAGAGGGTGGCAAGGATGTTGATAAAACTATTAATATAGCCATTTCACCCTATTTTCTGATGTCTGTGGGTGTGTGTTACTCAAAGCATCTGACCTCCTGGTTTAACCTTTGGCATCCTTGACAATGGAGTTCAGTCCCTTCTCTGGCTCGTTCCCTGAGTCATGAACACTGTACACAACATCTAGGTCTTCCCCATTCCTCAGACCTGCTTTGCATGTCCCCACCTCCAAGCCCTACCACTCCATGAACCTCCCCTGACCCCCACAGTCCCCTCACTCGGCAGTCTTACCCTGCTCTACCAGAAAAGGAGGCAATGCGTGCATCGAAGGCCAACTCTTGACATCATGACCTTCCCGGCTGGGGCAGATGAAGAGGAGTCGCTAACGTGCCTGTAGTCAAAGCTGGTAGAGGAGAGAGCTGGTCCTCAAACCCTCCTGTTCCAGAGCCCAAGCCTCAGAAAGCTTCCCCGAAGGAACTTGTCCCCGCTGGCCCCCAAGGATAGAGAAAGGAAGGATGGCCCTTCATCAGCATGCCCCACCCTTCACTTTCCCATCTGACCTTCTACAATGAACTTGAGCCAGAGGGAGGACCTGGATGGATTCCTTTCTTGAGGACCACCTTCATAATGAGTGGATCCCGGTGTGAATCTACATGTCATTCTGCTTATGATGGCTCAGAGTTTCAAATGGTGTCAACACAACCTTAAGCCCTAAGTGCAGGTCCCTTCTATATGCAGGTCCCATGTGATGATTAGGGCATGTGCCCAGACATCAGGCCTGCCCTCTTGCTCAGGCTTCAGGGCATCAGAGAGTGCCCCTCTTAGCCCTGCCACAGTGCACCACCATGGCTGGGAGCACGTCGTCCCCCTCACTCACCCCACCTGGCATCGGGAAGCAGGGACAAGGGCAGGAGGCACTTTCTTTGCTGAAGTTCCAGCATCTGCTGCAGCACCCGGCACAACTGGGCCCTCAATGATACAAAGAGGGCTTCAAAAGGTTCGTGGAAGGCTACCATGGCTTTTTCAGCCATTTCCCCAGCAGCTTTGGTGGATCGGAAGGACATCTTGAAGCAGACTTCACACACACTTCAGAATCAGGGAACACAAGATGCAGTGGCAACATGGGTGACACATGAAAACACTGTGAGGTGGCCAAGAAATCCACCAAGTGTCGTATGGTTCCGCGTGTTCGAAACGCCTCGAATAGGTCATTGGACAGAGAGGGAGGGAGAAGAAGGGACCCCGACCTCCTGAGAAGCAGCATTTGGAAACAGATCCTGGGGCTGGCTGCAAACAAATCAGACTAGGGAGCTCTGCACGTAGAGAATGTAGAAATGGCCGATGTCCTGAAGTTAGATACAAGGGGGCTTTAAAATGTTTGTGGAAAAATTCTGTTATCTTTTCATTCCATTCCCTCCCTAGCTTTTCTGAAGCCCCCTGGTCTATATGTAACCCCCCCTTTTTTTTTAATAGAACAGAAGAGATACCCATTTGTCTGTGTCAAAGGCAATGTTGATTTGGGGACCTTAAAACATACACTATTTGCAAAACCTTCTTTAAGGACAAAAAGCAAAAACAGATTAGGGACTTACAGCAAAAATAACTCCCTCATTGCCATCAAGGCAATGCTGACTCAGAGTGATCCGCGGTGAGTTTCTGAGACTGTAACTGTGAACAGGAGTAGAAAGCCCAGTCCTTTTCCCATGGGGCTGCTGGTGGTTTCAAACTGCCAGCCATGGGATCACAGTCCAATGCATAACCACTACACGACCAGGGATCCCACAAAATAATCACTTTCAATCCTGTTAAGAGCTAACAAATACCACAAAAAGCCAGAAACTATAGACAATAACACTAGTAATAATTTCATTAACTTCCAGGCATACCCCTTGTGTTAGGCCGGGTTGACTAGAGAACAAATCTAGCGATGCTCATATATGTGTCAGAAAGAGCTCTATGTCAAGAAGTCATTATCTATCAGGACAACATCCCAGCCCAGTCCAGATCAAGTCCATAAGTCTGATACCAGTCCATAACTCCCTCCTCAAATTCATGGAGCCATAAGCAATGATCCAGAATGCAGGAAGATCACAGACCAGTAGGTGAAACGTCTTGTGGGCCCAATGGCAGTGGATGCATCTCTGGGGCTCAGGCAGGTTTCCATGTGGTGTCAACAGGAAGGTGAGGACAGAGAAAGAGAGAAAGAGGAAGTTCCCAGGATCCTCCTTATGAGAAGGCTAAGCCCACAGGGAGGCAACAGACTGTGACCTGATTACAGGCTACACTCCACCTGTACACTTCAAGTTGACATGAAATTATATAACTACCACATCCCTATTATACTTTATTTCTTCTATTCTTTGGCTGCCTATTTCTCACAAGTTACAATCATTTTTAATAGTATTTTCTGTAGGGAGACTAGAAAGATAATTTAGTCTCCTGTAGTCTGTCTAGCTCAAATTTTATTTTATCGATGCCAATTTAGCAAAGTTTCTTTCTGCTTCATTATTTGTTATTGGACACCTCATGTACACTTTACAAAAATTGGTACTTAAAAAGAAGAAGAATTGTTACTAGACCTTCAAGCCACAGTGTTAGGCTGGGTTGTCTAGAGAGACAAAGAACTTTATATCAAGAAATAATTATATGTCAAGAAGACATCCCAACCCAGTCCAACCCAAGTCATAAGTCTGATGCTTTCCAGCGCCCTCTTCAGATTCACGTAGCTCCAGGCTGATGATGCAGAAAGGTGAAACAGGATGCAGGGGGAGCATGGGCTGGTGGGTGCAGAGTCAAGTGGATCCGAGGTCAATGGGACCTTGGCAGGATGCCAGCAACTCTCAGGATCAGGCAGCCCATATGGAGTTGCCCCTTGAGGAGCAGAATCCTAGCAAGCAGGAAGGCAAAGGGGCAGAGAGAGGCAGGGAACTCCCCAGTTTCTCCCTAAAAAGATGGTGACACCCCCCACCCACCCACAAGAAGGCATCATCAGGCTATGACCTGATTGAATGGTTGGCCTCTACGCTAGCACATTCATACAAACTCATGCTGATATAAAATCATCCCACTACCACAGCCACTATTAAGATCCCTTCATATAGCAAGGGAAGAATGGCAAGACATTGCCCTTTTCATTACTGCAGTGGCTAAACTTAGGTGCTCGTTGAATTCCCAATATTCATTCATCAATTTGCCACCTCACAACAACATTGCTATCTTTGACATTTTGTGTTGAATCAGCAAAAAGGAAAAACATTTATGAGAACTTATAATTTATGCTATCCCTAATTGGACTGTGTGACAATCTACAGGCCTATTCGTGACATCTATTGGAAATGTATTGTTTCCATGGGTGATATATTGTTTCTATTGGAAATGTGTTCACAATCTTGATCTGTGAAGCCTGTTAGTGTGATATGAAAATATTTCATTATGTTTTTAGGCATCAGAATAATTTAAACTTCCAAGGGCAAAATGTTTAAAATCGCATGTCCAAATATAGGGCAGTAGCGAGTGCCCTGGTGGTTCAGAGCCATGGGTTAATCTTTGAGAAAGATGAGACCATCCACTCTGGAAAAGATGAATAGCCCCATAATTGGCATCATGGGTCTCACACTGTTCCGCTCACCACAAGGTCGGCAGTTGGAAACCAGCTGTCACTCTTTGGGAGAAAGACGAGGCTTTCGACTCTGGGAAAGAGTTACAGTCTTGGCAACACACAGGGGCAGTTCTTCCCTGCCCCACGAGGCCTCTCCCTGTGAGTGGGCATCAATTCGATGGCAGTAGATGTATGTGTCTGTCTATTTGCTTGCTTGAGCTTCGTAGTGAATCAGCTGTGGCCAACACTGAGGGCCGCACAGCACTTACCCTGGCCAGCAATGCCTGCTCTTCAGACCCACGACCCCAAATGGCAGCATTTTCTGTGCGGGTAAGAGGAAAGGATGCACACTGTCTATGTTTGTATGTACGAGAAGGAGAGAAATTGGTCCTGAACCAAACTGGAAGTCGGCTCTGGGCCGCCAAGATTTTCTCTGGTTTGTGTGTGTACTTTTGGGTTGTTTTTTAAAAAATTATTTGTCTTTTCAGCAATTTAATCTGCAAAGATTTAGCCTTCGTTATCCATTTCACACAGAACCGCTGTCTTCTTGGGGGAGAGGAGGGCCGGTAGAGGTAGGTGTGAGGAGCCTAACAGAGCCCCAGCCTGGCCCGTGGCCCTGAGAGACAACAAAACCCACACGGAAGAAGCACACCAGCCTACCCCTACTCGATCACTGAGGACATAGGGGGTGCCTTAGCAAAAGTGGTGAAGAAAGCAGATGGTGCCCGGCTATCAAATGATACAGCACCTGGGGTCTTACAGGCTTGAAGACAAACAGACGGCCACCTAGCTAAGAAACAAAAAAACCCACAAGGAAGAAGCACACCAGCCTAC
>NW_022111256.1:2599728-2608343 GCF_000313985.2 Echinops telfairi | reverse complement strand
GGGGGGAGGGGGGAGGGAGGGGGGGAAATGAGCTGACACCAGGTGGTCAAGTGGAAAGCGGGTGTCATAAGAATGATGAAGTCAACAGATGTATTAAAGTGCTGGACACAGATGACGTATGTACAGATTGTGATGAGTTGTATGAGCCCCTAATAAAATGATTATTTAAATTAAAAAAATTGGAAAAGGAAAAAAAAAAGAAATGGAGCAATGGCTAAGAGCATAAGGTCTGCAAGCAGATCTCCTGGGGTCTCACTCACTCCCATCCTGTGCCAGCCTCCTAGCCTGGGACCAACAGCCCCCTCTGTCCTTTGGTTCCTTGTTTGCTATTTTGTTCCAGCCAAATTCCAAACTCACGGCTGTTAAATCGATTTTCACTCACAACAATCCTCTAGGACAGGGCAGAAAGGCCCCTGTGGGTTTCCAACACTGTAACTCTTTGCCTCCTCTTGCTCCTTCCTGCAAGTGCCCAAGGTGACTTTTACCAGCTTCCAAGACCACCCACCAACCCCCCAGTGAGTCCTCCCCGCAGGCACAACTGAGGGTCCTATGTCACCCTTGCTGCAGAACCCGAGGGCCAGCTCCCACTCGCTTCCTCTAGAAGCCTTCCCGCCATCGCTCTCCAGGCACGATCATAATTGTACCTCCTCTAAGTTCAAAGACTGCCCCCTACTATGAGGTCGCATGCATTTCTGAAAACTGCACTAAGATCAAATGTGCCAAAACTTCATCATGGTCTCACATACATGTTGCTATTGTTTGGTGCCATCTACCTAATTCCAACTTCTAGTGAACCCATGTGACAGAGTAGCACGGCCCCAGAGGGTTTTCCTGGAAACAGAGCTCTAGGTCTTTCTCCCACAGAGCAGCGGGATGGGTTTGAACCGCAAGTCTGCCAGCCTTTGGTGAGCAGCTGAATCGGGCTCCTCTTACATCAGGGGTTCTCCACCTTCTGAAGGCCACAACCCTTTCATACAGTTCCTCATGTTCTGGTGACCTCCAACCATAAAATTATTTTTGTTGCTACTTCATCACTGTCATTTTGCTACTGTTATGAATCATCATGTAAATATCTGATATGCTGGACACATGTTCATTGCTACAACTTGAACATAATTAAAGCATAGTGATTCATCACAAAACAATATGTAATTATATATTGTGGAATGTGTGTGTGTTTTCCGATGGTCTTAGGAGACTCCTGTGAAAGGGTCGCTAGACCCCCAAAGGGGCCGAGACCCACAGGTTGAGAACCACTATCTTACATACATAAGGGATGTATTCTTCCAGGGCTTTAAAGGAAGTTGTAAAAACCACAATTAGGCCTCTTTCTCTGTAGTCCCTAGGTGGCACAGGGTTTGCATGCTGCATTCTTTATATACACTCTTTATCATTTGAATAGATCCATTTATTTCCTTTAGCATTCACCATCCTCTCGTGTGTTTGTCCGGGTTAACTAGAGAAATAAATCCAGAGACACTTATATGTGTGTAAGAGAGAACTTTACATCAAAGAGTAATTTTATATTAAGAAAACATCCCATCCCAGTCCAGATCTATAAATTCTGATATTAACCCATATGTCTGATACCAGTCTATAAATTCCTCTTCAGACTCAGGCAACACATGCAATGACACTGAATGCAGAAAGATCACAGGCCAGTGGGTGGAAAGTCTTGGGGATCCAGTGGCAGTGGAAGCATCTCAACGCAGGCGTGGGTCTCCATGTGGCTCCTCCAGCTCCAGGGCTCTGGCTGCTATCAGCATAGCTCCATGTGGCTTGTCAGCAGGAATGTCTCACAGGGAGAGAGAGTGTGTCTGGCCTCCAGTGAGCGATCGCCATTGTGCCTCCACATGAGGTCATCACGCTGCGACCTGATTAACAGGCTAGACTCCACCCCTTCCTCAAGTTGACAGTAGATTATGTAACTGCCTCACTACTCGGCAGATAGTCATCACACAATTGCTAGGTTCCAGAATGTTTCTGGGCACTGGGACTGCCCTTTCAGACAGCCGCCCATCTAGTCACAGTGAGAGGTAGACAATAAAGCATGTGCACAACCAGCTTGTCTGTTTGGTGATGATCACTTTATGGGACAAAAGGAAAGGCTGAGCCCGGTCACCAAATCCAAGCGGAGCCCTCTGCCACTGATCCCATCCTAACTCACAGGGACCCCAAAGGACAGAGTAGAATGGCCCCCCAGGGTTTCCGTGACCTAGTTCTTAAGGAAAGCAGGTGGCTTGGAGGGTCTTTCTCCTTCAGAGGGGCTGGTGGATTCAAACCTCTGACCTTCCAGTTAACAGCATAAGTTACCATTAAAACTTGGGGTTTGGGGAGAGCCTCCTTGACCTGCTGAGAGCTGAGCAATGGCTTGGACAGGAGGCGAGGGAACTGGCCTGGGCAGCAATCTGGGCAAAGACATTCTATTCTGGGTTAGAGGGCCCGTAGGCAAGACCGCGTCTGGCAGACTTTGAACGCAGTCAATCAGTTTCATACTGCTGAGCATCTGATTGTGACTTCCTGCGGCCAGGCCTCCTGCCTCCTAGCTTTGTCTTGCTCATACAGCGGTTCTCAACCTGTGGGTCACGACCCCTTGGGGTGGGGCGTTGAAAGACCTTTCCACAGGGGTTGCCCCTTTCATAACAGTAGCAAAATTACAGTGAGGAAGTAGCAATGAAAATAATTTTACGGATAGGGGGTCACACACATGAACTGTATTAAAGGGTCGTGGCATTAGGAAGGTTGAGAACCACTGTTGTGAGATCTAGACTTTCTATTCCTCCTTTCTACTCACTGTCCCAGAGCGACAAGGGACAAAATAAAGCTAAGTGTGTGTGGGGGAAACAAAACCCCCCAAACCGCACCAACTCTGTCCTCCAGAGAGGGGGGAGTCCTGACATTTGAGAGGTTGGCAGGCTGTGCCCCAACAAGGAAGCTTGTCGTGCTGGGCCCGGCGAGGGATGGAAGTTCCCATGTGGCATTGGGAAGGAAGACTAGGGATGTCAGTGCTTGGTGTCCAGATGTGCATGCTATGCCAAAGGGAACCATCTGAAAGGCAAGGATTTTTTGCACCTTTAAGAAGAGCCCCCAGGCAGAGGCAGGGCACTGGGCCAGGGGAGCCTCTCTGCTGATTGGAATGTGGTCACACCCAGGTCCTACCTGGAGCCAGTCAGAGCACTTCTGTCTTGGTAGGAGAGGTCCCTTTCCCCAAGACAGCCATGTGTCTTGGGGGGTTATGTAGGTACTGGGGGAGGCCAGGGTGCCAGAGAGGGTGCCAGATGGCCAGAGCTCTAAATGTGCATTTGTACTTCCATGGCCAAGTTCATCTATGTTTCCTCCGACTCCATATCCTGGAGACCATTCTGAGGCACCCAGGCTGCCGTTCTCAGAGGCTTAAAGACAGGCTGGGGGACATGTGGGCGTCTGGGCTGGTGAGCCTGGGAATTTGGGGAGGGGTGTCTGTGCAGGGAAGCCATTCCTCCCACCCCCCACCCAAGTCATAAATGCCAGGCTCTTAGGGACTCGCAGGAGTATTTTATTGTTTCATTGAAAACTGAGCCCCTAGTGCAGCTGTTCTGCCCAAGAATTCCAGGGGGGCAGGGATAGTGCAGGCTGTTGGGTGGGGGGAACTTTGAGAGAAGCCAGAGGGAAGTGGGGAGAAAGCCCGGTTGTCAAGTCTATGAGATTGTGTTACTGGGGTTTGGGGAAATTAGATGCGGTTCCAGGGCTCAAACCATTCTTGCCCCACACACCAGGGCGCTGGCTCCACTAAAGCCAATCAAGACAAAGGGGTCTGCAGGTTTAGTCCCCTTCAGCCGACAAACTGGTTCTGAGCAATGCTAGCAGAATCTGTTTTCTAATAGGGGCAAGCAGTTCAGACCCTCCAGTTGCTCTGAGGAAGAAAGATGTGGCTTCCTATTCCCATAACGACTAATATTGTTGGAAACCTCAAAGGGCAGTGCTACTGTGCCCCACAAGGTCAGAATCACCTCTGTGGCAGCCGTGGGCTAGTCACTGACAACGAGTTTACCCAGGTACTCTGTCAGTCCTCCTAGAGTCTGCTCCTGGCCACACTTGCCTCCGGATAATTTTTTGCTCATTGATTGGTTGGTTCTCTGTC
Organism: Echinops telfairi; assembly: GCF_000313985.2. NCBI lineage: Eukaryota > Metazoa > Chordata > Mammalia > Afrosoricida > Tenrecidae > Echinops > Echinops telfairi. Next base: position 2,604,223 of record NW_022111256.1, on the reverse strand, counting down.
TCCACCCACAGCCTTGTAAATGCCTTGAAAGTAGGAGTCTGCCCTTTTTTGTGGTGCCATTGTTGGCATCATGGAGAGTACCCAACACATAATGAGCATTCATTAAGCATATTTAAATTTGTTGGCTCAACAAATGGTGTTTAAGACGTGGCTTGTTGAATTGCCTTGGGTGGAAATATGGGGCAATATAAGATGGTATGGTGGAGAGATGGTTGAGGAGAGGGACCTGACTCAAGAAAGAGGCCTTGAAGCCCTTGTTGATAAAAATTAAGGCCGACAGCCTTCAGTTTGGATGACAATTTAGTGCAATGTAAGCCACAATCCTGACGATACTATCACAGTCAACAGAGAAGAAAATCGAAGTTGTCAAGGATTTCATCTTGCTTGGATTCACAAGCAGTGCTCATAGATAGCACAACAGTCAAGAAATCAAACGCAATATTGCACTGGGCAAGTCGGCTACACAAGACCTCTTTATTGAAGACCAAGGATGTCACTTTCAGGGTTAAGGCATGCCTGATAGAAGCCATGGTGTTTTCAATTGCCCGATACACATGTGAACCTTGAACAATGTGGTAGCAGGGTGATTTTATGTCAACTCGACACTCCTGGCTGGGGGTGGAGTCAAACCTGTCAATCAAGCGGGAGCTTGCTGACACCTCCTTGGGGCTTTTTTTTTTTTAGAGCGAGGGACTCTGGGAACTGCCTCTCTCTCTGCCACTTCACCTTCCTCCTTGATGGGACTTCACTGGGATTCTGTGTCTGCTTCCAGAGACAGCCCCGTGTGGACCACCACCCCTGACAGCTGTCGGAGCCCTGGCATGCTTCCACCAACCGTGGATCCATGAGACTCTGCACCCACTGGCTGGTGACCTCCTTGCTTCCTGATTCCCTTTTCTGCGTCATCAGCCTGCAGCTCTGTGGGACCGTTCCTGCTAGCATCAGATCTATGAACTCCAGTTGGATTTGGCTGGGGTGCCTTCCTGATGTAAAGTGGCTTTTGAAGGTCAAGTTCTTTTTTGTACATAGATGAAGGTCACTGGATTTGTTTCTCTAGACAAGCCGGGCTAACACAATGTATTGTATAGAGAATATTGAGAAGCATTGACTCATTTGAATTACAGTGCTGGTGAAGTACAAGAAGTGACTAAAAGAACAAACAAGTCTGTCTTCGGCGAAGTACAGCCAGAATGATCCTTAGAAGCAAGGGTGGCAAGACTTCATCTGATGTCCTTTGGACATGTCGTCAGGAGCGAGCAGTCCCTGGAAGAGGCCCTCATGCTTGGTACATTAGAGGGGAAGCGAAAAAGATGAACAGACACGGTGGCTGCAGCAATGGCATCCAACCGAACCATCGTGAGGCTGGAGAAGGACTGGGTGCTATTTCGTTCTGTGGTGCCTAGGGTCACTATGAGTCGGGGTGGACTCAATGGCACGTAGCCACATCATCAGCGTGGGCCCGCCGTGTGATGTAGAATTGTAACCAGAAGAATCAATCTCTTCAATCAGTGTGCATTGTATCCATTATGTAGATGAACATCCGTGAACTTTCAGGTGCAGTGAAAATCTAGCACAGGGGTGGTTATTTTTATGGTTAGAAAGGGACTGGTGTGAAGGATGCAGACCTGGGGGAGCGCTTTAGTACAGGCCTCAGGGAGCCAGAAGACCCCACAAAGATGTTGGAACTAAGCAGGTAGGGGAAGTAAGACTCCTAAAGAATAGCTGGACTCTATAGTTTGATGAGGATTGGCAGGAGCGTTTTGTGTGTGTGCAAATATTCCATTTCATTGACCTCGTTGCTTAAGCTAGAAGAATTCTCTCTCTCTCTCTCTCTCTCTTACATACACAGACATCATCCATTACTCTTCTTTTTCTCCTTTACATCGCCTATTAGCCTTTAGTAAGCTCGGCACTCTGCCCTCACTGTATGTACAGATCCAGCCCAGTCCTCAGTACATCCACTCCACTGTCACGGCCCAAGCAATCAACCTGGCCTTTTGCAAATGTTTCCTAACTGATCTTCCTGCTTCCACCCTTCTCACCTAGATTCGGTTCTAACCAGCGAACAAGAAGATCCTAATAAAACACACGTCAGATTATGTCTGAATGCTCAGTTCCACACCCTTCAATGATTTCCCATAACACTTAAAATAAAATCCACATTTCTCACCCTCTACCAGGCCCAGATCTGGCCCTGACCACCAACTGCTCCAACCCCCTTCCCTGTCACTCTGCTCCTGGCTGACCCCGGCCTTGTTACATTGGCAGTATGACCTTCCTGAGAGCCGCCCAAGCTAACTCAGGACCTTCGTACTTGCTGAGCGCTCTGCCTGGGATCCTCCTGACTCAGATCGTCACCTTCTTAATGACACTTGGCTTCTAATCAAATCCATGTCTTCTCAAAGAACTTCCTCAGTCGCTAGCACTAAAACAGCGAACATCATCACCGTCACTTAGCTACATCTCTTTTCTCTGTCCCTTTATGCTGCTTGTGCCAGGACCCTCTGTCACCTAGTACATCGGTGTATCTGTAATTTGCTACTGTCTCCTTTTCTCTGAATGGAGCTCCTAGGTGCAGAGGCCTGCCTGGGCTGTGTACCACCATCTAGCTACCTTGCACTCCCTTGCTCTTGCTAACTGCATGCTACTTATTTATCAAGGAAATGCCTAAGTGTTCACATTGATTCTCCTAATAGTTTTAATACTTTATTTTGTACAATAATCATTAGCTGAACGGGAAAGTCTATGGTGTAGCCAAACAACACTACTGTAGGAATTCAGAAGGTGTGGAATTAAGCTCATTGTTAGTCTAGTAAAATAGGGATATCATATCACTTTGACCAAGGAGCCTTAGCAGTGCAACAGTGAAGTGCTGGACTGAAAAATAAGAGGTTGGCAGTTCCAGCTGACCCAGCACCTCTGCAGCAGAAAGACGTGGCGATCCGCTCCCATAAAGATCACAGCCGAGGAAATCCTCTGGGGCAGTTCCACACGGGGTCCTCTGTGTCAGGATCAGCTTGATGGTACCTAACAACAAGCCCATGTGCTTGTACACGCTACCTGTCTTCTCTGCCTTCTGTTTTTCCTTCTTCAGAATGCGTACAAGCACAGCTTCTGCCATCTCCGTCTGAGAAGTGGCTATTCTAGTTACTCCTGTGTTACAGATGAGGAAAGTGAGGTCTGCACTAGCCAGTCTGGCTCTGCGGCCTCACCAGAGGGCCGGGGTTGTAGGAAAAATACTGTAGGAATGACGGCCACTGAAAGTCACTCTGAGGATTGGTTTTCAGGCAAAATGCCTGCACTCTGGGCTACGGCTGCAGCACAGGTGGAAAGTCCCCTTCCCAGGCGCCTCCTCTGTTTATGTGCTCCTCCTCCCCAGGCCGGACAGGGTGGGACTTGTTTCTGTCTGCAAGCAAGCTCCATGCATGAGGGTCTCTGGCTTACTAGGAGTCCTTCCAGCCGCCAGGAGCCCCCAGGCCTGCATTACCCAGTGCCTTCTTGTCAGGCACAAATAAACAGTTGTTAACGTCTTGCTGGGCTTATTGCTTGATTTCATCATGGCACAGATCTCTGCAGTTGGCACTGGCTGAGGTGTGGACACCTGAGGCCTCCAGGCTGACAGCTGTATGGGGTCATTTTCAATTAGAGGATGACTTGGAGGAGGTAAAAACAACCCCGGCATAGAAGCCTGTCACTGGGTTCTGCCTCCCCAAGGTCTGGGACCCCCAGGGTGGGTGAGGGCCCTGCCATTCTCCTGCATGCAAGGAGACAGCCAGTTGTAATCCCGGCCGGCCAGGGACAGCTTGGAGAACCTTGCCCCAGCTCAGGTGTCACTTCTAGACTGTGTAGGAAGTACATGCAGGTATCTCAGCTGGTCACTTGTCAGATGGACAGCCTTCTCTTGGCTAGTCCTGTTCTCCCGAGGAAGGCCACATGGCACAGAGGGGTGGGCAAGAGTGATGGAGTCATATAGAATTGGAGGTAAACCTTGACCTGGATTCCTGCTAGCTGTGGGACAATGGTTACATTCTCTTTAACCTTCCAGTATTCATCAGGACTCCTACAGAGGCAGAGGTATGCTCTAGTTAGGTAATTGGACTAGAGGTTTGTGAAGAGATGATTTTCTGGGCTGAGGATACCCTGTGCAGCTGACCTAAACATTGGTGATTCAAATCCACCCAGCAGTCCCACAGAAGAAAGACATGACAACCTGCTTCCATAAAGGAAATCCTATGGAGCAGTTCTGTTCAAAGACATGGAGTCACCATGAGATGGGCTGAACCCCACAGCGATGGTTTTTTGGGTGTGAGTGTGTGTGTGTGTGTGTGTGTGTGTGTGTGTGTGTGTGTGTGTGTTTTAAGAGTAATATTTGAAGGAAATTAGTCACACAATTGTGGAGGCACTACCCCGCTAACAACCAAAAAATGGAATATTTGAACAGACTGTCAAGTACTTTGGAAGGGAGGTATGGGGATATGCTTCTGAAGGGTCATGA
>NW_022111256.1:2594455-2599628 GCF_000313985.2 Echinops telfairi | reverse complement strand
CTTCCATAAAGGAAATCCTATGGAGCAGTTCTGTTCAAAGACATGGAGTCACCATGAGATGGGCTGAACCCCACAGCGATGGTTTTTTGGGTGTGTTTGTGTGTGTGTGTGTGTGTGTGTGTGTGTGTGTGTGTGTGTGTGTGTTTAGAGCAGGGTCAGTACGGAGTCCCTGGATGGGGCAAACATTCACTACCCCGCTAACAACCAAAAAATGGAATATTTGAACAGACTGTCAAGTACTTTGGAAGGGAGGTATGGGGATATGCTTCTGAAGGGTCATGACCATGAAAACCCTAGAGAGTGGCTCTGCTCTGAAGCACATGGAGTTGCCATGAATCAAAATCGAATCAAAGACAATGGTCTTTGGTTGGTTGGTTGGTTTGTGTAGACTAGGTGGAGACCGCAGGACCCCTGGTGGTGTAGTGGTTAAGTGGTGGGCTTCTATGCACATGGTTGGCCTTTGGAAACCATGAGCAGCTCCACAAGAGGAAGAATGGGCTTCTACTCCCATGAACAGTTAGTCTCAGTAACCCAAAGGTGGTTGCTCTGAGAAAGCATTGACTCCATGCAAGTGAGTCTGAGCAAGGAGGTGAGTGTGAGCATGAAGGTGACTATGAGTGTGAAGGTGAGTCTGAGTGTGAAGGTGTGTATGAGCATGAAGGTGAGTCTGAGCGTAAAGGTGAGTGTGAGTGTGAAGGTGACTATGAGTGTGAAGGTGAGTCTGAGCATGAAGGTGTGAGTGTGAATGTGAGCTTGAGCATGAAGGTGAGTCTGCGTGTAAAGGTGAGTGTGAGTGTGAAGGTGACTATGAGTGTGAAGGTGAATCTGAGCGTGAAGGTGACTATGAGTGTGAAGGAGAGTCTGAGGGTGACTATGAGTAGGTGAAGGTGAGTCTGTGCATGAAGGTGAGTGTGAGCGTGAAAGTGAGTGTGAGTGTGAAGGTGGCTATGAGTGTGAAGGTGAGTGTGAGCATTAAGGTGAGTGTGAGCATGAAGGTGACTATGAGTGTGAAGGAGAGTCTGAGCGTGAAGGTGACTATGAGTGTGAAGGTGAGTCTGAGGGTGAATATGAGTAGGTGAAGGTGAGTCTGTGCATGAAGGTGAGTGTGAGCGTGAAGGTGAGTGTGAGTGTGAAGGTGGCTATGAGTGTGAAGGAGAGTCTGAGGGTGAATATGAGTAGGTGAAGGTGAGTCTGTGCGTGAAGGTGAGTGTGAGCATGAAGGTGAGTGTGAGTGTGAAGGTGGCTATGAGTGTGAAGGAGAGTCTGAGGCTGAATATGAGTAGGTGAAGGTGAGTCTGCGCGTGAAGGTGAGTGTGAGCGTGAAGGTGAGTGTGAGTGTGAAGGTGAATCTGAACGTGAAGGTGAGTGTGAGTGTGAAGCGTGCAGGGAAACCGCAGAGGGAGGCCAGCGCTCCAACACTGACAGCAGCAGGGCCAGGATGAGGGTAGGCAAGTGAAGCACTCTTCTTTGGAAGCAAATTCAGGACAATTTAGCTCTATGACCTGTGTTAGAGATTAAATCTGACCATTCAATGTGAGAAAGGCTACGGAACATAGGAAAGCCCCAAATCCACTTGCAGAGCCCCGCGTGGGTGGTTTAAGTCTTCACTGAATTCCTTCTCCCTCATTCTAATGATGTGTCTTTGTCTTTATCTTATCTTTTTCTGTTTAAGACTTAATACGTTTTCTCGTTACATTACATTTCAGATTTGCGGTCCCTTTTGAACCCTAAAACACACTAAGGTCATATTTTCCAACTACTCAGCTTCTTTGTTTCCAACATCTGTATTGCAATCACCAGTGATTATCAATGTATCTTGGTTGCATGTTTGATCAATTTCAGACAGCAGAAGTTGGTGAAATCATTGATTTTTTTTGTATTTGGCATTAGTGGTTAGTTGATAAGTATAAAGAAACAGGCTTAGTGGTCGGATAGAGATTGGCTAAATTCCCACGACTGTGGTCCTTAGTCACCCTTCAAGTCTGGAACCAAAATTTGTTTCACCAGACAGCACTAGTTCACCAGCCAAACAAAAGGCAGCCTATAAGGAGAAGAACAACACAAGTGAAGAACAGCTTCGAATACTCTACAAGTTGAGATCACAACAGCAGCATTTACCAGAGGACCACATTCAGAAGGCAAGGCAAGGAGTTGAAGCAGGAAACGAAGGAAGGAAGGGAAGGGGGATACGTGTTATTACAGTTGGAGGATGGCAGTCAATGAGAGGAAACAAAATGTGTATGGACAGTTGAGTGGAAAACTGACTGGCTCTGTAAACCTTGACCCAATTCACTAGAAAAAGTAAAATCAAAACAAAAAGCACCACCAAAACTCAGTAGTCATACAAAGTAAAATTTAATATGTTTTTAATAAAAATGAATGCAAAAAAATCTATGATGGACACAATAACACATTTTAAATAAAGAAAGGCCCCTATAGCATCAGAGCAAGCTATATTGCAGCCTGAAGCAAAAGGAAAAATGTGTACCCCTATATACATGCCTTTTTGATCCGAATGATTTTTTTTAATGAATGTGGTTTTAAAGATATTGAAATATTGTAAAGCAAATGTATACAATTCACTACATTAACCTAAGTTTAAATGTTTTATTTATGCTCACATGAGAATGTATTATAAATTTTCTTTTCTGACTTACATGGAAGCAAACTCTCCAATAGTATTTTCGAAATTGCCATGTTTAACGATTTCTCTTGACTGACCAGCTGAAATCCTTTTAAACTAGTGTCACCAAAATTTCTTTCACCAGACAGCACTAGAACGAATGTTGAAAGAAAGGGTCAATGTCAATTTCAAATTGGGTGCCTTTGAACTCAGCAGAATTCATAAATCAGTTGTCGAAGATTCAAACACAAAGCTGCTCTTCTATTAGAAATAAATTATGTTAGTTAAAAATACTTTGTATAAAATAACAATAAGACTTAAATCAGAATATTTTAGTGCCCTTTGCTTATTGTAAATTAAACATATCTGTAGAAAATGACTCTTTCTGGTCTCAAATTCAAAATCAGAAGATACTTTAAGTTTCCTATCTCAATTTCAAATTTGCAATTAAGACATCTTTCAACTCCTTAATGTTCATTTGGTGTATGCTTTTCTCATAATTTATATTGTTCATCCACTCATTCTTACCTTCCTAGCGTGGTTACTTTTTTCCCCATTTATTTTCAAAGTCAAGAAGCATTTTTATTTCTTGCTAAGGTTTGCATCCATCAAATACACGTTCAAAGCTACTCTCTTTCATCTGCTACAACTCAAGCTCTCAATATGAAAGGAAAATGGCCAAGTTGATGTTTTAAAATCTTGATGAATTTGCTTTCATTAAATCCAGGAAGACAGGATTACATAATGCATTCACTTTCTGGTATACACAAAACATCTAAACAGAAAATAATGTTGTGTAGTTAAGCTGTAACATAATATCATTTGATGTCCTCTTTGACCCATCTTAAAGTTGTTTCAATTAAAAAAAAGTGAAAGGAAAATATACATGGATTAAGCCTCCTGTTTACTTGGAGAGTGGATTTTTACAGATACAATTAGGTTAAAATTTAACACCTTATCATTTGATCTTCTTTTAGAGCCATTTTAAATTTGTTCTAGGTTTTAATATTTTTTGCTTTCTTTTTGATTGAGATTTTTCTCTGTTTTACTTGTTATTGTTGGACTGCTTGGGTATGTTTTTCTAGATATGAAATCCAGGATAGGAAAATCGATAGACAATAACTGGATTAATGGTTTCTTGGGAGAATGGCAGGTGAGGTTTCAGGGCAAAAGGAAACTAATAACAATGAGTGCAAGAAAAAAGAAAGTGTGCTAAAATCAGTGGTGGTGATGATTTTACAACTCTTTTTAATATGATTGAACTTGTGAATTGTATGCTGTGTTATAAATGCCAATAAAACTGTTAAACAATAAAATGACAATCGTCTATGGCGAGTGACACCCTGCTTAGTCAAGGAAAGCGTCAGTGAAAATCGAGAAGCCCTCCCTCAAGACGGACTGAGACAGTGGCTGTGACAACAGGCGCCACCACAGCCGGCTTGTGAGGCGAGCACAGCCCCGGGCAGTGCTTCGTCCTCACAGAGGACACAATGGCCCCACACAGCAACGGCAAACAACTCTGAAACCAAGGCTCGTGTGTGAATGCGATTTATTATTAGTCATGATAAGTAAAAGGAAAATAAGGGTGTAAGGTTTTAACACATCTACCTTTTCATTTTCTATATTTTTCAAGTAATACTCTGGAAAAGACCAGCCGTTGAAGATGATTTAATAAAACAAGCTTGCAAGCTACCATCTGACGTATAAACGTGTTGTCTCTTTACCTACAGCAACAGAGGAAGAAAGAGAGTCAGAAATAGGAGGAAGGAGTGGAAAGTGTGGCTAATTGTCTCCACGAACAAATGCTTCTTTTGTCATGAGACCAGAAGAACTGGATGGTGCCCAGCTCTCGGATTGTGATGAAAGAATCCCCAGGAGAACCTTAATCGACAGTGAGGAAGTGCAGAGCAGAATTCCACATACCTGTTGAATCGAGACTTCCCGGATACTTGGAGGCTGGAAGAACCCTTGAAACCATTGGCCTGAGATAATTTTTTTAATTCGCATATAGTATACACATCACATAATCCAGTAGTTCAATCACACGAAGAAGAATTGTGCAATCATCATCACAATCCATTGCAGAACACTTTCTTATTTTTGGTAGTTATGATTGATAGCTCGCCTTTTCCTTTCAACCTCCCTTGCCATGTTCCCAGGTAATTATTAATCTGGTTACTGGCTCTATAGATTTACCTATCCTGGATTTCATTCACAGAAAAATTATATACAAAACAAGATTGAGAAAGAAAGAAAAAACAACAGCAATGATAAAACAAACAGAAAGGCTTCAATGGAAAAGAAGCCAGAAAATTTTAATTATTGGAACAAATTTAAAATGGGTCAAAAGGGAGATCAAATGATTAGGTGTTACCTTTCAACCTACCTATATCCGTCATAAGTAACTTTTCCATGCTCCGTGCCTGACAGAATGGTTATTCACATCCCTAGACTATGGACAGAGAGGATTCTCTGGAAGCTTAATTCACGTGGACCTTGCAAATGGATTTCAGCCTCCCACTGGTTACGTTCTGCAAACTGGGGGTGGGG
>NW_022111256.1:2591169-2593768 GCF_000313985.2 Echinops telfairi | reverse complement strand
AGGATCGCAGGTATGCAGACCTCACTGAAGACCAGCTGCCCTCCTGCGAGAGTCTGAAGGACACCATTGCCAGAGCCCTGCCCTTCTGGAACGAAGAAATCGTTCCTCAGATCAAGGAAGGGAAGCGGGTCCTGATTGCAGCCCATGGCAACAGCCTCCGGGGCATTGTCAAACATCTGGAGGGCCTCTCTGAAGAGGCAATCATGGAGCTGAACCTGCCCACCGGCATCCCCATCGTCTACGAGTTGGACAAGAACTTGAAGCCCATCAAGGCCATGCAGTTCCTGGGGGACGAGGAGACCGTGCGTAAAGCCATGGAAGCTGTGGCCGCCCAGGGCAAGGCCAAGAAGTGAAGGCACGCCAGCCGACTGCTATCCCAGGGACACCTGCCCTCCCTGCTCACCCTGTCCTCTGCACCGCTCCCCTGCACACGTCACACTGACCACACCTTATGCCGCAGATGGGGGACCACTGGCTCCCATTTCAGCCATCTTGTCCCCTACACCCTCGCCCTTCGTACAGGCCTAGTCTGAATGGCACCTCTGGGCATGCATTCTCCTCAGCCAGGCCCAAGGAAGCCTTGCCTCTCTTCCCAGAGGGCAGGGACTCTGATTATGCCAGTGGATTGTTTACTCGGGACAGACTCGAGCTAGGGGGTGGGAGGAACCACACTGAGGGTGACCGACCAGGAGGGCGAGCTGGGCGATTCCAGGCCCGGACTGTTGTGCATTGGCACTCTATTCATTCCATGTGATCTTACATCCCCTTCCTCCCTGACCCCAAAGGTTGGGATCAACTCCGAATGTTTACGTGTTGTATTTTACAAAAGGAAAAAAAATCATGTTTATGTATGACAAAATGAAAACCCTTCTTGGGTTTCTGGTGGCAGTTGATATACTAGGACCCCATGTGACCCTCAGAAACTAAGCCATTCCTCTCACCGTGTGGGGTAGGCTCCCTGGCTGCTGCAGGGAGGAGTCCATCCTGCTGTGTGCTGTAGAACCCTTCCCCGCCCTCTCTGTTGTGAGGCAGTGAAATGCCTGTTGATCGTGTCCACATGTCTCTTCACTGAGATTGAGGCTGGTCCAGTCAGTCGCTCAGCCCTGCTACTTGGGCCCAGTCCTCAGTTTGAAGACACCTGTACTAAATCCTTTTTCCAGATCAGTATAATAAAGGAGTGATGTGCAATATCTTGTGGTGTGATGTGTGATCCCTGATGGGTAGGAACCCTCCAATCCAACTTGAAACATCTCTTTACTCAACTCAGTCACTGTGTGACAGGTTGGAGCTTTCTGTTACCAGGCCTAAGCAGAACTCTGCCCCACCTGTCCCAGGATTTGGACTTCCTGCTGGGTTTTCACCTCTGGTGGGAAAGCTGGCTTGGGGGTGGGCTGGGCAGAGGATCTCCAGTCATGGTAACTGGCCATCACCTGGTCCCCTCCACGGGAAAATCAAGTCCTTTGTGACCTCTCAAAGACTTTTGGAGCTACTTCTGTTTTTCTTTTAAGCCAGTCTTTTTCTTTCTTCCAAGTAACTTTTCCCCCTCCTACATGTTGTTGAGAATATAGAATATACACAATAGAACGCCTCGAGTCCTTTGTACGGGACAATTCACATTCTCTGGGCTGGACAACCACGCTTGCCCTCCTTTTCCCAGTGGTTACTCCCCCGTGAACCTTCACACGCTGCCCCCAAGGTTTTAAGTTAGGTTGTCAATTTGATCCCTCGTAGCTAGTTCTTTGACGAGCCTAAGGTTCCAGTTGGACCTTTTCTGACTAGGTAGGAGGAGCCACTGTTGGTTGGTCTGGATCCACAATGTGTTGATGGGGTGGTGTCCCACTCATCTGTTACTGTTGCTTTGGTCTGAACGCATTCTTCCGTAGTCTTGCTTTACACCCCCCCCACCCCCCGTAGGCTGACAGGACAGTGACACACAAAACTGCATGGCTAAGGACCGGGATGATGATAGAGCACCTGGCCGCTTCACCTTGAAGTAGGAAACGGGGCTCTGCACAGGTGCTTCTGGTGTTTCCTGTTCTCTGCAAAGGATGGAGACCCTTTGCAAGAGGCATGATGGTGTTTGATTTGAAGATGACTTCTGGGGGGTATTTTGGGTTTAAGGACTATTTCAGTGCAGTAGTTTCAGGGGTTCATCCATTCTCCATGGCTGCTGAAAGTCTAGAGTCCACATGAACTTGAAATTCTGTACCCCTCTCCTTTTGAGCAGGCCTCTTTTCTGGAATCTAATCAAAGCAGTTCTGGTTGCCGGACACCATCCAATTCTGGCCACATGGCAAAGGAGGCAGTGGTTCCTAGAGGCTCTCTACACACATTCTCCAATCCTGACTCCTTCCTTTGCTGCTGCAGGTGCTTAGTGATTAATTGTGCTTTGCCCATATTAGACATGGTACTAGGCTGATTAACTGAGATGGCTCATGAAATTATGCCCTAAACTAAGAAGTCAAATTCATGAGGGGTTTGGTTGTATATAAGGAGCCTCTTGGGCCTCCACTCGAGTACTCCCTCAACACAAGAATACTTTCTTCTAGTAAATTGGCATTCTATGATGCTCACCTTCCCAACACAACCGCTGAAGACA
>NW_022111256.1:2587236-2591069 GCF_000313985.2 Echinops telfairi | reverse complement strand
CATGGCAATTCTGTTGATGGGATCATTTGTTTAGGTAGTGGTATCAAATTTAAAACACTGTTGAGAGAGAAAAACTTATATGTGAATAAGTCAGCTTTTCAGACCCCAGTATGTGAATTGTTGACTTGTACAGATTAAAAGCTTAAGTGACTGGACATTATTTGCACAAACAGCGAGGGATGAGTATCAGGCAAAGCTCAATAACACTAAGGTAGGCAAAGGTAGACGCATGCCTGCTAGACTAAAACATGTCTTAAAACAAGGCAAAGAGAGTATGAAAATCACAAATAGACGGTAGTCCTGAGCCACCATACATTGGACACCCTCAAAGGAAGAGATCTGAACCCAAGTCCAACAGCTACAATTCCATAACCTTGGGACAGCATGCATCTGCTTCTTCCCACACGTTTCAGCTGTGAGTCGAAGACAGGATTTCAGTTATGTAAATGCTCTACAGGTAAGAGTAAGGTAACATCCACTTATGGGGTTTCCAAATCTATTCCTTCGGGGGCGCCTATGAAGAGTGCTGTGCACCTCAAAAGGGCAGAGCTTAAGGTCCCACTTGTCAATAGGATGTGGCTAGGTCACCAAGGTCTGTGGAGAAATGAGGACAAAGGTGTCTAATTAGGATAGGAACATGGCATCAGGTGTATTTTCTTTAGGGTCTATATAAGTAACGTGAAGTGTGTTCCCAATGGCCTTGCATTAATTTTTGAACCTTAACCCAAAATACCCCCTGAAGTCTTATTCAAACTAAACAAAAGTTAGCATCACTAGTTGGGAATATCTTCCTTTTAGCATTGTGCTCCGTTGAGATCTGTCAATAATGTGACAACAGCAACTGGAAAGATTAGATAGGAGGCAGCTGGTTTCTGTCGATGGGGAAAATGACTCAGAAAAGGAGGATGAGAATGGTTATATGACTTGAAGCATTTCATCAATGGCACTGAATTGCACATGTAGAAATTGTTGAACTTATATAAGCTGCTGTATACATTCTCAACAACAAAAATCAAATAAATTGTCCCAAAAGTCCAGAATATCATGTGTATCAGGCCACATGTTTTCTGGTGCTTGGGGCTCCAATAAGGCTCTCGGTGATTGTGGACACTGTCATCACCGCCCCTTGGTCTGAAGGGGTGGATATTGGAACTTTCAGATATAGAAGGTGGAGGAGAGGGCTGAGGACAGGCTCCTACCTCCTCAGGGAGGAGCAGGGGGGAGCATCCTGACCTCATCCTCCCACCTCGCTCTCGGGTCTCTGATGGACTATATCATCTGAACCCAACTGGAAGCCAGGGCACAAGGGAGCCTGCTGGTGAGGTCCATATGGGTCAAGCTTGTAGTGCAGAACAAAGCAAAGACTAGATTCAGAGAAACAAAATGGAAGTTCCCCAGGACACACTCTGAGCCCTGGTGCATTCACCCCAAAACAAAGATTATAGCTACCTTGAGCTATTAGCGTATGAAGCTGAAATGGAAGGAAATAACCACTGCAGAGGTGAAAGGAGAGCATATTGGTCAGGGAGCCAGGCGATCAGGGTCCTGGGGGAGCCGGGGACCACTTGGGAAGTACTGATAGCAGGAGAGCCAGCCATGCCTTCTGAGAAACTGGAGTCCCCCTTTGGAGTGGCAATACCTTTGGGTCCCCGACCTGAGCTTCCATCTCCCTGTCCAAAGAGTCTGACGGTGCTAGAGCAATGTCAATCACTCAGGATCTAGAGACCGAAGAGAGATAGTGCATGTGAAAGCACTTTGTACACTGTGAGCCATGTTCATTGTGTCCTTGGGGTGGGAGGGCTGCTGCTTGCTTCATCCTCCAAACAGAAAACCACATTAAAGCTCTGGGGACATATTGTCTCCTTTACTGTGAAATCAGATGTGGAAAATATTGTCCTAACTTTAGAATGAATGCCATGTGGGTTGTCCTGGTGTGACAGTGTATTAGCAGCACACAACCAAGGAATGAAGACTTTGGAATAACAACTCCCATCGTCACTGTGTAAACCCAGGCCTTCCCTGTGCCTCCTCTACTCCCCTGCCTTCAAAATACTCAGCCAAGTGCTTTTTGCCTTGGAGAAGAGAGAGAATCGGCATGCTAATTTGAGGTTTTGTCAGGCAGGGTGACTGTCCCAAGAACATGTATTCCTTGGCAGAGTTTAGAAATATAGGAGGGTGCTGACACATCGAAGTAGTCCCACAAATTCCAACAATACCTGAGATTATTTTTCATGGCATGGTCTCCTGGAAAGGTGCCTGGGTTCACGCTTCCCTGCTCACCTGCAGGTTGGCGCTCACCTACAGAAGGAGGGTACGCCCCAAGCTCCTGTAAAGATTGCCATCGAGGGCACCCTGTGGAGTCTGTGACACGTGGGCTCACCAGAGTCGGAATCCACACCACGGCGACGGGGATGTGGGATTTGTTAGGGTTTGTGGGGCAGGGTCTTCTGGAAGCCAAAACTCACCTAGTTAGCTCCTGTGGTGAGGCCCAACAACCACGACCCTGGACAGAGAAGAGTCATAACTACATGCCCACTCCCTGTTTATGTGACCCAAGAGCTGCGGCACTGACCGCTGCTGGCGGCACACAGCAGGCAGCAGAGAGTGAGTGGAGCAAGGACAAGGGACCTCCCTGTGGGTCTCTGCGGTCCAACTGTGCTGGCTCAATCCCCGAGCCAGCCCCTCCTCACTCCTTACTCTCCATGTCTTCACTTGGCTAACGAAGGCCTTAATTGGAGCAGATGGTCCATAGCCTGGAGATTCAGGAGAATGGCCTAAGGACGTTTGAAAAAGTCCACTTGCTGGGCTTCTTCCATAGAAACTCTGAGTCCGTGGATTTGGAATACAGCCCTGGGATCTGTATATTTTTAGATGCACACCTCTCTGTTAGGGAGTTTGAGGAGCAACCAGGCTGGGGGACTAGCAGCGCAGGTGGTCTCCGGGCTCTGGTACCCTTTTACTCAATGGCTAAAGCTTGTGAGACAGTAGTATGAGGCAGAGTTTCACTGGGAGGGGAGAGTGGGGAGATTGCTCCTCTGACACAGTGCCAGAAAAGTCAATAAAGTGCAAAGTCTCAGATAAGGCTTTGTGGCAGTCACCTAATCTGGTGTCAATTTAAGGATTAAGAATGTAGGGGTGGAGTCTAGGCTGTCAATTTGGAGATAGCCAATGAGACTCCTGTGTGGGCATGGCCTTCTGAGAATTCTGGCACTTCCTCCTTGGAGGTGGAAGACACTTTCTCTCTGTGCTACTCCCTGGGAGACATTGCAGAACACAAGCCACATGGATGCAAGCAGACCGCAAAAGCCGGAGAAGCCACAGAGAGACCCCAGCCAGTACTGAGATGCTTACAACGGTGCTGGACCCAAAGACGTTCTACCCCCTGGCCTGTGATCTTCTGCATTCGGCGTCATTGCATGTGTTTTGTGAGTCTGAAGAGGACTTTATAGATTGAAATCAGAAATATGGGTTAATATCTGACTAATGGACTTGATCTGGATGGGGCTAAGATGTTTTCTCAATGTTCACTTGCTCTTGTGTATGACCCTCTCCCTTAAACACATGTGTGTGTCTATGAATTTGTTTCTTCAGTCCACCCGGACCAACACAGGCTTGCACGTAGCCTGTTTTCAGAGGTTTGTTTGTTTGTTGTGGCGAATGCCATGTGAGAGTATTCAGGGCTGCCGATATCAGTGTTTCTCACCAAATAAAATCTCATTGTAATTAATTTAAGTCGATTTTATTTATTTATTTTTAAACATTTTATTAGGGGCTCATACAACTGTTATCGCAATCCATACACACATCAATTGTGTAAAGCGCATTTGTACATC
>NW_022111256.1:2551130-2586057 GCF_000313985.2 Echinops telfairi | reverse complement strand
GGTGAATAAGCAAATGTGGTGAAGAAAGCTGATGGTGCCCGGCTATCAAAAGATATAGCGTCTGGGGTCTTAAGTAGATTTGAATACTATGAACATCGAGGATATTGTGCATACCTCTCAATCGGTTAGAATCCCCCCATGGCCTGTGACGACTTAGAGTTACTTGTGCAAAACTCGAGGTTCTTCACAAGCAAGCAGGCGTCTCTGGGGCTGTCTCTTCACAGGAGTAGAACCAACCCACTAAGGGGCGACTGCCAGGGCTGAAGACAGGTGAATGACAACAAAAAAAGAGATGGAGCTAAATAACAAGCATAGCAAGAGATCGCAGGGGTGTGGGGAGTGGAGCTGGATATGGTGGCCTGGCATGGTCTTCCTGGCAGATCAAGTTCAAGCTCACAGCTCAGATGAGGCTGGGTCCCCAGCCTGACCCTGAAGATGCCTTAAACATGATTCGAGGCAACAATAGTTGGATTCCATCTTGGAAACCACGTGTAGTCCTGGAAAGTAGGTCCCAGACAGCAGGCAATGCTGGGTGACAGCAGTCCCAGGTCCCCTGCTTGAGGTCAATCACTGAACACCAGGATCCAGCCCCAGAGGCAAGGACTTGGCATTCAAACTCTTGGTTTGGGGCAGGAGGATGGGCAAGGCTCGTGAGAGGAGCTGCCATTATTGCTCCTGCGTCACGGCAATGTCTGCGCTGAGCCCTGAGCAAATGTCATCTCCGTTAATAGGTGAGACAATGGAGACTTAGAGAAATTCAAAGACATGGCTGGCAAGTGGTGGAGCTGCTGTTTAAACCTAAGTCCGTGGGGCTCCATAGCCTGTGTTCTTCGCTTGAGAGAATATCACCCACCAGCCAGTTGCTGTAGAATCCTTTCTGGCTTGTGGCAGCCTGGTGTACGTGAGAGTCAGAGTGGAAATATGCTCTGCAGTGCTTGAGTGTTCAAAGAAAAGTCAACAGGCCTTTCTTCTGAAGCAGGTCTGGATGGGTCCCACTTCAACCTTAGTCAGTAACCATTCAGTGCACCCGGGACCTCAAGAGGAGAGCAGGTGGGGAGTTGGGGGACAAATCAGAAGCCAGGAGAGGGAAGCTGAGCAGAAACAGGTTTGTGGATGTGCCCTCTCTCTTCCAAGACTTGAGTTCGTGGTCCAGCATGTGAACTACATAGGTATTCACAGGCTCCGCTAGCCCTCCAGACACCGGGTGGTGGTCGTGCATGGAAGGATGGGAGTTTGGCATGAGGGCCAAGAGGTGACTCTGGCTCTCTGAAGTCTCTATAACTGAGCCCCCAAACCATAGGCTTGGTGGGTTGACCCAAGGGAGGCGGGTCAATCTGGACAGTAGAGAGGAGAGCAGGGCAATCGATTCGTCCAACCCTCTGGTCTACAGGTAAGGAAACTAAGCCAGATACCTGCCCAGGACTCCACCCAGCATCAGCCAGTGTTAACCCAGTGTCTGCAAGGAAAGACAAGTGCAGTCTGGTTTGAAACAGGTGAAGGCCACTGGAAAAGAGTGATCATGTTGCCAGGATGTTGATGATGTGGTGAGAGTAGATCGGGGCTTGAAAGATGGAGAAGGAGGTGCTTGCCAAAGAGGTGTCAGGAGGGGCCGGGGGAGACTTCGGGTTGGGGCAAGAAGGGTGTGTGGGACGGCTGGGGCATAGAGGCATAAGAAAGGCCCCTGCTGGAATTGAGCCAGGTTGGGTCCACTCAGTCTGCCACTTGACTAGCTGCGTGACCAGGGGCCAACGCAAGGCTTAGCTCAAGCTCAGTGTCTCGCTGTACATCAGAAAGAGAAGGAACAACACTCCCCCTACCCCCCCCGCCCCCCGCTGTGACATGAGTCAGAGCACAGATGTAAAGCATTGAACCTAGTGCTTGGCATGGGTGGGCTCCAGAAACAGAGCGGCCGTGGGAGAATTAGTAGTGGTACTAAGGTGCCTGGTAGCCGAGATGAAGGAAAGGAGGGGCTCAGGGAGACAGAGGGGAACGGATGCTGGCAGCCCTGGCGCAGGACCTCAGATGAGGCCCTGGGTAGGTGTCCCGCACTGAGAGCAGAGGGAAGCCCATGCCAGGCGGGCAGACTAACCACACTGCCTGTGGTTGTGGCTCACCCAGGCTGAGGGGCTTGGGATCCCCACCTGCCTGGGCTCCTTGGCAAATGGCCAGAATGCCAGGCAGCCAGACGTGAGGTCATGCATTTACTATAAAGAGCCTTGCAGCTGGGGTGGGGGTGGGACAGCGGGCCGGGGGGCTTCAGGCCACCCTTCCTCCCAAGTGTTCCCACCAAGGCCCAGGATTCTCTGGGGTCTTGATCCAAGGCCCTAAAATAAAGTACCTTTGTAGGTGCAGGGATCGGGGGAGAGGAACCTGCCTGCATCTCTGCCACCACCATCTCCCATCCTTCTTTCCTATCAGTGACCAGAGCCAGGGTGGGCCTGCCTAAATGAAGATTCTGAGCTTAGGGACAGATGTTGGTGCAGATGCGGCCGGCAGGTCTGAAAGGCACTACGTGAGAACACAAGACTGCTCCTGTGCCTCTTTCAGTCACTTGTCCTAACTCCTCAAACAAAGGACATGCCCCAGGGAGTGGGCCATGACGAGAAAAAGAACATTCCAATCAGCCTCCTTCCCTGTCCTGGACCCCAAAAGCTGAAAGAAGCTACTCTTTCTGCCTGAAATGAGAAGCAGGGGGTAAGGGAAAGGCTGTCTGGGCCCAGAAGATTGGGGTATGGGGCCCGGTAATGACAGTCACTATGGCGGAAGGACTTCATCCAACCCAGCTCTCTCCCATCACTAGGAGGGAAAGAGAAGCCCGGAAAGCAAAAGTGAACTTTGCAAGAGATGTGGGGAGCTGACGGTTGTAGAAGGTTGGACAGTGCCTCACCAAAAGATCGCCCCGCTCTAAAGCCTGGCACCCTTGGTGGTGCAGACCACCAGTGCTCTCAGTTGTTACCTAGAAGGTTGGAGGTTGGCGTCCACCCTGAATCAGCTGGGAAGAAAGGCCATAGAAAACCCTCTGGGGCCCTCGGACCACATGGGTGACTAGGAGTCAAAGTGGACTCATCAGTGATAGGTCTGGGAGCGTTACCTTCTGAGTTAGTTAATTGTGCCAGCCTGGCCGATAATCACATGTGGGGCTGGTTGAGAGGCGGAGGGATAAATGGGTGGTGAGCCTCGCCTTTCTAGTTCTCGGGTCTCTTGTTGTGATGGTTGCACCGGGTGCAGCTGCCTTAGCAGTTCCCTGCTTCAGCTTGCAAGATTGACTTCCTACAAGACATCCCCAAGGAGAAGCTACATGGACCTATCCCGATGCAGCCCTGGGTGCTGGAGCAGCCGTGTGGAGACCCCTGCTAGTGCTGAGATGCTTGTTCGTTCACTGACTCAGCTTTCCCCCTGCAGTTGGCATCATTGCCTCTGTTTTGGGAGGTGAAGGACTTTGTGGACTGGTGTTGGGTTAATGGGTTAATGTTGGACTTGTGGGCTTGGGCAGCTTTGGGTTGGGATGTTTTTATGATGCACCTTTTCTTTACATAAAACTCTCTCTTATACATGAGTCGCTGTGGATTTGTTTCTCCAAAGTACCTAGACTAATACACCTTCTGTGGAGTGAAAGGAGAGAGGGCCCCCACAAATCATCACAGGTCCAGTAGGCACATTGTACAGCGATAATAAGTAAAGATTGTAGTAAAGTCATAGAGAGCATGAGAGATAGAAGAAAGAGTCAAATAAGGGAGTCTGACACAATTCATGGTAGCATGCTCACCTCAGCCCCGCTTGGTGGTCCTCGTGTGGGGAGCCCAGCCACGAGAGCAGGAGAGAGCCTCCAGGACCAAGAACGGGGAGAGCTCCCAGGCCTGAGAACCGGGAGAGCTCCCGGGCCCCGGGAGCCGGAGAGAGCTTCTTCTTTATTGCTAACCAAGCATTATCTCTTTAGGGGGACATGATTACAGAATCACACGTCACAGGAAGAGGCAGTACAATAGGCATACACATAGTAGGAAGGGGATCTATGATAGGCATAAGTGTGACAGGAAGGAGATGACCTAGGGGTGTGCCATAGGAATGGGAAGGTCTAGGGGTACACATGTGACAAGATGGGCAGACCCTAGAGTCATGATGGCAGCCTAACCTTGGTCATCCTTGGGGTTTGACCTCTCTGGTGTCTCCTACAAGGAAACAGACAACTACTGTCCTTATCAGAAGGGAGTGGGCCCTACTTGTTGTGGGATAAACAGTGGTGTCTGCTTGCTCCAGGTGGCTGATAACTCTCAGGGAGAATGACCCCTAATTCACTCCTGATGACCTCCAAATGTACAGTCATTCTCAAGCAGCGAAGTCATGCCTATATTTGGGGGAGACAACTTGGGAGAAATCCTTCTGTTTCCCATAACCTTCTGTTGCAGGAAGCAAAGGTCTAGTAGGGGTGACTGAATGAGGGCTTAGGAGCCCGCTGGCACAGTGGTTACACATTGGGCTGCTAACTGCAAGGTCAGCGGTTCAAGGCCACAAGCCACTCCTCCAGAAAAAAGATGAGGCTGTCTGCTCCGGTAAAGATTGAGTCTGGGAAACTCACCGCAGCCGTTCTACTCTGTCCTTCGGGATTGCTATGAGTCAGAATAGACTGGATAGCAGTGGTTGTTGATCTATAGAGATCTAGAGATCTATAGAGATCGGAGAATTTTCCCCAGTTATCTGGATGGGCCCTTAAGGTAAGATCGGTATCCTTTTGAGAGTGAGGCAAAGGGAGATTTGACAACACCCAGAGAAGGCAACGTAAAGCTAACAGAGAGGGGCTAAAGATGCTGGCTGGAACGATGGGAGTTGACAAGACCACCAGCACCCGAAGCTGCAGAGGCAGGAACAGATGTCCCCTAAAGCCTGAGGTGGGAGCAGGGTGCTGCCAATGCTTTGTTTCAGGTGCAGGGAAACCAGAACTGACCAAGAATAAACTTCTGAGGTCATTTGTCACAGCAGCGACAGACAACTGATACAGTCATTTACCAGGTCTTGGCCCCTGGCACCTGGCTGTGCTGTTCCTATTACTACCCATAGAATTGACAAGAGAAGGGTAATAGGGACCAAGAAAGCCAAGCCCTCCCCCAAGGTCACATATTCTCTCCACCAGCCCTGCTGTCTTCCAAGGGATAATGACAGAGACGCTCCATTTGAGGGACGTGCTGCGGGATGGTGAGGGAGAAGCCACAGGAGACTAACGGCAAACATGTGTTCCTTCTGTCCTGCGGGCTCCAGGAGAGAGCCGGCAAGCCCCGGATGCAGGCAGGACCCTAAACAACAGCTTTCTGCTGTTAACCCAGCCTTTCAAGTTGTTTAAACACAATTTGGGGTATTTACAGTGGAAGCTGCTACTGTGTAGCACGTAGCATTTGGAGTGTCTCATTCGGCATCTCCCTGTGGCCCAAGGGGGAGCTCCTGGGATTGATTAAGGGAGCAGCCGTTTGGGGAAAGGATTGTTAGAAGTGTTTAGCTTCTTCTCCCTTCTGGCTGAGGTGGCCCTGGAATAGTCTTCTGCTGCGCTGGATAGGATATGGGCCGGGCCAAAGAATTCAATTCGTAAAAGTGTCAGGGGGCCAACAGGGCACAGGACCTTTGATGGGCATCCCACTAGTCGGAACAAGGCAGGAGAGAGGAAAGGATTCTAAAGCTAAATGCAGAGATGGGAGCACAAACCCGCCCCAGCAACTCACTAGCTGTGTGGCCGCTTGCTTGATCAGTTACACATGCAAATATGTAGGAAGGACTTTTGTCCACTGAAGAGGTTCAGACCCACAATGGCTGCGATTTCTACTCCATCAGCTCTGTGGGTTTTCCTAGTCAGTTCCTATTACACCATGGGTGAGGCAGTGGTGGTTCGACAGTAGAAATCTCCCCTTCCACACAGGAAACCAAGGTTCGATTCCCAGCCACTGCACCTCCCACCGGCTGCCACCACCAGTCTGCCAGTAGAACTGTCTTTGTGTTGCTACAATGCGGATGGTTTTTGGTGGAACTTCCCCAATCCATCTTGGGGATGGCTCAGGTCCTGTGTCATTTAGTTCCATGGATTAAGGAGCCTATAGGTCAGTGGTTCTCGGGAACACCCTGATGTCAGTGTTTGGAGGGTAGGAGGGCCGAGATGAGCAGGTACTTCTGATTGGGGGCCAGTCCATCTCACTACTGACAGGTACCCTAAAAACATCATTCTAGCCCCCCCCCCCAACACATTTCCTAGGACTTAGGCGGTGGAATAACTTTATCCATTTGGAGCTGTCCATAGACCAATACCCAAACCCAGTGCGATCGAGGCCACCCCAACTCAACGACCCTACAGGACAGAGAAGAACTGCCCCACAGGATCCCCAAGGCTGTTCATCAAAGCAGACTGCCACCTCTTTCTCTTGCAAGGCAACTGCTAGATTAACACTACCCACCTTTAGGTTAGTGGCCCACTGCTAAACCCACGGCGCCACCAGGGGACACTAAATGCAGACATAGGGAATGACCTTATTAGAAATGAGCCTATCTCAAAGCACCGAGTAACACCTCCCAGGCAGAAACTGCAATGTTGTGCACCCACACCACTGGAGCACAGGTCAGAGTAGGCCATGCCCGGTGGTGTGTGCTCGGGAGGTTCCTGAGGTCCGACTAGAGAAACCTCAAGGGCCAAGACCAGGCTTGTGGATAAGCCGGGAATGAGAGGAGGGTAAGTGCGTCTGAGAGAATTGTCACAGCTTACACCAAACCCAGCGCTACTGAGTGGATTCCACCTCATGGTAACCCTACAGGACAGAGTCGAACTGCCCCACCAGGTTTCCAAGTCTGTAATCTTTACAGAAGCATCTTTTTTTCCTGCAGTAGCTAGTGGGTTTGAACTTCCAACGCTTCCGTTGGCAGCCCAGTACTTAAGTACCGTAGGGCAGGGGGAAGCAAGGGGAAAAAGAAGGTCCTGGATTAGGCATGTCTGAGAAAAGGGCCACGCCTCCTCCTTCAGGATGGGGGCAAGAAGGACATCTCCCAAAGTGCTCTAGAGACGGGGGAGAGAAAAAGGCAATCCTGGGCTGGTGAGCAGGGCCCCGCAGTAGTGGGCCAGGCATTCTGGCCAAAGGAGAGTGGATGCCGTAGGACGAGCCCTTGGAGAACTGCAGTCACACCCCTTGAAGCAGCTCATGCTATCTGGATAGAACACTGCATCAGCACCACCACTGTGGAGCCCGAGGCTCAGCTGCATGCAGCCAGCCACGTGGCCTTAAACTAGGTGGAGGTTCCATGTTCTAGGGTTTATAGAGCCAAGGGAAGCCTCCGCCTCTCAGAAGCCAGTCTGAGTTGTGACCACGACAGCCAGGCAGAAACTACTGGACTGGTCCTTCAGGCGCAGTCAGCGTTGGAGACTCGGACGTCTCCATTTGAGGACTTGGAGAGGTGGAACCTTAAATACAGAGACTGAGTTCATCAGATTCCTCCGGAGGAAGCAAGCCAACGACCAAAGCCCTCATTGGTTTGATTTTATTTAACGCTTCTTCTTTCATCCTTGAACTCCGCTCCCTCATCTACCCCACGCCGTCAAGTCCCTACTCTCCAGGGTCGTTCGTTAGAGGGAAGTCAGAAAAACATCATCTGATCCTTTTACTGATGTTGTCATTTGACTTTCAGCGGGCCATTGCTCTACCAAAGAGCTACATTTATTTTTGGTGACGCAGATGTACACTTTTATTTTTCTTCAATACAATTCTTTTCTTCATGATTTGTGGTGGTTCACATGTGGTTTTTAAGTGTTTGGGGCACATGTGCGAAATGGACAAGAACACTTACTATTTCCATTTTGAGAACAATTGTTGATTGATCTAAATTTTCTATTTTTTTTCTTTCGGTTAATTTTGCTCCCTCTTCCCACCGCCCCTGCTCCCACCCAGTTCTATCCTTTATTGCCCAGGCCTCAAACCAATTTCCTTTCAAGTCTATAATGAAGTCTTTGATTCTTTTGAAACCTTTTGTTACGTCTGAATATGTTCTTATCCATTGAGCTTTATTTGCATCTAGACTCCTTTCCTCAAAATGTTCATGTCTTATCATCCCAGTGAATGTAAACTTTTCCAAAAACCTGGCTTTGAATTTTGCTAATTTGTTTCTATTTTGTTTTTTCGTAAGTTCTTCATTCTGTTGACTTCTGCACTCCTTTCTTCTCTCCCTCTCCTCCTTTGTGCCTTGGATTTAACGAGCTGTTCTTTTTCTAACTTCTTGAATTGAAAGCTTAGCTCATATTTTTTCTTCTTTCTTACTTTACGATAAATGTGTATTTAACGCTACATGTTTCTCTACAGACAGGATTTAATTGTGTCTCACCCATTTTGACACAGGGGTTTTCGTTTTGTTCAGTTCTAAGTATGTCAAAATATTCCCTGCAATTTTCTCATCACCAAAATGTTACTTTCAGCACCTTTTCTTTCTTTTCCTTTCTTTCTTGACTTTCTGGTGATATGGGATTTTTCAAAGGTATTATTTTTCTATCTAGTTCTAATTTTGTAGAACTATGGTCAGAGAAAATGTAGTCTGTGTAACGTTGATTCTTTGCAATTTATTAAAAGTCTCTTTGTCACCCAAACTTAATGCTGACGTTCGTGAATGTTCCATGTGTTTTTGAAAAGAAAATGCATTCTGTATTTATTAGGTGTGAAATACAAATGCACTCGTTCAGGACTATTAGTTCTGTAATTGAAACTTAGTGTATCTTTGCTTTTTTCCTTCTTTTTATGTCTGTTTGATTGATTAGCTTTATGGAGGAGTATATTAAAATCACCAGCCACAATGAATAATTCATCTATTTCTTCTAATAGTTTATATCTCAAATGTTTAACTTATGTCTTATATTTACTACTAGGCTTTTCTGTTAAGTATATGTAATTGTTAAAGGTCACTGTATTACCTTGCTAGATAGTATTGCTTTTGTTAGAGTTTAAATTAAAATCCATTTTGTCTCTTAAATTTGACACTTTATGTTTTGGTACATATTTTCCTGATTTATATCTTTCCATACTTATATTTTTATGCTGCATCATCAATAAGACAAAAGTAAATATCTTTCTGATAGTCTTTGCCTGACATTAGTACTTTGTTCCACATCCCATTCTCAATCTGGCTTGAATTTCTGACAATTCCCCATTAATATGCTAATGCAACCACTTTTGACTTCTCTTCAGCAAAACTTAACTAACATGTGATATGAATGATATTGTTAGATAATGTCTGCATCCTGTTGGAACACCTTTCCCTACAATAAAATGTGGTGTGTCCCCCCCCAAACCAGAATTGTGCTGGCAGAGCGGAGCTTTCATAGTATGCATATTTCCCACTAGGCTAGCGTGGCAGTTACATAATCTCCTGTCAACTTGTGTGAAGGGGTGGAGCCTACCTTGTCAATCAGATCATAGCCAATGAGGCCTCTTTGTGAACATGGCCTTCTCCTGAGAATTCTGGGACCTCCCTTACTTACCTGACCTTACACCATGCGACTTCATTCTGTCCCATGAATGAAGAGGGACATGAAAGGCCAGTGATTTGATGACTAGAAGAAGTGAAGAAAAAACAAGGGAGGTGCTGTCAGCCATCCAAACAGATGAGTTTGAAAAACATTTCCAAGAATGGAATAACAGATTTGATGAATGTAATAATTGTAATGGAGAGTACTCTGAAGGTGATAAAGTTGTTTTGTAAAAAAATTTAAGTACATAGATTTTGGGGGAAGGATTCCGGTTTATTTGGGGTACCCCCTTGGAGACACTCATATGGATCTCTCCCATTTGGTTGGCCAAAGCTTCTCTTCTAAATTTCTTGGCATACAAGAGTGAATGCTACCAGTGTTGACCCTGTTTGTTGAAACACCTCAGTACTTCAGTCCCATCAGTTTTTGACCATATACTATTTCCTGAAATGGTTGAATGTAAATTCACTCTTTTGGGTACAGTGACTCTATGCATTCCTTACATTTTGTTTTGATGCTTTCTGAGTCATTCAACATTTTGCCTTTCAATGTTGCAACTTGAGGCTTGACTTTTTTCGGCAATGTTTTCAACTTGAGAAATACTGAGCACATTACAGTTTCCCTTATGGCTTTCTGACTCCAGATCTCTGCACATTTCATTATAATCCTCTACTTTGTCTTCTTGACCTGCCCTCTGAAATCTTCTTTTCAGTGTTTTTACTTCAGCATTTCTTCTTTTGTTTTCATTATTTTACATTCAAGAGTAAGTTGTAGAGTCTCTCTGACATCCATGTTGGTATTTTCTTCCTTTTTAGTGATCTTTTGTTTTCTTCAGATATGATAGCCTATATTTCATCACACCACTCTTCTGGCCTTTGGTCATTAGTGCGCCACATGCCAATCTAGTCTTGAAATGGCTTCTGAATTCAAGTGGAATATACTCGAGGTCATGCTTTGGTTCTCATGGTCTAGTTTTAATTTTCTTCATCTTCTATTTGAATTAAAATATGACAGTTGACATATGGTCAGTCAATTCTGCAATTGAAAGACTTTTCTACAGTTGGCGCCTTGCCTTGTTCTGACTGATAATAATGAGCCTCTCCATCATCTCTTTGTACAGATGTAGTCAATGTGATTCCTGTATATTCCACAGCATCAGCTGTGTCTTTGTTCAAAGATTAACTATCTTTTAATGGATCGTGACAAATTATGGATCACATTGTGAACAATTCAAATTTGAGAACACTTAATTGTACACATGTGGAACTTGTACATAGACCAAGAGGCGGCCATTTGAACCGAACAAGGAGCTGCTGTGTGGTTTAAAATCAGAAGAGATGTATGTCAGAGAGGTATTCCCTCACCATACTCAATCTGTATGCTGAAGAACAAATCCAATAGGCTGATGGTATAAAGAAGTCGTCATGGTGATTAGAGGAAGGCCTTTGGTGATGAAAATTCAAGAGTATAGTCATTGGTATGAATTACATCTCAACAGAAAAGAAATAAAAACCCTCACGACTGGATCAATAAGCATCATGGAGAAGAGAGAAAATAGTGAAGTTGTCAATGATTTCATTTGACTTGGATCCACACTTGATACCCTTGCCAGCACCAGGCAAGAAACTAAAGAACCTATTGCCCAGAGGAGCGCTTTAAAGTGTTAATCATCAAAGACGTCACTTGGAGGACTAAAGTGCACCTGACCCAAAGTGCGGTGTTTTCAGTTGCCTCATATGCATGCAAAATTGGATTTTTGGTGTTGGTTAAGAATATGTATCCTGACTTGGGAAAGGTATCTTTTTGTCCTCAAAGGTAAATTAATTCATAAGTCACTTATTTGGTTTTGTTTGTTTGTTTTTTTATTTCTGAGCTAGCTTGAATTGAGCTTATCTAATATACTTTCTTATGTCATCCTCATATATTCCTGTAATCCTCATATTTCCTTCCAGAGTTAAGAGAGACATTATTTTATTCACCTTGGTCCCATCAGGGTTAAGGATGGTAATGTGCTCATTACAGAGGGTGCCTTTCCGTTGCTTGGTTTCTGCTCTTGAGCCAAGCTGTTTAAGACAGTCACATAGGAAGAGATTTTCTGGCCTCCTGGATCTCCTAGTTAGGAGCCCTAGTGCTGTAGTGCTTCTGCGTTTGGCTGCTTCTTGACAGCTCTTCTATGGAGAAAGATGGGGCTTTCCACTCCCATCAATATTATAGCCCGAGAACTCACAGAGACAGGTATACATTACCCGAAAGGGTGCTATAAGTCACATCAATGTAATGGTAGCAAGTTGGGTTGTTGGTTTTGTATTTCCAAGTTAGGAGTAGTCTTGGTCAGTCCTGAATGTCCTGCTCTGCTATTCTTCTCCCTTATCTCCTCTTGTCTTACATATCTCACTGAAATGAAGAAAGGGCGAAGGTAGCTGTTCAGAGATGGCTTCAAGCCAAGCAGTTCTGTCAATGTGGTCAGAGCAGAAGGGGATGAAGAGGGGTGATGTGGGGACAAAGGTGTCTGAGCTCTTCTGAAGCACCAGCGCCCCCTCTGGGAACTTGACAATTCAATAATTTTCAGCTCAGGGTGCCATGCTTTGTTTTTCAAAAGGAGAGTGAAGTTTTTGGATTTAAAAAGACGTTCAAACCTTCTGTGACTAACAGATGGGGAACGATGAGAAAGCTCAGGAGGATAATCCGTGCCAGAATGGCCCTGGGTAGATGGATGATTACACGGCTGAGAAAATAGGTCCAAGAGTAAGGAATCCATTGGCCCAGCCAGCTACCAAGGGAAGGCAATTACTCAGGGTGACTTAACTGTGGTGTGAGAGGAATTCGTGCATAACTGGTAGCTATCCTCAAAGCCTGTTGACATCAGATTACTTGGTTTTCTGGAAATTTGTAGAAACCAATAGACCCTATGTATTCCAAACTACATAAAATACAATAGCAGGAGTTGCAAATGAAATCAATGATATTGATGGACAACTATAAAATATTATGAAAATGCAATAATGTCACATGCGTATTTCTTTAATAAAACATTAAGCAACATCTTTCAGAAATTCTTGAAAGTACCATAATTTCAAAGATGAGCATGAATTCTGCTGTGAGCTATCTGCAACAGCTAGAATGTGATATGAAACACCTGTGAGACTTATGGTCACCTGAATTCTATGCATAGATGCCTTGGGAATCATGGACTCTTGGATAAAAAACCCCCAGGATATTGCTCACCAGATATTGCTCACCAGAATGCAAAGGTAAAGATGAGCCTTTACTTCGAGACCTGTCTTGCCCTATCAATTCAAACCTAAATGTTTCAGTTACTCAGTGTTTGAATCAAGGAGGCAAGCTGCTACCTGATTTGTTGTTCTGGCCTATCGTGCCAGGGAACCAGACCGAGCTTTGAATATGCATGATCTGGGTTACTGCTTGTCACTCCTCCCAGAGCACCACAGAAGGCTTGGTGGCACAGATGGGGTCTGCTCTGTGCCCTCCAATGCAACAGGCCTGGGAGCCATCCCAACAGAAGCAATGGCACCAATCCACGCTTCAACCCCATCCCCATGTCGCACCTAAATCGATGTTCTCGTCACTCTTGAGTCCTTGAAGCTCTGTATTCATCAGAAGAACCTCCCAGAGGGAAGGTGTGGCAGGAAGCAACTTACTTAGTATGTACCCCGTATGTGCTGGCCATTATGATAAGCACTTTACACATACCTTCTCATTTTAATTTTAACCGCAACCCTGTGACATAAGTGATAGCACCCTATTTTGCAGATAAGAACAAAGAATCCCTAGAAGGTTAAATACGTTGTATAAGTAGAAGTCCATATTGGTGGAGCTCCTATTTCCCAATATAGCACATGGGTTGTCCACACTGGCAACATACTATCTCTTCAAAAGCTCATTCCACCTCTGAACAGCTCCAAAAGTTATTCCTTATTCTGAGCTTTAGTCTAGCAAGAGGTGGTGGGATACTACTTCTTACATTTGTTGAATTACAGGGTCCTCAGTTATTCATTCATCATCGAGTAGCCATTAGGTACGGCACTAGAGATGCTTTCGCCCCCACATTTTGCCCGGCCAGTCTAACCTTCAGATGGCCAGTCTAACTGCACGGTCGAGAATGCTGAGAGTAGGCTGTCAGGAAACAGAGACGGACGCAAGAAGATTGCTCTCAGCCTGCAGAGGTGGCAGGAGTGGTCACACTGGGAATGAGTGGTCAGGCTTTAGATACAGTTTGAAAGTAGAGCTGACCGTATTCTCTGGGAGCTCAAATATGGGAAATGAAAGAAAAGAGAAATGTAAAGATGATGCCAACGTTTTTGATCTCAGCATCTGGCAGAATGGGCCTTCCATCAACAGAGATGGGGAAGACTGTGGGTGGTCTTTCCATCTCTGTCTGCCTGGCATTTGGATAAAAGACTGGCCCTTTGGACTCTAGAGGCTTGGGAAAATTAAAGACATTTTTACCTAAGCAATTGGAAATCTGAGTTAATAATGGGAATACTGCAGGAGGAATTTGATTTAGGACATTATTAAATTTGAGAAAAATATCACATATTCATATGATGTTCAAACTGCAGCTAGAGATTCAAGTCTATGTTGAAAACACAGAGACTGAAACCATTATCCAAGATAAAGTGTGGGTGTCTACTTTTACAGCCCCCCTTGGATCATTCTAGTTCTCCCCATGGCTTGTTATCATCCATTTGGGGAAACATTGATAGATGAACCTGGAGTGAAGCAAGGTGAGTCAGATCTGCAAAAGTACAGGAAGGAGGGTGAGAGCCCCTGGGATCCTGGTGACCCCGAGCAGGGAAGGATCCAAGGGTAAGAGACAGGACTGTTCCCAAAAGGTGATCCTTGGCCATGAGAATGGGTGACACACACAGAACAGTAGATCTATATAGTGCCATCAGGAGGTCTTTGGCCCAATCAGATGCTGGGAAGGCCACTCACACAGTTTGTCAGGGTCAGGACTTTATTACTGGCTGCAACCAAGGAGATGTGCCCCAGCACCCACACCTGGTGACCACAGGAGCATTTCAACCTCCTTTCCCAACCTCCAAGGGAATAGCAGCTGAGCCTCCCTCATGCCTACTTCCCCCCACGTTTGAGGATCAAGGCATAAGCTCCTCCATCCTCTCATACAGCCTCATCTCACCTGCAACCAGTGATGTATGTCCATCATGTCCATCCGTCACTCCCCACCCACCACACCAGTCACCAGACACAGCAGCACTCTTGTGCCACCAAACCAAACATCAGTGGTGCTACAGACACAACCACCACCACCCCCACCCCGCTGCCCCTGCCTATCCACCCACCCAATGATTGATAGGTGGCTAGATTTCCTATGCTGTCAGACTAGTCAATGGTGTAACATGCTTATGCCTCGTACATTGATATAACATAAGAAAACAAAACAAAAATCAGGATAAAGCCAACAAACATATACTCTATATATACAAAGTAACACCTTAATGCCTTAAAGACACCAGTCAACAACAAATCACATGAAGAAACAGAATATGAGGCTCAAGTAAATGAGCACAGAAAAGCCAACAAGAATTTAGGAAAGCAAAACAAAAAGAGAGATTCAATAAACAGAGAAATACCTCAGGGAAATATAAATTCAGAAAGTTACCATACAAGTTTCTGAAATAGGTAACACAATGGAAGGACACACTTTTTGAACCAACTGCCATTGAGCTAATTAGGGGGGTTCACGTAGGGCAGAGCAGAACCGCTCCACAGAGTTTCCAAGACGGTAAATGTTGACGGGCACAGTCTCGTTTTTTTCCTCACAGTGTGGCTGATAGCTTGAACCGCTGACCTTATAGTTAGATGCCTACTGCTTAACATGCTGCACCACCAGTGTGGGATGCCTTAATGGAAGGACACAGAGGTATAATTGAATCAATGGAAAAAGGAATCAGTAAAATAGAGGGAAAGTTGTTGGTATTAATTTGTTTGAGGATAATCAGAAAATATAATGTGTAAATTGAAAAAAGCCTGAGAGCTATGTGGGACACCATTAGGAAGAGTACTTTATGTGAAATGGGAATCCCATAAAAGGAGGAGGGAAAGTATAGTACAGAGGGAATTATATTGGCAGAAATATTCTCAAATATCATGTAAGATGAGAAGATTTCCATCCAAGAAGCCTCATAAATCCCAAACAGAATCAACCCTCCCAATAAAGTCACCAAGACATATCATAATCAAATTGCCCCAAACCAAAGACAAAGAAAGAATTCTGAAAGCAGCTTGTAAAAATGAAATATCACTTATAAAAGGGCTCCATAAAACTAAGAGCTGGTTTCTCATCAGAGGCCTTGCAGAAAGAGGCAATAGAACAGCACGTATAAAATCCTAACAGAAAAGAATTGCAGACCAAGAATCATATAGCCAGAAAAATATTAAAGGGAATCTTTCAGATAGGGAATGAATGACATTAGTCAACCTGAGATAATGACATATGAGAGCACCACACAGATAATAACCCAGATGAATATTTCACAAAAGTAAAATAAAGCCACAACATTGACTACAGGGAACCAGAGATCAATCTATAAACAACAACTTTAAAACAAAAGGGGAGAATATAAGATATAGTCATAGAATTTCCACATAGAGAGGAAGGCAAGGTGATTTCAATATATAACCAATGTTTCAATTTAAGAGGGCAAATTCATGTTAACCATAAAGAAAATGAATAAGTCTACTTAACAAAAATGAAGTAGAAGCAAATGGGAAAGACTCACTAAGCACAAAACCACCAGTATAGGCAAAGAAAGTTCATGGACGAAACAACTCAAAACGGAAAATTAGAGGAACAAAGATTGTGTTAACACCACAAAGTTATAAAAATAAAAGAATACCAAAATGAGAACAATGAACGCATGCCTCTCATTAATCACACTGGATGTAAAGGGATTAAATCCAACAGCCACGAGACAGAGAGTGACAAAATGGATCATTACAAAACAAACAAACAAAAAATCACGACCCATCACTATGTTGCCTACAGGACACATATTTTAGACACAAAGACATGAATACATTGAAAATCAGAGGATGAAAAAAGATATATCAAGAAAACAGCAACCAAAAGAGAGCAGGGATAGCTATAATAATTTTGGAGAGAATACATTTTAAGTTAAAATTCATTGTAAGAGACAGAGAATGAAATTATATAGTGATTAAAGGGCTAACTTGCCAAGAAGACATATCAATAGTACAGTGAAAGAGCTCCAAAATATGTAAAATGAATGCCCAGAATTGGAAAGAGAAAGTCCTGCAACGATAGTAGAAGACTTTATGATGCCATTTTCAACATTGAAATAACAACTAGAAAGAAGCTCAAAATCAATTCAGAAGATCTAAATAACGGAAAACCACTTTGGTCTCATAAGCAAATATGGAACACACTACGCAACAGCAGCACAGTACACATTCTCCAGACTAGACCATATCCGAGGCCGCAAAGCAAGCCCCAGTAAATTAAAATAGATACAAAGCATGTTCTCTGATCATAGCATCATAAGACTAGAAATCAATAACAAAAAGATCAAGAGAAAATTATGGACACTGAGTAGCACATATGAAAATACTGGAAGCTGAGTAAAGCCTTATTCAAAACTATTGGGTCCTAGAAGAAACTGAAAATGAAATTTAAAAAATTTTAGACTCAAATTAGAATGAAGACACAACATACCAAAATCTCTGGTACACAGCAAGAATAGTCCACAGAAGAAAATCTATAGCAATAAATCCATAGATCAAAAACAGAAGGACCAAAATCAGTGATTAACCCAACAACATGAACAAATCGAAAAGGGAGAGCAAACGAAGCCAGTCATCAGAAGAAACCAAGTGAGAAAAATCAGAGCAAAAATAAATGAAATAAAACCCAGAAAAGCAATAGAAAGAGTCAACAAAACTAGAAATTTGTTTCTGAAGAGGATCGATAAAATAGACAAACAAGTGGCCAAATTGACAAAGAAAAAGAAAATGAGAAGATGCAAATAGAATAAGAAATTAACTTGGCAGCATTACCATACGACTAGTGGAAACAACGAGAATCTTAACGGAATTTTATTTAAAAGTTGCAGTCTAACAAATTTGAGAACCTAAAACAAATTTCTAGGCTCTAAAACCTAGAAACAAATTTATAGACATGCCCTACCTTCTTAAATAAACACAAACTGAGTTAGGGGGGGAAATTCTAAATAGACCCATAATAAAGGAAGAAACTTAGGAGATCATTAAGAGAGAGAGAGAGAGAGAGAGAGAAAGAGAACAAGCCCTAGCCCAGATTGTCTTATGGGAGAATTCCAGAAAACTTTCAGAGAAGAGTTGACACTAATTCTACTCAACTACTACAATATACAGGACTGGTCTCTCTTGACATGTCCAAAGTATGTAAGACCAAGGCTTAACTTCATTGCCTCTAAGGAGCACTCTGGCCCTACTTCTTCCAAGACAGATCCATTTGTCCTTCTTAGTATCCCTGGTAGTTTCAATAGTCATTCAATACATTCAATACCATTCAAATACATCGATTCTTCTTCAGGGACTTCTAGGGAATACCTATTTATTGAGTCTATACCACTTTAGTCC
Organism: Echinops telfairi; assembly: GCF_000313985.2. NCBI lineage: Eukaryota > Metazoa > Chordata > Mammalia > Afrosoricida > Tenrecidae > Echinops > Echinops telfairi. The sequence goes on along the minus strand of NW_022111256.1, from coordinate 2,567,960 downwards.
GCTAGACACATCCCACTGAGTGAGTGGGGTGATATTGGTGAAGTTTGTAAGATGACCTTATCCTATCAGGCCCTTGGAAGCAGCCATGTGACCAGGTAGCTCAGACTTTGTTCCAGGGAAGTTCCTGGGTCTTCCAGTCCTCTCTTCCTCCTCAACAAAATAGGCCCCCAGTCCCCTTTCTGCCAAGGTCCTGGGTTTGGTTGGGCTAGGGGTTGAGACAGCTCTCAACCCTGATGTCTGTGCCCTATGGGCTGGTCCTACAGTACCTAGAGTAAAGGGATTCCTAGGGAAAGGAATTGAAAGCAGGGTGGTAGAACACTTGAAAAGCCTGGAAAGGACTGAAGAATCTTGGGAATTGGGTTGCAGAGACTAAGCATTTGACAGTTAGCCAGAGGCTATTGTGGGATGGCTAAGAGGCTGGGCGTTGGAATCAGATAGAGACAGGAACAAATCCAGGCTTCATTGCTTATGAGTGGTGTGACCTTTAATAAAACACTCAATTGCCTATTGTTTTTTGATCTGCAAAATGGAACGCATACAACATACCTCATTGGCATTGTTATTAGTTTATTTTTATTTTAAACATGTATATAAAAGCACTTGGCTTATAGCCAGGCACATACAAGCCCACAACACTGGGGGCTCTCTGGTACCTATAACCTATAACCTATAACCTGTACCTATAACCTCCCAAGTCAGGCTCAGGCCCTCTCTATTACTTTTAGTCTAGCATTTGACACCTTTTATGATCTGACCCTTTCTATAGGAGCACATGGTCTTCTACTGCTTCTGTTTCACATACCTTCAAATTCAGGTGCCTTTTTTTTCTTCTTTATTTAGAGGTCCAAAAGAAGTTGTGGACCCCAAGTGGTCAGTGGAAGTACCTACTAATTACCTACTAAAATATCTATTTTCACCTTTTCTTTCCTCAAGAGAACCTTAGCTTTGTTGGGAAATGGGACGATGTTAGTACCCAGCAAAGAAAAACACATTTCCCAAGATCCCATTCAGACAGAGTAGTCTTGTGACTGAATCCCACCCAAAATATAGCACTTAACTTTATGGGGGGTACTTCCCAGGAGGTCTGGAAGAAAAGGGGGCCAACTTAGCTGATAGTCTCCTTTTTGAGATTTCAAAAATGAACCGTCCTCTTTCTTATTCTTTATAATCAAGTGTCGGGAGAAGCAGATCTTCTCTCGCAGCACTAAGAAGGTCCAAAGGAAACAAGCCAGAAGCAAAGGGAACTTAGTCTGGGCAAAAGGGGGCCTAAGAATAGGCTTGCTCGGAATGCCTTTCAGTCATGATCCTCCCTACGTGGTAAGGAGTTCACCAACCACACCAACTGGCAGCTTTGTTTAGACCCAAGATCCCAGAACCTTCTGGCTAAATGGTCACAAGCCCACTGTTTCCAGAGCTGTGTGGTTTCCTTCCCTGGGTCAAGGGTGGGTTGTGGCACCAGTATGTGCACCCTGAAGTCTCAGAAGGTTTTCAGGAAAGGACTCTTTGAAGAAGTAACATTTGAGCACAGGTAGAGTGAGGGAAAGCAGATGAAGATCCTGAGCAGTGGACCCGCAAGAACCTCCCAGCACATTTCCCTCCTGAGAAGTTACAGTGCCAACCTCGGAGCCCACACCTCCCAGTTCCTACCAAAGGCAGGGTGGAATTTTGGTTCCTAAAACAAATTTGAATCTGATACATTCTTAATTTGAGTTTTACGTAATTAGTTTCTTGATCCCTCTCACATATTTTGTAGGCCAGGCTCTCCCTTCCTAAGGGCATAAGGAGGCTGGGACCATACTTGGGTGCCTCTGGCCTTGAGCAAATGGTGTCAGAAGACTGCTTTGTATTATTTGTTCCAGTGACTGTCCTCTCTTGCCCAGAACGTGGTTTCCTTTCATCCTGGTCTAATTCATTCCAGGCCTGGACTCATTGGCCCATTTGGTGTGTGGCATTCCAGTCTGTGTTGAGTTTGATATGGTTTCTGGCCTGGAGGCGGGGGGACGATTGTGGTGACCTCCAGAGGAATCCCCAAGCCTCTGGAATTATCAGTGTGCCTTTGAGCCATATCACTCCCACCCAGGCCAGAGTTTAGCACATGTTAGCATCTTAGAGTCCTGGCTCCGCACGGGGGAGCGAGGGAATGGAAATTAATTAAGTGTAGGCAGGGGAAACACTGTGAGCTCTCTCTCCTGGAAAAGATTTATTGTAGGGAGGAGATAGCAGGTGTTCATGAAAGTGGATTTCTTGATATTTAGCTCCATCATACCGTGTTGAAAAAACATAAGTTGTCCTCAGTGCAGACGTGTCTCAGCCACTTCATTGCCCTTGGAAAGGACCCTAATTGGCTCAGAGTAAATTTGCTAGAACACAATAAAGGCAGAGGATCTCCAGGGCTTTCCAGACGTGATGAAGGCTGGGTTGTGATTAATATGTTTCCTCGGGGTCAGATTAGAAATGATAATTACCTCTTCCTGTAGGGAGAGACTATGATTTAGGAGGTGGGGGAGGGGAGGAAGGGAGGACACAAGGAACTGGGGCCACACAAGCAATCATCTTGCCAGGAAATCTGGCAGGTCCAAATTTCTCGATGAGATTTCCAAAGCAAAGCCGACTTGACAGATGCCAAAAGTTTCCCCATCTTGGACTTCACTTAGGTTCTGGAATTAAGGCAAAAGGTAGGCAGTGATCCTGTTTGTTTCCTTTGCAAAGAACTTGGGTGGATTCCTGGTAGGTATGTTTATGTTGGCTACTTACAGTGACTTAAGAGCCATGAGGTAAGGGGGGAACAACCTCCATGCAAAGGTTTTGAGCAAATTCCAAGGACTTGAAGCTACTGAAGGGGAATTTCGGGGTGGACGAGAGGGCAAGAGGAAGTTAATGGGGCTTCCAGGGCCAGGCATCCGGGCCTTCGTAACTTTCTATGTGGAGATACTTCAACGTTTTTCACTGGAGACCAGATGGGCAAGGTCCTGAGATCCCTGCTGTGACCACACCATCCCTTTAATAACTGGATCATGTGGAGTGCATGGGTGGTCTCAACGGAGGGGTTCGGTGGCCTGGGGGTGCACTTGGGGGACTTGGAAGCAGTGACTAGGACTTCGTGCAATAATTACACCAATGACCCTGCTGAGATATGTCCACTCGGTGCAATGCTGAATCTCTGTGGTGCAGTTCTGGGGAAAGTGGCAGTGGGCCTGGGAAGGCGAATGGCCTGGTGAGCTACTTGCAGGAACCAGCCACTGAAAAGCCCATATGGAGCACCGATCTACGGACACACCCGAGGTCACCGTGCGCCAGAATTGATTTGGTGGCAGCTGGATTCCATGTGTGGTGGAAGAAGTGTGTAGCCTTTCGTGGGAATCAAAGGTCAGCACCAAAGCTCAGCTCAGAACTATACGAGAAGAAGGCCAGTTATCTGGAATGCTTCCCATGGAAAATTTCAAGCCCCGTCATATAGAGAGGATGAAAACAGATGAATTTGGATAAAGTCAAGGGTTTGTATAATTAAACAACGTAACATCATGCAGGGGGAAAATAGCAAAATAAAAGCGATGGCTGACGGATTAGAGGAAATAGCCCGGTCTTTGAGACAAACAGAGGCTTCACTTCTTACTCGGGAGCTTTCTGGTTACACATCTCTGTCTGAGTTAGAGAATGCCTTAGATATTAAGATGGGTTAAGACCTGGATCAAGGTCAGCAGTTTGAAACCACCAGCTGCTCTGAGGGAGAATAACACGACTGTCTGCTCCCATGAAGAGGTAGGGTCTTGGAAACTTTACAGGGGATTTCTACCCTGCCACACAGCATCACTATGGGCTGGCATGGGCTCAATGGTAGTGGGTTTGTTTTGGAGGGATAGTGCAGGTGAAGGGGGATGTGGATTAGAGCACGGACCCAGAGGAAGGTTAGATGCCAGGAGCCATGCCGAGATTAGGAGCGTGCACCCCAGGGGACATTAGATAATTAGAAAAACAGGGCGGCCTCTGGTGTGGCCAGGATTCAAAAGCGACCATCAAGTCCCTCCTTACTGATGGAGGGCTCCTGTGTGTCAGAGTAGAATTTGTGGCCCAGTGTTTTCCTTGGTTGATTTTCTTGGGACTCTTAATGACTTAAGTGAACTGATCATCTTCCGCGTGTTAATTATCTGACAAAGCTCTGTATACTGTTTCTGCCCTCTCTCTCCAGTTTAACTTTTTATTTGCTATAATAGCAACTTCAAATCTCTTTGGAGCTTGGTAGTATATAAAAATCTCATGACCCCCGAGAAAGGACTTTTATGCACAGTCCACTCTCCTCCTTTTCCAAGACACATCCCACCTTCCTCATTCCTGGCCATTGAGGGGCAGACAAATGCCTTACAGATTGTTTTCTAATAGGAGAATGGTGAAAATGTCCAAAAGCTGATAGTGGTGATGATTGTACAACTCTCCTGGATGTGACTGAACTATTGAACTGTATGATACATGAATTATACGCCAATAAAACTGTTACAAAGAAAAGAAGTCAACGGGTATTTCGAGTTAAGTGTTTCAGAGGTGAGGTTGACTCCAAGTTTCTGTATGGATGTGTGTGTGTGTGTGTGTGTGTGTGTGTGTAATTATATTATATATATAAAACCTTTAGTTTAAGAGCTTCTCTGCACAGGTGGAGACGTTGTGCCAACTTATAACATGACTGGAACATTTTACTAAAGGAGTTTGAACTCTAACAGACCCCCCACACACACACAAAAAAAGTACGGGGTTCTTCACTGTGTGTCTGATTCTTCTGCTTTCTACCCTTACTGAGCACACTGGCAGCTCAGACGGCAGACCCTCTAGAGAGAGGACAGAGGCTCTTCAGCAGAAAGTCTATGGCTGGTCGCCAACGCTTCAAAGAGCCTTTTGCATCTCCCACTCAGTATTCCAGTAATACGGTTGCCTCCATGGATCATCCCTCACAGTCAGCGATACGACTAGTGCCATCGTCTTGGCTTCTGGAAGAGGCATGATGTGAGGAAGAAATCGTCCCGAGCTGAGCAGGAAAGCAGTTTCTTTTGAGTTCCTCCGGTCGTGATGATTTCCGTCTGCAGTCTACCGTCTTCCCACAATCAACTCTCTTTTCTTCGGTAGATATTTCTATGGAACCACTCAAGGAAACCACTGAAACCATGAAGAATTCATTTCGATTAATGTACTTTCTGAAAATCATGGTCTAGGAACGGAAACTTCTACTTGGGCATCATTCGATATGTTTCTAATGGAGCTGGTGTCCTGTTTTGTTAAAAAAAAACAAAACACCACTGTATACTTATTTTACATCCAAGTGAGGCAGTTATTTGAAAAGCCAAGGCGCATTAATGGAAGTGTGTGTGGGATGGGGGTTGGGGGAGGACATAAATCTTCCATGCGTCCTGGGTGGAAGCACAGTAGTTAAGGACTTCCTCAATGATCCACTCATAGGGAAGCATAGCCTCTACATGGAGTCCAGCAAACATGGGGATGCCAAGGACATAAACAGGCAACGCCATGTCTTTGACAGAGGTGATTCTGCAACATCAACAATCTGTGTCCTGGCCTGATGTCACCTCTTGAAATGACCCCACCCAGGTTTAGGCTTACCATGGGTCACAGCAATCTCTACCAATGTACCTTAGACTGGGCATAGACTTTGGTCATGGGTGACAAGGTTCATCTGCCTTGAAAGATGTGCCCATTCGACACCCCTCCCTGGAATTGGTGCCATGCTTGATGACACAGCACAGCCCTGAATGGAAGGCAAGGCGATTATCTTCGCCATTCTGAGGAAGCAAGCTCGAGGGGGTATGTTAGTCTGGGTCAACTAGAGAAACAAATCCATAGACACATATGTGTATGAGAAAGAGGTTTATATACAAGAGCAATTGTACATTAAGAAAACATCCCAGCCCAGTCCAGCCCAAGGCTGTAAGTCTGATATTAATTAGGCCATATGTCCGATACCAATCTATAAAGTCCTCTTCAGACTCATGAAACACATGCAATGAAGCCAAATGCAGGATGATCACAAGCCAGTGGGTAGAAAGTCTTTGGGTCTGGTGGCTTTGTAAGCATCTCAGCGCTGGCAGGGCTCTCTCTGTGGCTTCTCTGGCTTCAAAGGTCTGGTTGCATCCATGTGGCTTGTCTGGCTCAGGGCACTAGGGTAGTTCCATGTGTCTTATCAGCCGAAATGCCTCCCAGGGAGTCAGTAGAGAGAGGGGGTTGTCTCCCGCCTCCAAGGAGGAAGTACCAGATTTCCCAGAATTCTCAGGAGAATACCGTGCCCACACAGAAGCCTCATTGGCTATGATCCAATTGACAGACTAGACTCCACCCCTTCACTCCTAATCCTCTCAAATTGACAATTATATAACTACCACTGGTACTTGTGAGTATGGGGGATCGTGAATGAGAATGTTTGCTGGCATCTTTGTCCACTTTGGTTGATAGTCCTTGCACTGATTTTCAAGTAGGCCTTGAGAGTCTCAGGTTGTTGAAGTGAATCCGGTCACACCACAGGAGTTTCCATTTTCCCTCCCCTGGGGCAATGCATTATTCCACATTTCCTAAACAGAAGCCTTGCATGGCAGGCTTCACCGAATCCATAGCCTCCATCTGAGCTGGACAGAGCAGGGTGTGTGGTAGGGACAGGAAATTCAAACATTCTTTCATACTCTGAAAAGGAAGCTGAGGTTCAGAAACACACTGCCTCTGCTCAGGTGTCCCTAACGAGTCGTGTGACACAGCTGGCAGCCCACTGCAGTCTGCCTTGCTGCAGGGAATGCCTCAGGATGGAAGTGGGTGTCTGGGGAATCTGACCTCACACAAAGACGGGGGGTTCCTAGGTGAGGGCTAGATGGAGAACTGCATGTGCTGAGGCAGAAAGGCCCTTGTTACACAACCCCTCTGCCATCTGGGGTGACAACCTTGGGGTGCAAGTGCAGGCCATGACTTTGGGATGATCAGAGATCTGCTCAGCAAAGACATCAGTGTGCAGTGGGCAAATGCCTCTAACAGCATCCCGTGTGGCATGAACCAAAGTGAACTGAATGCTCTCTACGTGTCCCGTGAGGTCCCCAAAAGGCCCCCTTTTGGTAGAGGATGCCTTGGGGAAATTGGGAGAGTCGAAGGGAGAGGCTATTGACCACTTCTTGGGCTTCCTAACAATTATGTGGACACTTAAGTGAGTGAATTGGAAAAAACAAGGAGTGACTTGCAATCCAAGCTAGTGGTGCAGATTACAGAGGTGAAGTTTAAAATGGAAGCACATTCCAGGGAGTTTGTGAGGATGGAGCAAGCAGAAGGTGCACGTTCTTAGAGCAGAGACTGACTCCAGCAAGCACTCCCAGGGTGCTGAGGATCCTTGTCACTGTCCCTCGCATGACTCCACCAGAGCATTCAAAGCATTCAGGCCAGTGGACTTCTCAAGGAGGGACATGATATCAGACCACTGGGCAACCACGGTTAGAGTCTGAACCTCATGGAAGTCCTGAGAGTGGTGAGACCTTGGGTAAGTCACTGAAATTGCCCAGGTTTCCATTTCAGTGACTATTAAATGGAGGCTCACGGTGAAGAGTTGAGTTCCAGTGAAGCTAATATCACTTCAGTTCTCAAGAGCCGTTCCTAGGAGTCCTCGTTCTATAAAGATATGTGCATTATTCTTGGTGGGTGGGACAGGTGAGTAAGCATTGCATTGCTGACCACGAGCCCATCAGCCACTCCTGGGGGAAAAGATGAGGCTGTCTGCTCCCAAAAAGATTTACAACCTTGGAAAGCCTAGATAGGATTGCTATGAGTCGGTGTCCACTCGATGGTAGTGGGTTCATTTTTCTGGTACTGGGTGTCAGGACAGTGGAGGAGAAAGAGCTTTTGTCACGGATAGAAAATTCTTCTAAATCTTAGCACCTACATAAGGCTATGAAAGAAAAGTGATAGAACTTTTCCACAAATATAACAGCAAGATTGGCATTTACATGAAATTGCCAATGAGTTCATTGTCCTGCTAAAAGAAACGTCTCTAAGTTTCCCTTTTCCATCAAGAAAAAAAAACAAAACAAAACAACAAACACTGAACCAACTTGCCAGAGGAAAGGCAATTACCTTTCTCTTTTTTAATCATTTTATTGGGGACTCATACAACTCTTATCACAATCCATACATACATCAATTATATAAAGCGCATTTGTACATTTGTTACCCTCATCATTCTCAAAACATTTGCTTTCCACGTAAACCCCTGGCATCAGCTCCCCATTTTCCCCTCCCTCCCCGCTCCCCTTCCCTCATGAACCCTTGATCATTTTTTTTATCATTTTATTGGGGGCTCATACAACTCTTATCACAATCCATACATACATCCATTGTACAAAACACATTTGTACATTTGTTACCCTCATCATTCTCAAAACATTTGCTCTCCACGTAAACCCCTGGCATCAGCTCCCCATTTTCCCCTCCCTCCCCATTTCCCCCATCCTCATGAACCCTTGATAATTTACAAATTATTATTATTTTGTCATATTTTACACTGTCCGGTATCTCCCTTCACCCGCTTTCCTGTTTTCCGTCCATCAGGGAGGAGGTTATATGTAGAACCCTGTAATCGGTTCCCCCTTTCTACCCCACGCTCCTTCCACCCTCCCGGTATTGCCACTCTCACCACTGGTCCTGAAGGGATCATATGTCCTGGATTCCCTGTGTTTCCAGTTCCTAGGAACTAGAGGAAAGTTGTATGTCTCATCATTGCTATATTGTACCCTGATTGACTCGTCTCTTCCCATGACCCTTTGTAAGGGGATGTCCACTTGCCTACAGATGGGTTTTGGGTCTCCACTCCACACTCCCCCTCATTCACAATGATATGATTTCTTGTTCTTTGATGCCTGATAACTGATCCCTTCAGCACCTCATGGTCACACAGGCTGGTGTATTTCTTCCATGTGGGCTTTGTTGCTTCTCAGGTAGATGGACCCTTGTTTATCTTCAAGCCTTTAAGATCCCAGACGCTATATCTTTTGATAGCCGAGCACCCTCAGCTTTCTTAAACACATTTGCTTATGTACCTGCTTTGTCTTCAGCAATCGTGTCGTATTCTGTGTCTTAAAGATGGTTCCTGAAATACTAGAAGCTCCTGGACTTACCCTGTTAGTAGTACTTCCTCCTCTTGAGTTGTTGAGCCATAAGACTACAGGCATCCAGAAAAGCGCCCTACAGGTACAATGCATCTAGACCACAAGGGGTTGGAGAAGGGTTCCTGTCAGTGAACAGACAGAAAAAGGGAGCTCCACCCCCCCCCTCAGCCCCCCACTGCCTTATGAAAAAAATAACTGCCCATACATGGAGGCAATGGACAGAATGAAAAGACACAGGTGGAGTGTAATAAATTCTGGGGTTGGCACTTGAGAAAACCAACATTGAGGCTGATAAGGCAGGCAAAGAGAAACATTCTGAGGATGGAATAGAAATAAGCCTTATAGAGAAGAGGCGTGGGAGCTTTTTAAGGTCCTCATCTGTTTCTCAACTAACAACCTGACTCAGACCAACCAGATGTGGTTCTTGATAGAAGTTGACACATATTCTCTGAAGAATTAGATCCAGGCCAACAAGAGCTGGTTATGATAGGAAGCCATGTCAAAAGCATGCCTCATTCCCTTAGAATCTGTGGCTTCCTTCTCCCAATTGAGGAAGACATCCTGACTTGGAAGCTTCCATCAACTCCTTGCTCTTTCAGGCTGACAGGACATGAGACGAAGGTGGAACAATAAAACATGCAGGTTCCTGAACTCAGATGTAAAGCTGTCTTTTTGAATTCCCATCTGGCGTTTGCTGAGCTCTGGAAATACCGCTGCTCTGGAGAGCAAACAATATCAGCCCTGTTACTGGGAAGGTGTGATGAACAAGTGGGTCCCACTGTGTCTGGGTGAGATTCCTAAGGAAACGTCCTCTGGTTTTGATCTGAAGGGAGGTTGCCCCTAGGGCACTTCCATTCCCTGTTTGGTGAGAGAACAAGAAAGAATGGAAAGGGAGCAGGAGGCTAGCCAGACGTGCAAGCAGGGTGCACTCTGAGGAAGCATCTGCTTTGTTCTCCAGAACATATGGCTTAGTGTGACTTTGGCTCTCTGGAGTTGTGTACTATGGATGAGCAGATCAGACACGAACTACTGTGTGTGTGTATGTATGTGTGTGTGAAAGAATGGAAAGTGTGAGCAACACTTTAACCAGTTGCCTTTAATTCAACTCCAAACCATGGTGATCCCACGTGTGTCAGAGTAGAACTGTGCTCCATGGGGTTTTCAACATCTTTGCTTTTGGAAGTAAATCACTAGGCCTTTTTCTGAGGTGCCTCTGGGTGCACTCAAACCTCCAATCTATTGGTTAGCAGCTGAGTGCTTAACTGTTTGCAACACTTTCCTTGGCTAAGTCAGATAGCTGTATCCCATACGAAGGGGTACTGAAAACAAAACAAGACCAAAAAACCCTGGAATTTTCTTTTTCAAAGCTATGTATTTAAATTTTTTTTACAACACAACCTTATCACCTTCGAAGTTCTCTCCACTACACTTAATACATGTGTCAAATCTGCTATTCCCTTCTTGGAAACATTTTTCAAACTCATCTGTTTGGATGGCTGACAGCACCTCCCTTATTTTTTTCCTTCACCTCTTCTACATTGTCAAATCACTGTCCTTTCATGTCCTTCTTCATTTGTGGAAACAAAAAGAAGTTGCAGGGAGCGAGGTCAGGTGAGTAAGGTGCGTGGGGCAAGAGAGTATGATGGTGGGTTTTTTTGTTTTGTTTTCCAAAAACTGGTGCAAGGAGAAGGCTGCGTGAGCAGGTGCATTGTCATAGTGGCAAAACCAGTCCCCCATCTGTCACAAATAAGGCCTTTTTTGACGCACACCCTTATGTAATCTTTTCAGAACCTCTAAATAGAAAGCTTGATGAATAGTCTGACTTGGTGGAATGAAGTCCAAATGCACTATACCCCTCACGTCAGAAAAACAAATGAGCATCGTTGTTTTTTTTTGAGGGGGTGGGTAACGCCCTCCTATACCTGGGGCTTAGGCTGTGAACAATGAGTAGAATGGTGTTGTAGATTAAATTGTGTTCTCATAAAAGATAGGCTGAAGTCCTAAGCCCTATACTTGTGAACATGACCCTGTTTGGAAATAGTATCTTTGACGGTGTCATCTGTCTGCTTAGCACCAAGTAAGACTGGAATATTATCAACATGAATCCTATAAGACCAGTATCCATATAAATAGGGAGAGAGGACACTGTGAGCCAAGGATGGAATCTCTTACGGCCATATAGACAAGTAGCTACTATACCTCCTTTTATTTTTCTTAACAATGGCTAATCTATTTGCTAACTTTGAACAAAGTCTTTTATTTCTCTTTGTGGTAGTCACACAATTTCATGTCAACTTGATAAAAGAATGAAGGGGTGGAGTCTAGCCTGTCAATCAGATCACAGCCTGATGATCCCTCCTTGTGGGCAGGGCCTTCTCATGAGAATTCTGGGAACTTTCTCTCTATTGATTCTGCCATCAGAAGAGGCAGGCCACTCTCTACCTCTCTGTCTGCTTCACATTCTGGTTGACAAGTCACATGGAGCCACGCTAATGGCAGCCAGAGCTCTGGAGATGCGTCTACCGCCATTGGATCCACAGGACTTTCCACCTACTGGCCTGTGATCTTCCTGCAATCGGCATCATTGCATGTGCTGTGTGAGTCTGAAGAGGAATTCAAGGGCTAATATTGGAGTTATAGGCTAATATTGAGCTATGGACTTGATCTGGACTGGGCTAGGATGTTTTATTGATGCATAATTACTTCTTGATATAAAATTCCCTCTTACACATATATGAGTGTCAATGAATTTGTCTCTCATCAACCCAGTCTGACACACTCTCTCAGACGGTAAGAAAAGTGGGAACAAAATAATGGCCCCTCTCTTAAGATGGGTTCTGGAGGTAAGTGGGTTAAGAATTGGGCTGCTAAACCCAACATTGACAGTTCTAACCCACCCATTGCTCCAGAGGAGGAAGATGAGGCTGTGTGCTCCCATAAACATTTACAGTCTTGGAAACTCCTACTCTGTCCTTTGGGTCACTAGGAATCAGAATCGATAGTGAGCTTAGTTTTGAATTGGTTAAGAGAATTTTTAGTATCTTAGTGTTAAGAAAGCCCACTTTCACAAATGAATGTCGACTAGAAAATGCTGTGAGAGAGTAGGGAAAAGTCCTGCTTTTCATTCTACACCTTTTTTCCACAAAAAGCAGATCCATTAGCTGTCAGGATCGTTTATTTCCAAGATGATTTCATGTATTTTTGTTCTGAATGAGGTAAGATTGATGGACCACTCATTGGTAGACAGTGTTTGCCACCAAGTCCTCCTTCCTAATAATCTATACCTGGGACTTGTGTTTCCCTTTTCACTAGGTGTCCTGTCAGTATGTGCAGACGGATCCCAGCCATTCAGGACAATAGGCACATAGGGGAGACAGTGCAAATTATTTCTTGTAGGTGAAAATTTGAGTGAGTTTTTATATTATATATGTTTTTTTATATATAGTTGTACTTTTTGTAACTGAAATTTTGAGTGAGTTTTGTAACTGAAAATTTGAGTGAGTTTTTATATATGTTTTTAAATATATAGTTGTACTTTTTGGCATTTTCTAAATATTCACAGTGGCTCCAACCATGAGCTCAAACATCAGCACCCTGAGGAGGGTAGGGCAGGACCCTGCAGTGTTGTTTGGTTGTCGGTAGTGTTGCTGCGAGTCAGAAACTACTTTCAGAACCTAACAACAGCAACAAAACAAATCTTTCCTAGTAAGCAAGCATTACTTTTTCAAATTAAAATAATAGATGCATTACAAATGCATGTGACTACCTATGTAGCGCAACAGCATACATAAATTTAAAGTAAGTGAAAATGTTAATCATGTTTATATCTAGAAAAAGGATGTATGATAATGGGTGATGCTTTGTCTTCCATCAGATACAAAAATTGAGAGCAGATTGGTGCTCACAGATTTTTTTTTAACCATATCATGCAAATTTAAAAAATGTTATTAAAAAAAATTCAGGGAACTAATGTGGCTGTTGTTGCTAGCATCTGAGTTTCTTTATTCCCTTTGTGGGGCTCCCTTGGCTGCCCCTACCATGTTCCTGGAGTTTCACAGTTCTGTTGGGAAGTTCTCCTTGAGGGTCCTATTGAGAATACGGGTGCTCCTGAGATCAAGGGGGTGGTGAAGACCAGCAGAATATTGAATGTTGCGCTCATTTGTAGTGGAGTTCTTGGGCAGGGTGGAAAGAAGGGTCCTCTCCAGGTAAAAGCTTGCTTATAGTCAGATTAGGGTTCCTTTCTTACGCCTCCCCTGGTGGCTCTGTCTGATCAGGGTGTCAGGTTTGGTCACTGTAGGTGTCCACCTAATCCATTACCACAACGGATGGGCAGGATAAAAACACGGCACAAGGCTAATCCATGGGAATAAAATAGAGTCTTTGTCCTAGATGCCCTTTGGGCACAATGGTTAAAGCATTCAGTTGCTACTGAAAGGTGGACAGTCCGCTCCCACAAACAGCTCCTCTGGAGAAAAGACCCAGCAGCCTGTTTCGGTCAAGATCACGGGCTAGGAAACCCTGTTCTTGGGTCTCTAGGAAATGGAATCGGCTGGACAGCACCATCGCTGCTGTTGTTGTCACGGTTCAGGGACACTCAACAACAACTTTGCTCTGTTTTTCCTGTTTTCCACAGCACACATTCCCTCTTAACAAGCTACAGCCAAACACAAGCCACCCAAGAGTCACCGTAGAGTCTTCTCTGACCCATGGTGGCTCCCTGTCTGCCACAGAACACTGTGCTCCATAGGGTTTCCATGGGCTGCCTTTGGGGGAAGCAGGTTACCAGAACTTTCTTCTGAGGCCCTTGGGATGGACTAGAACCTCCAATCTTTTAGTTAGTGGCTGAGTCTGTTTATTGGTTGTGCCCCTTGGGGTTGGTTTATAAGCTAAACAACAAACCTGTCACGGTCACATTGAGTCCAACTGCTGGCTACACCGTGGGTGGCAGAGTAGAAGTGCTCCGAGGAATTTTCTTGGCTGGAATCCTTACAGAAACGGATGACCAGGTGCTTCCTCCGCGGGCCGATGGGTGGGTTCTAAAAGCCAGTCTTCAGAGCAGACTCTTTATTATCTGCCTCTCTGGCCCACCCACCAGCCTGACACCTTCATCAGGCCACGAACCTGCTTTGCCCAGTGATGTGTGCCCAGTGCCTAACTTAGGCCACAGGAGATGAGCGAATGAATACATACCTAGAGCGGCTGCCTTCCCAAAATTCATGGACACATGGATTAAAAGATCATGGACATTTTCCATGAACTTTAGTGGGATTAAAAGATCGTCAAGATACATGAAATTTTAAAAAGATCATAGCAAAGCAGCAGGTATCATCTCATTGCAATCGAAGACACATTGTGAGAGAGAGAACGGGTCTGGAAGACAGCGGAGCAATGTGAAGGTTGATGATCTTTGGGAGTTTAGATGGTGGGTGGTTTTTACTTCTTCCTGGTTTTGCAACCAGCGGAATTGTGTGTGTGTGTGTGTGTGTGTGTGTGTGTGTGTGTGTGCTGCCTCTTGACCACATAAACATTGTTTTTTTCTTTTATCTTAAAAAGAAAGACGTGGAGTTGACTTGAAGGAGTCGTGAGCAGCCCAGGGTTCTGCGTGTTCTCTGGTGGTATATTGGGTTTTCATTGGGTTGCTAAGCACAAGTTCTGCTGTTCAAAACCACCAGCTGCTCCCAGGGAAATAAGTAAAGGCTTTCGACTATTTACAGTCTCAGGCACGTACAGAGTCGCTATGAGCTGGATTTGCCTGGATGGCAGTGAGTCTGGTGGATCTTTTTCTTAATTGCATGACTGCCTAGTGCTCTTCTGAAATCAGTGTCCTGCTAGCTCCACAAAAGGTGAGCAAGCAGTGCAATCCTGCACAGATGCCCAGCACAACCTGTTGGGTGGGCCACTTGTGCTGCCGGATGGATGGAAGCATCAACCTAACCGTTCTCACTTCTCCTACAGAGCAAGAGCATGGCCCTTCTAGCACTTTCCATTCAGCCAACAAGTTGAACTCTAATCTAACTGACCCGTGAGGAGCCGGAGACCAGCTCTGAAGAATCGGGCCAGAGGACTGGGTTGTGGGCAGCAGGTGAGGCTGAAGGGTGTGGAAGCCAGCACCGAAGGCTGGTTAGCCCTTGTTTCTAACTGTCCTTTAACACCTGCGCATCCTAGAGCTCGGGGCAGCTGCTACCACCACTCGTTAATATTCACATTGGTCAGTGCAGCCTCAGCACCCCTTGGATTTATCATTAGGTTGAATCTAAAGCGGTAAATCTCACATCACTCAACCCCTGTGTTCATTGCCATCTCTCCTCAGAACACAAGCTCCCCGGCGCAGGGATTGTGTCTGTTTTGTCTTGTGCCGTGTCTCTAGTTCTAGGGCACTGCCTGGGACTAGTGAACCCAACCCCACCCTGACTCATCACAACACGCTGTGGGTTTCAGAGATGTAACTGTGTGCCAGAGTAGACAGCGCAGGCTATCTCTCACGGAGCTGCTGGTAGCTTTGAACTGCTGACCATGAGGATTGCAGTCAACGTGCAAACATGACAGCAGACAGGGCTCCTTGGTACTTAGTAGGTGCTCAATAAATATTGGAAGAGAGAGGGAGAGAGAAGCCAATCAGATGAAGGGTGGGCGGGGGTGGGGTTGGAGGTGGGGGAGGCAGCATAAAAGACTAGGAGAGGCATCTTTAATAAAGAGGGTTTCTGTTTATTTGATGGTTTTTAATCCAAACCTGCATAAAATGGGAGTTAGCTGTAGTTAGCTGAAAGCGATCCTGCGACACAAATGGAGACCAGCCCAGGCCATAACTTGCCACTTCCAGGTCCACTGGCCACAGAACCAACCCAGTAACTGAATTTGCATTTGCTGTGGTTGGACAGTCCCTGCTTGAAGTGACGCAGGGATCTCTTGGGGGAGGAGTGGAGAAGGGCTGAAATCTCTATGACAGGGACAGGCCCTGCCCGTCTTTCTCCAACCTGGGGGTGGGGGGGGTTGTTTCTCTGAAGCGATGCTGACACTTGTGAAGCTGTAGAGGGTGCCCCAGGGAGCAAGGGAAAGGTTTGTAGTGTCTGGTATTTCGGAGTGGAGAGGCCCCAATTCTTTCACTGCTTGATCTAAAATGGGGTGCCAATCCCTGAAAGGAGATGGCTTGAATGAGGATCTAAAAGAAACTTAGGCTTGAAGTTTCTGAGAGGCAGCGGCATCGTTATCATTCCCTCCTGCATGCACCCTCCCTCTGTGCACGCAACCCCCTTCTCAAGGCTCCCTCAGATCAGATCGGATCCAGGCATGCCGACACCACACCGGTGGGCCCAGGTGTACAAATGCGTGGGTGCGTGTGCACCTGCACCCTCAGGCTGCAGCGCCCTCTGCCTTGGGGCTGGTCATTCACACGTTGGTGTGCTGAGAACCCCTCGATGCGGCACTGCCTGGCAGGCTGCAGCCGGAGCGGGCTGAACTGGCCATCCGGCTGCGCCTGCTGCGATCCTCCCCGCCCTGGCTCCTCGGGGCTCGGTTGTCCATCAGCTTCACCTTCTCATGCTCCTCCTTCAGGAAGAAGTCCACCAACAAACTCTTCTCTTTCTTGATTTGGTCGCTGATGTCCGTGGGGATGTCTGGGATCATCCAGTCCACCAGCACGCTCAGGAACATCACAAGGTTCTGTCCGCAGCAAGGGGAGAAGGTGGTAAGTGGAGCCGGGTGG
>NW_022111256.1:2544986-2550542 GCF_000313985.2 Echinops telfairi | reverse complement strand
ACCACAGTGGCTTTCACTCACCTGAACTGCTCTCTCTCGTTTGTAGCAACCCTAACAGACCCACCTGTTTGGGAAACCCTGCCCACACTCTCCCTGACCAGGTAGTTCTCTGCTTTGGCTCTAAGGAGCCACGTCCTTCTCCATCACGATCCCATACATGACCAGTGAAGGCCACCTTTCGGTGGAAGAGTGGACAGACTAACACTGCCCCTGTAGGTTTCTGAGACCTTTCATCTTTACAAGAGCACACAGCCTCATCTTCCTTTCTCAGAGCAACTGGTGGCTTCAAATCACTAACCTTGTAGTTAGTGGCTCGATGTAGTGGCCTACATAAATGAAAGCTGAGATGTGGGCTGACATGCGACATATGGTGCAGTCCAGAAACTCCTGCGGGGGGACAGCAGGGGGATGTCTGCACAGCGTTTCAAATCTATTACTCCATCTTTCCAAGGTGAAGACTGGCTGTCTCCTTTAGGTGAAAGCCTAGCCGGTGGGCTTCTCCCCTTCCTGGACTGGGGTCTGCAGGGCAGGAAACTTTGGAGCCCCCAGAGAGCTGCCTTCAGGGGATACAAAAGCCGAGGGAGCCAGAAAGCAAAGAATTTGCCCTGAGCTCCGGCCTCTGGAGGACGGCTGTTTGGGAGTGGGAATCTGGCAATGCAATCGGAGCCCTGGCTATTGTCCGAGATAGGAATCATGGGCTCGGGTTTGCTATTCATCCGGGCATGGCTCGATGGCTCTGGGGGCCTTTCCCACCAGATGTCTCTGAGGCTAAAACCAGGCGAACAAAGGAGGGAGCCAGGAGGGAGAGAGAGAGAAGCAAAGCTCCGGACTCGAGCCCTTCCTGGGCGGCAGAGGCCAAGTGAGGCTGTTTGTCTGCACCAGAGATGGCTCTGTGCATCTCAGGTTGAAGCGGGCCCTCCAGCTCCCCCCAGCAATGCGTGCCGTGTCTGCCTGGTAACCTCAGTCTGTTTCGCTCTCCTTCTGCAGAGACCATCCATCCCAGGAGTCCCCTCTCAAATCTTCCCTGTCTCACACAGGGGAGGGGGCCTTCCAGTCTGTCCACCACCTGCCAAGTCCCCGATGTCGCAGAGGGCCCAAGGAACCCTGGAAGCGAGGGGATGCCAGTGGGACAGCACCAGATTCCTGCTTTGGCTTGTCTTGCCTAAGGGGCTCCTCCTTGTTTGGAACCACTCACCTGAAAGATGATGACAAAAGCTAGCCGGGCAGACAGAACGGCCCAGTACTGTTTGGAAAACTCATATGCGTTGGTGGCCCAGGGCGGCTCTCGGTAATCCTTAAACCTGACCAAAGAGAAACGTAGTGTTAAGAACGGGGAGGAGATGGTGGGAAGGGCGGTGGGTCTTGCTGTCTCTGGGTTCAACCCCAAGAATTAGAGCAGCAGGCAGACCCTTTACTCTCAACCTCAAGGCGTGGATGGGCGAGGACAAGCTGGGGATCCACAACCCAGCCCACAAACAACCGAAAGCCCAATGTCACTGTGTTGTTGTTATTGTTCATTGCCACTGAGTCCGCTTGGGCTCACGGTGACCCTGTGTACCACCAAATCGCACACCGTCCGGTCCTGTGCCATCCTCAGAATGGTTGTTCTTGGGGAGCCTTTTGCTGGAGTCCTGTGTCAATCCATCGTTAAGGGTCTTCCCCTTCTCCGCTGTCCCGCTACTTTACCAATCACCACGTGTCTGTCAGTCTGTCGCGCTGGGGTGACTTGCGTGTTGCTGTGACGGTGGAAGCCATGCCGCCGGTCTTTCCAATGCCCGCAGGGTCACCCAAAGCGAACAGGTTTCAGGGGAGCTTCCAGACCAAGACCAGGCTGTGCGATGAAGGAATCGGCTGTCCACTTCTGAGGATGGAGCCACTGCCAACCTTCCGAAGAGCAGCGGGCCTAGAGAAGGCAGGCATTCTCTGCATCTCCTTCCGCTTCAGGCTTCTTCTCCCAGGACGCTAGAGAGTGAACACGGGGTCACTCCACCCCGACTTGCCACTCACCTGGGGGCTCTGTGAAGTAGAGAGGCGCCCCCTGCTGCTTCACACCGTGCTTCACAGCCTGTGGACTCAAGGAAGATGTAGGTCCAGCCAACCACCCCAGCCTTCACTCACAGCCAGCTGCTTCAGGAGTCCAGGAGAGAGCCCGGGCCAGCTTGGTGAACCAACAGGAACTGAGCCAGACAAACCGGACGGACTGAATGGGGGCGGGGAGACGGTCACACTCATGGCTGGCCAGTGTCCTGTCCATGCCCATGCATGTGCTTGCAGAAGCAGAAAGCCGCTGCCGGCCATGCATTCGGGCCCATGGAGTGGACCAGGGCTTTCCCTCGTCTTGCCTTTCACCCCCATTCTGGGGTGACTCATGTGAAAGCCAATATGTTTTCTCTGACTCACACTTTTCTAAGCCTTTTATCTGGAAAATAGGACCAGGGCTGGGTCCAGAAGGGCTGTGGCCATGCCTGGGATTGGTTTCTCCATGGACTTCAACCAATGTTCAGTGCTCCAAACAGCCAAACAAGCCCGGTGCTGAAGGAGGAGGTGGGGAGGCAGAAGGTCACCCCAGCAGTGGGTAGGGTTGCTGAGGAAGGTAGGGGAGGGCCTGGCCTAGAGAGGGGTTGGGGTGGTTGGGGACCCATAGCTACTGAACAGGTGCTCTCTGCTGATCCTGAGTAAGGCGCTTTCCTGGAAGTGTCTCACTGAATCTTGACAACATCCTCAGGGGACATCATGTCTACGTGACACAGGGACCCGAGGTGCCCGATGGAATCGCTTGCCCTAGGCCTCTTGGATAGCCAGGGGCAGAGTCAAGGCAACACTCTGAGCTCTCCTCTCACCAAGGGGTGCAGTCAGCAGGTGGCGGGGTTTAGAAATGACACTGGTCTACCTCCCTCCTTATCCTGAGTGAATGAGCTGTTCTAACAGGCCGGGAGGTGATGGAAGAGCAAAGTGAGGCCCAGAAAAGACGCCTGCAGGAAAACCAGAAAGAGACGCATGACGGAGTCGGCAGCGGAGAGAGACAGACTGAGGGATGGATACTAAGCACGTGACCGAAGCTGGGCAAGAGGCCAGACCCTGCCCACCCCCTCCCCCGCCACGCCTCGCTCCCCTCTTCCAGCAGCTGATCACAGCTGTCCGGGCTGCGTCTGACATCCGGATGAAAAGCAAGCGAACTGCGGCCCGAGGGATCTGCCACCTCCATCCACAACGGAGGGCAGAAGCGCGGCCGGCTCCAGCTGACCCTGGTTCATGGGAGGGAGAGCGTGGGGACACGGAGGGGAGGAGAAAAACTCGGCCTCACCACCCTGCTGCCGCCCCAACAAGAAGGACAGGGCAGCGGGCCATTCCGTCGACTCTTTCCGAGACTGGGCGGGGCAATGACACCCAGGAGGCCACTCCCCACCAAGGGGACCCCTTCCCAGGTCTAGCCTGATCGGTGCAGCTGCATTCAAAGTCCTCCGCTCTCCCTCCCTATCTCCAGCTACGGAAGAACAGCTGCTCACTGACCTCCGTGGCTCACCCTGCTTTTTCCAGCCTCAAAAGAATCCATAAATAATCGAATTCAGGTTCCACCTCTGCTACTAACTCGCCACAGCTAGTTTTAATCTAAGCGGCACATCTACTTCGTGGAGGACCTGAAGAAAGATGAGCACATCGATATGTCCAGAACATTCTGCTTGAAAACACCCCTGGGCCCGTAGGTTCCGAGCGGATTGGTTCTGAGCCAAAAGCAAGCCATGCATGCATGTCACAGAATGACGAAGACAAGAGCAAGTGTCTGCCTGGTGCATGTATTGATCTTCGTCTCCCCCGAGCCAGGGCTGTTTCAAACGTATAACCAACAGGGAAGAAATGTATTTTACACATAGGCACACATTCACATTTTTACTGAAATAAAAATGACGTGAAACGTACTTCTTCTTCCTGTGCGCAGGGCCGTGAAAGGAGAGGCCCTTGAACCAGTGTGTGGGCACTTGGGATTAAGAAGATGGAATAGCTTCCATGAAATTTTGGAAGCCCCTTAGTATTTCTCGATTTTATTTCCTTCTCTTCTGTTCTGCTCCGTTTTCTCGTAGCCCGTCCCATCCCATCCTAGTTCTTAAAATATTGGTCATGACCCCAACGATGATCTCATAAGCCACGAGTGAGGCATGACTCAGGGTTTAAAAACCAGATTCCAGGAACTCTCTGCCACCAGGTAAATAGATGGTGATTACATTCCAACCCTCGCTCTGGTTTCATTGTTTTTCTGTCTTTACTTCACCCTAAGAAGTCAGGCTGATCAACTCTTTTCAGAGCAACTAGAAGACCCTGGTCAGAGAGATAATTTTCTCCATGAATAGGAATGTTCCCCCAAGACAGAGTGGCTAATGAACATCATGGTTTCCAATATCGCGACCCGAAGACGTTGCCTTCATTTTGTTTCTAAGTCCACCAGAGCATTGCACGAAAGTCGAGAAAGGGTCTGGTTTTCAGAGCAGCTGGGCCGATAGAAGAATGAACTGGATGCTCTATTTCCCAGGCTGATGGGTGTAGTCCCTAAGCCCTAGGGAGGAGAGCATCTAGCCCTTTCCCTAACAGCTCCCATACCCTCTGCACTAGATCTTTTGCCCCTCTGTAGGGAACTTCAGTCTCCCAATGTAGCACTGAGTGAATCCCCAGTTCTGGCCAGCTGCCTGCATCTGGTGGCTGTGACCCCAGACAAGAGCAAGGATTTCTCCTTAGAGGTATGATTTAAGGGACGGTTCCTAGATCTTGTCCTAGGATATGGTCCCTCTTTAATCTCTGCGCGCTTTAACCCTAATTTTGAGAGGGGTCCTTCAGCCATGACGGAGCCGACTAGAATGAGAGTCTAGGGAAGGCAGGCTGCCCTTGGGTAGCTCTGCCAATTTGCACCCGTAGTTAGTTCGCATCTCTAAACCTACGGGCTACCCCCCAGATCCATAAAGGGGAACTAGCAAACTAGGTATCGTGGTGCCGGGTACGGAGAAGGTGCATGTTTCCGGTCTCTCCCTCCATCAACCACAGATAAATGAAGGTGTGTGAGGGTGTGTGTGGGCGCGTGCCCGTGCTGAGTATTAAATGAACCCACTGAGAATTAAATCATAATGAATGTGATTTCTAAAGGCCTCCCTGGTTTCCACTGAGGGAGAATGTCTGGGCTGGGGGCTAAGAAGGCAGCTCTCTCTGCTCGTTTTACTTGCGCCGACCACATGTGAGGGTCTGCAGACACCGATCTGAGAGTAAGGACACAAGGGTTCCGACGCGGGTTCCAGCTCCTGCAAGCCCAGGCCCGTTCCCAACCAAATGGGCTGAAGCCTGTACCTCCACTGGGATCAGTGCAGGGCAGTGGACAAGTTCTCTCATTCCTTCGCTTCTCTTCATTGCATTTGGGCGCTTCAAAAATTACAAGCCACACAGTGACTCGCCAGGGGACCTGTGGGAGCCCCTGAATTCAAAACCGAGAGGTGAGCTCAGAATGGGGTTGTGGTGATGGTCTGGGGGTATTTATGATTTTCTTGAAGGCCATAGGATGATTATGGAGGCTTACTA
>NW_022111256.1:2526685-2543645 GCF_000313985.2 Echinops telfairi | reverse complement strand
CCTGTCCAAAGGAAAGAAGCGTGATGAAAATCAAAAGACATATGGACTAGTGGGCCACAGAAACATCAGCCTCCAGGACCCTGAGTCAAGAAGCACTATGGCTTTGGAAAGGATCGTTCCATCAGAAGCCCTGGGCATGGCGGGGGGGAAAATGTGGAACAAGACCAAAATCATAAAAGGAACCCCAAACAATGGCCTCCAGTCATCCTTTAGGTCTGGAACTGGGCTTACTCTTGTGTTAGAAAGATCAACCATTTCACACCCAAATGGCAGCATTGATCTAAGGTCAAAGCACAGAGAGAGTTAGGAAAGAAAGAAGAAGACACACACACACACACACACACACAGGGAAGAAGCAGACTAGTGATGGGATATTAAAGGAATTGAGATGGCGGAGCTGGAACAAAATGTGTGTCAATTGTTGAATACACAACTGATTATGTGCTCTGCAAACCTTCACTTAATTCACAATGAAAAAAAGAAGAAAAGAAAAAAGTATTCCTCCTTCAGGTCTCTATAGACGTAGCTAGAGGGTGTGTTCAGAAATAATAACTTTGGACTTTAAAATTTTTGTTTAATAAGGGTTTCTAGGACTTTGTGCCAATAGTTTTTGACTTATCATTGTGCATATTCTGAGTTACCTCTATAATGCAAAAGCATATATTTTTAAAAGGTTGAAATTAATGGAGATATGTGGTTGACCAAGATATACTCTCATACAAGGCTTTTAGGAGCAAAATGAGAGTAGTAAATGAGACAGAGTCATATATAATAAGTGAAACTGAAACAAAAGTCAACATTATGTTTCAGCTTTAAAATTACATTAATATTTCATCTCAAGTATGCTAACATTCTGGAAAAGCACACTGATTTGGATAAATTTACACATTATCCAACGAAATAAGATTCCTATTAACTCCAAAAATATATTTCATTATAATAAAACAAACCCATGATGAAACAATACCTTAAAGACTCTACAAGTTCATTGTCTATTCATGCATAGAAAATGAGCTGTGACAAATAGACCCTCATTAGTCAGCTGTGAAAATCCACTGAATCAATGACCTGGTTCTCAGGAAGATACCTGTGACTGGGGGGGGGGGGGGGGGGGGGGGGGGGGGGGGGGGGATTGGACAGAGTGGCCGTGGCCAAAGGAGCTTCAGCTATCTTGCAAGTTTATTACACACATCACTAAATATTACTTCTTCAGGATCAGAAGAGTCCTTGAAGCGGATCTCGTCTGAGTTTTCATTTGTACAGATGAGAAAGCTGAGTCCTAGCTCATCTATCCCCATCCGGGTCTCCCTTGCCGTTGCTGAGCATGGGGTGAGGGTGGGTGGGGGTGGTCAGTGTGCCCCTGCCACCATCCATCACAACACAAAACTGCTGAGAACAGGGAGGGTGACAAGGTCAGAAACGGAGGGGCTGGTCTTGAATCACCAGTAAAGGCCTGGTGTGTGTTTCTTCCAAACGATGAAAAGGCTTTGGCTGTCTTATGAACCATTGCTAAAGGCACTACTCAACTCCAAAGAGTGGTATCTTAAAAAAAAAAAAATGTTGCCTCCATGGAAATTCATGTCAATTTAATGCTTGCAATTACATACAATGTTCTCATACCATCAGAGCTACTTAAAAGTGCCTCCTGAAATTGGCCTTTCACAAGGGAAACAGTGAAGGCAATTAGGAGCTAATGAGAACCATGTCAATCCCGAGGCTGATAGAGATCAGGAAAGGCAACACCCGGAAAAGCTGACGCTACCTCTGGGTTTGGCACGGAGTAGATGGGGAAGCCGCCAGGAGCTGTCAGGGACCTGTCCCTTCAAAGACTTTTCACAGGACCTCAGAGCTTGAAAGCACTCAGGCCCTGAAGAAAAACCTGACTGTGGCCACCCAAGGATGCTGTTTCTGAAGGGTTACCACCTCCCCCACAAACTCCATGGGTTGGTTGTGCCCAGGTAGACTCTCTGAGCTCTGGGGCCCGGGGCCACTGGTTTGGTCTTTCCTCCTGATCTCTCTGCCTTTTCCCAATGGAGTCCCTGACCCGATCCACCATTCATTCTCCAGGCCATGGTGGCCCCTGGACCCTGTCAAATGGCCACTCATCATGCCTGGCGATTGACGTCGCTGGCCTTTTCTGGAGTGGTCCTGCCAAAGCAGTGCGAAGATTGCAGCGAGTGTCGCTCCAAGAATGCCGGGAATGCATCTGACAGGGCAGCTGGAGACTCTTCCTAACGTCCACTGCTATTTTTAAGATACCTCCAGCCCTGGCGAAGCCGGGTGGGAGCCCAAGACCCTGGTTTTACTGGACCACATTTATCTCCGGAGGTCACTGAAAGTTAAGACTAGAAAGGGTCATCAAGTTCCCAACACTACTTGCCAGAAAAGCAGGGCAATCTCTTAATTTCCCACCACCGGAGCCGTTCCACACACTCACAGGGAGACTGGTTGTGGGACTCCGGCCTGTGGGCCGCTTTCCCGCTTTCCCACGGGATCTACCGCTGCCCTTCTCCATTCTTCATCTCTGCCTTCGTCTCTGAGTTTCTTATAGCCACTGGCCCTTCTGGGTTTAGAAACACATCAGGAGTATAGTGAACCCTCGCCACTTCGCGCTTCGACTTCCGCGGCTTCACTCTATCGCGGTTTTTGCGTAACAGCGCCCACTGCCTACACCCGCTCCTTCAGAGGAAAAAGACGGCGACCCACCTGTAGAGTACATCCCTTAAGTCATTTCATAGGCTATTGATTACAGTATTTGTAAGAACTATGTATAATAATACTGTATGTGAAATATGTAATACTGTAAACTAGATGCCATAAAAATATAATAAATAATAAATGATAATTGTAACGTCCAAAATGTTTTACTGTATTTTCCCTTTTTCATTTAATAAATTGGGTAATATGAGTGTAATGGTGACTAAAGGGTGTTTTTTCATGTCCTCTATGCTCTAACTACGAAAATATTTGATTTACAAATAAGGAATCCTACTTCGCAGAATTTCATTTATCACAGTAGGGTCTAGAACCGATTAACCGCGATAAACGAGGGTTCACTGTATTTACCCAGAGGCGTGGCCTCATGTACCTAAATGTCCAGAGGGTTTAGTGACCCAGCATGGAGCGATACTGTAAGGAGGACCCCCCCTGAGGGAGAGGTTAACCTGTTGAATGCACCTATGCCATGTGTCCACAGCTAGACAATATGCCAACCTTATTCTCCAGACAGCTGCCTAGGGATAGAGCTGGGTTGCTCCTTATTTAAAATGTAGCCCTCACTACTCCCTACTCTGCACACTGGAAGCAGAGAGACCACACCAAAGCACATGCTTGATCAGGTCCCTGGTCTCGTAAGCCAGCTCCGTGGTCTTGCCAAACCCACCTCCATCTGCCCACCATGCTCCTCCTCATCATCTGGCTTCTGGTTTTTCTTCCCATGTCCTTCCATCACTTGCCCCTCTCACTCCAGCCCCAGGGAGTCAGACTCTCTTCTTGGAGAGGCGAGCACACAGTAACCCCTGTACCTGGAGCACACGCTCCTCTCTGGAGTGACCGTCTCGGAAACTCCCAGGGACAGTTCGCCCTGTCCCACAGGGTCACTGTGCGCCGGCATCGGCTGTGTGGCAGTGAGGTGTTTTGTTTTGTTGGTTACATAAGAAGCGGCAGACGTAGAGCAGGCTTCACAAATATTGACCAAACGAACCTCTAGTCATCGCTGGCGTTAAAAATTAGG
This sequence comes from Echinops telfairi, assembly GCF_000313985.2. Taxonomy (NCBI): domain Eukaryota; kingdom Metazoa; phylum Chordata; class Mammalia; order Afrosoricida; family Tenrecidae; genus Echinops; species Echinops telfairi. Next base: position 2,539,912 of record NW_022111256.1, on the reverse strand, counting down.
ACAAACGGTGGGTTTGGCAAGTCATCTCAGTTTGATCTTGATATGATCCTATTCTCTTCCGATACATTTTCTTGGCAAAATGGAATTAAAGTGCAGTGTTTGAGTACCTATCTGGGACAGGGCTTTAAAAGTTGGGCTTTGGGGGGAATTGTTTGCTACTGAAGAATTATCCTATATGGGATGCAATGGACAACCGGCAACAGCATGGAAAGGCTGGCTAGGAATCTCAGGGGCCAGTGAGTTTGGGGTGGAACAACCTGGAAAAGGAGGGTGAGAAGGATGCACCTAAAAGCATGTCGTCAGGGTCATGGAATTGTGCCTGCAGACACTGTTGGCCTGGTGTTTGTTCTGCTGTGAATATGTCCAAGGAAAATAGCAAAAATGAACTATTTCTCCAGGGGTCTGAGATAAGCCATGAGATTGCTTCATTGCATGTAAACACTGGAGAGAAAACTACCAGGGTTTTATAGTTGCCTGGGTGGCAATGAGTCGGCATCAACTTAATGGAAGGGAGCGAGAAAACCAATTCCTTTGTTTTTAGACACAAGAAACTTACTCTGAGCTCTGGGTGCTAATAATACCTGGCACCCTGGACATTTCATTGTTTCTGCTGTGTAGGAACCATTCACCTTAATTGCTCACTGGAGATTTGCCTCCTATTCCAAGGTCAAGTGTTTCAGATGGAGAAGGGTTTCACCTCTAGCTCCCCTTTCCAAAGGATTCAGCCTTGGCCACTGTGAGCGTCACATTCTGATGGCGACAATGATGGATTCAAAGTAGATGTGTACTGATCCTGGCTAATAGGAGACCAAGAAGCCTTTGCTGGGACTCTTTGGGAGAGGGACCTTGGGTTTTTTGTTTTGTTTTTTCCTGCTGTGCCTGTCACTTTTACAAGTGTTATGACACTTTAAAACTACAGCCAACAACGGGAGTAGAGTTGAGAGTTTGGACACTGAATCAAAGTTTGCTTAATATTAGACCTAATCTCAGCTTTCATTTATGTGGGCCACTACATTACTTTTTTGGTTAAGTCCATGTAAGCAACTGATATTTCTGGAAAGACAATTCAAGGTCTGTTATTGAACCACAGGGGCAAGGTCAGAGATGCTTAGTGCTGTATCATAGATATGCACATCTAGACCACACACACACGCACACACACACACACACACACACACACACCCCACCCCAAACTCACTGCCATCAAGTAGAGTCCTATTCATAGCAATCCTTGGGTTTCCAAGGCTGTGACGCTGTAGGGGAGCAGAAAGCCTCATCTTTCTCCTGAAGAGGAGCTGGTAGTTTCAAACTGCTGTCCTTGTCGTTAGCAGCCCAGCAAAGAACCACTCTGCTACCAATGGTTGCTGCTTCCCTAGCTGACAAGTCATGCTCCTGTTTCTCTGTCCCCCACACAGAGGTGGAGTCCTGAGTTCCTGGAGAGATATGTGCTTCAGTTCAGGAAAGCACTTCCGTTTTCGAAGGATCTATTGTTGTTACCTTCTATTTTGGTGTTCAATGTACAATGACCTAGTATCCGTAGCCCTTACCATGAAAAAGTAATTTTCTAATTCTGAAAATTCCATTTTCTCTTGACCTGTTTGTTTCACGCAAACCCATCGACTGACTTTGTGGAATTTGCTTGGGGCAGACTTAGAAGGCACTGCCAACTGCCAGGAGCTGATAGCACCCTCTGCAGACCCACATCCAGCACCTTGGAGAGCCATACAGAGGAGGGGCCCTGGGCACTACGTCATCTACTAGCACATCTGACCACAAGGCCCCTTAATTCCCAGTGGTCTCCCCCTCTCTCTGAGAATCCACAGTACACATGGCCCAGGCGACACATAAACACCGAATGACCTTTGCTTTCCTATGGCTCCTGCTTATTTTACCCCCGGAGAGATTTCAATCCCTTGAGGGCAAAGACAAGGCTCTGTCTATTTCTTTGCCCCACAGTGAACAGTGAAAGGCAGCTAAGATGTATTTGCTGAGTTACTCAAGTTGCCTTTATGGTGATTCAGGGTGGGGGGTTGGACAGCGTCACAAAAGAGATGATCCAGTTCTAGCTCTGGGTGATCTGGTGGCCTCCGAAGTCAAATGGACTGATTCGGGTCCTCAGCTGCCCTCCGCCGAGTTACCTTACCTGCAGAAGTGAACCTCCTGCTCGAACTGTGAGTTTTCTGGCTGCGTCCCCTCTTTCAGCTGGCTGACATTGAAGAAGGACAGGGTGTGGTTGATGAAGCCGTGCAGCGTCCCGTTGTGACTGTAGGAGTACTGGTACACGAGGCGGGGGATGAAGTCCGAGGTGACGGCAATGACGAAGGCCTGAGGGAAGAACGACAAACGCTTCCGGAGTGGTCAGGAGAGACGCCGTGCCGGTCCTGGGGGTTTCATCTGGCTCGGTGATCAGCCATGCAGAGGTGTTACCCTGATACCTCAGGACACGCGTGCTGCACCCTGGTGTCTGAGGCCCTGTAGGCACTTACTCCCTTCCCATCTCCGCTCTGTTGAAGGAAACCCACCCGACAGGAGCTGTCACAGCCCCTGCAGCAAAGAACACCAAGCCAGCTAGGCCTTTTTGGTGTTGGAAGGATTCGGTTATTTCTGAGATAACAGTTGCTACTGGTGTTCAGCAACTTGCCTATACTGGTCAGGGCACCCTTTAGGTGAAATGGGCAAGAAAATTAAGTGGGCGTGGACATTCCTTCCGGAGTGACACCAGAAATCCAGGAATGCCAGGGACAGGGGTCCACGGTTCCTTCATTTTGATCATTCACCCTCAAGACGCTCAGCACACCATCTTGTGGAACTACCTACCTTCCCTTTCATCCATTTTACTTAAGACAAGGGAGACACGGGGAGGGGAAGCGAGGATCCTGCTGGTTGGAAACACATAAACCAGCATAGCATCTGGCATATATAAGCGCCCTATAAATGTCTATGGAGCAAACCAGGCCACAAATGAGTGATTGCATGTTTGAATGCGGAGGTACTTTCTACAAAGAAAATCTTAAATCTTTTTGGCAGGTGTTTATATTCTTTTCTGCACCAACTATTAAAACCCTTTAAAATACATAGGTAAGAAAATATGTTCTAAATGTATATGTGAGTACAGACAGCCATAGCCATATTTGAGAATGAATAGCATATTTATGGTCATCAGAGCTACAGTCGACTCAACCCTTACTATAGGCCTGTTCATCATCCCATTTCATTTCCCAAACAGTTCTTCTCAGTGGGTACTATTCATATCTCCCACTTTACCAAGGAGTAAACAAGCCTTACAGAGGCCGGGGAAGTAACGCTTGGATGTCTCCCTGTTCTGCAGAGGGAAGGGGATGACAGCTTGGGGCCTTTTGTATTAAGTAGACCTAACTTCAATGCAGTGACCGATCTATTTCCCAAATTGTACCTGATGTCTAAGTACCTGATGACTGCACGCTTCTCCCAGTCAGCATCTTTGGGACTGAATGCAAACCTCTCTGCTCACCTTCTGCGTCTGTTTGGGTTGTTCTGGATTGGGCACCAGATCAGAACGAGAATCGAGGTTGCTCTCTCAAAAGAAAGTGGGCTTCAGCATTCTTGGTGTGCACTGAGCTGGCTGCTATTTTCTTGGGAGGTAGACTAGGGGATCGCTGCCTGGCCACCACAGGTACAGAAGGCAGAAGAAAAGAAGCTCTTGACTTGGAGGCAGCAGGATTTCCCCTGGAAACAGGGATAAGTCTGGGACGGTAGTGAAGGAAGTCACACCAGGTAGGACTTCTCATCTTTCATAGCCTAACTTAACTCACACAGTACCTGCTTCCACAGGGCTAATTAAGGCAATGCAGAGGAACTGTAATTAGGAACTGCACGCTGGGCAAAGCTCCAGGTATTGTTCGGTTCAGAAGCAGAAATAGAAAGAGATGGGGAAACCGAAAACGACAAACAGACAAACCCGTGGCTGCCGAGTTGATTTTTGCCTCATAGGACAGCGTAGAACAACCCCCCCCACCAGACTGCCAACATGGTAAAGCTCTAGGGAAGCAAACAGCCACGCCTCTTGCTCATGGTGGGTTCGAACGGCAGACCTTTCAATTAGTAGCTGAGAACTTCACCACCAAGGCTTCTGGGAGATAGACAGATATGTGGCACTCTTTCCTCATTATTCTTGGCTCCAAAGAAAGATCTGATATTTGATGCTGTGGGCCAAGGTATGCATGCTAATAAATAATTGCCTTTCTTCTCTGCGGGAAAATTGAAACGTAATTGCCCGGCTCTGGTGACAGCACCGTGAGTTAGAAGGCAGGCCTGCACTGCTAACCAGGGAGCTGCCTTTAAAGAAGCCCAACACAGAGATGGCTGGGAGGTACCCTGCTGGGGACCCCTCATCTCTGGAAGCCCACCTCCGAGCTGGGGAGTCCTGAGTGCAGGCACTTACGTTGATGATAACGGAGAACTTGCCGATTCCGGAAAGAATGTCAAACCAAATTCCTGCAAGACAGAAAGGAAGGCCCTCTGGCTCACTCCCACCCTGGGCCCGGCGATGACAACGCTGCAGCTTAGGGTGACGTTTTGCAGGTAAGTTACCAGGAGGGGTTTGCAGGGCCCCCCAGGAGCGGGCTTGTCTGGAATGGCCTCGGTGCCCCCCCTGTCTGGAAGCTGGGGGAACAGGCAGGTGGACAGAGTGGCCTTGGAAAAGCTCCAGAGCTGGAGCGGAGGATGGCGGAATGCAATGGGGTGAAGAGGAAGCGGCTCTCCCAGACCTCTGGATTCCCCCACAGCGTGGGGACAGTTGTGGGACAGAAGGTGGGGAAAGGGGAAGGAAAGAGACAGGAGACCTACCGATATCTTTGGTTCTCACAGCATCCGGCCGTCTTAGCTCGGTGACAAATTTCTTTGCATCCAGCCGCACTTCGATGACGTTGTTGAGGAGGGCAAACACAGGAGCCAGAGGAAAGGAGGCCACGAAGAGGGTGACAAAGCCAAACTGGATGACTAGGAGAGAGAACAGGATGGGAGGCTTCACCAGGGGGCTTAGACCTTCTGGCCTGCTGGCTTCGTTCTTTCTGGAGTCTCCTCCCATGTCGGCTTCTTGGGCTCCATTCCCTCCAGGCCAGCAGCTGGGGGTATTTCCGTCTCGATACCTGCAGTCCCATGCAGTCAATGCCGTGAAAGACGATCACTTGGGGGTGACAGCAGACATAGAATAAGTGCTCAGGAAATGGCAGCTATGATTTCCATAAGCACGCTATTCACCCTCCAATGCTAGGGGCTTCAAAACGTTTAGGGGAAAATGTTCTTGTCTTTTAATTCCATTGCCCATGCAAACTCTTTGAAGCCCTCTTGGAGGGTGACAGCCATTCCTACTCACGTATATACTTAGGAAATATTTTCTTGCCTAAATACTGGGGCAAAATAGAGCATAAACAGGAAAAAAGATATGAAAAAAGAAACAGTCTGGCGTGTTTTCTTTCCTTCACCCTGTCACAAGTCATTCATCATGTACATCTTACTTGGGTTTGGCAAACTTTTTTAGTACAGGGCCAAGTAGCAGATAGTTTTGGATTTGTGGGTCATATAGTTTTGTTGCTACTATTCAACTCTGCCATTGTAGAATGCAACACGTAACATTCATAACCCGCAAACAAATGGACTTGGCTGTGCTCCAAAGAAACTTTTTTTTTTAACAAAACCAGAAAATAGGCTGGATTTGGCCCCTGGGCTCAATTTTGCCAATGACTGATCTACCTAAAAAATGACTTTGCATCTCCCCAAATAGGTTTCTTCTCCCATACCCATGGTCATTGTCTTTTTTGTGGAAATTGTATTCATTCATCACGCATTGATGGAGAGCTCGTTAAATGTCAGGCAATATGAAAAAGTATTTAAGGAGGCAAGCGTTGAGGCCTGAGTCAAGGAGCTAAGCTTTGAAGGGAAAGGAGCACATACTCAAGATAAGCACGAGGTCTATGTGTGGAGAGAGAGAGAGAGAGAGAGAGAGAGAGAGAGAGAGAGAGAGAGAAAATGACAGAAGACAGAGGACGCCCAGGGAGGAACGGCTCAAGTCTATCGAGGGCGGGGACACAGGAGGCAAGTCTCCATGGGGAACGTCCAATTCACTCTTGGAGGACTGATCTGGGAAACTGAGTTAGGGAGAGCCTCCCAAGCCAAGGAAAGCGTGTGTGCTAAAGAACAGAAGCAGTCAGATAAGGCATCAACTTCCATTTGGATTAAGTGCAGCAGGCTGCTATGAACCAGTTTCCTTCTCACCCATCTCCCCATGCCCTAGGGGTGGGGGAAGAAAGCCCCCACACTCATGGATCCACTGTTGCAGGTTGAACTGTGCGCATGTGGTTGTGCAGTGCTGTCGCGTGGCTTCCAACTCACAGCAGCCCCAGGCACAACAAAAGGAAACACCTGGTCCTTGCCACCCTCACTATTGCTCTTAAGGTTTGAGCCTCTTGTTGGGGCCCATTTGTGACTCCATCGTGTTGAGGGTCTCCCTCTACTTTACCAAACATGATGTCCTTTTCCAGGGACTGGCCTCTCCTGAGAAGATGTTTCAAAGGTGAGGGAGGAAGTCTTGCCATCCTTGCTTCTAAGGAGCATTCTGGCTGTACTTCTTCCAAGACAGAGCTGCTTGTCCTTTGGGCAGTCTGTGGTACTTTCAGTGTTCTTCACCAGCACCACAATTCAAATGCCTTGATTTTTCTTCAGGCTACCTTATTCATTGTCCAACTTTCACGTGCATACGAAGCGACAGAAAACACCATGGCTTGGATCAGGTATCCCTTAGTCCTCAAAGTAACAACCTTGCTTTTCAATACTTTAAAAAAGTCTTGTGTAGCAGATTTACTGGATGAAATGGGCCCTTTGATCGTTTGACTGTTGCTTCCATGAGCATTGATTGCGCAGTCAAGCAAGAGGAAATCATTGTCAGCCTCAATCTTTCCCCCATTTATTATGATCTTACCTACTGGTTCAGTTCTGAGGAATTGTGTTTTCTTAACATTGCATTGGAATCCATACTGAAGGTTGAAATCCTTGATCTTCACCAGCAAGTGTTTCAAGTCCTCCTCCCTTTCCGTCAGCAAGGTGGTGTCCTCTGTGTATCACAGGAGGGCAATAAGCCTCCTTGGATCCTGATGCTTCCTTATTCTTCACACAGTACAGCTCTTCAGATTAGTTTTTTCAGCATACAGATGGGATAAGTATGGTGAGAGGATACAATCCTGAGGCACACCTTTCTGGATTTTAAACCATTCAGAATTCCCTTATTCTGTTCACCCAAGTGCCTCTGGATCCATCATCCAGGATGAAGTATAGGTATCTGCTTTTGCAGCCTACCTCCTCTCCCACTCCACCCCCCAACCCCCACCATTCTAGCCCCTCCTGTAGCAGCGGATACTGTCCACTTTGGAAAGCACAGCTCAAGACCCATCCAATACCATTCACCCCTTGGTGCAGGTCATTGCTCGCTCTCTGAACTCCACCACTCTGTGTTCCTGCCTCTGTTGTAGTCATCACCCCTGCTGCTGTGACTGATCTGCTCACCATCAAGCTTCATCAGAAAGACAGAGGCTCCATTCATTCTGCAAGCTCCATACATATTTGCTGATGAACACCCCCCCCAAAAGACTTCCTTGCATACTAACAATGAGCCCTGATGGCATAATGGTTATGCATTGGGCTGCTAACTCTGAGGTCAGCAGTTTGAAACCACCAGCTAGCTCCTAAGGAGAAAGAGGAGGCTTTTGACTCCCATAAAGGGTTACAGTCTGGGAAACCAACAGGGGAAGTTCTATCCTGTCCTATAGGGTGACTATATGTCAGAATTGACTAGATGACAGTGTGTGTGTGTGTGTGTGTGTGTGTGTGTGTGTAAACTAAGGAGCCCTAGTGGCCCTGTCTGGTAAGTGCTGGCCTGCTAAACACAAGATTGAAAGCTTAACCCTCCTTAAGAGAAGATGAAGTTATTTGGTCCCTTTAAGAATTACAGTCTTGGAAACAAATGTGCAAATGTTCTTGACACAATGAAGGGATGGACGGATTGTGATAAGAGTTGTACGATTTTTTATAAAGGAAGGTATTCATTGAAATAGGCATGTAGGCATGGATGTCAGTATGGATTGTGATAAGAGTTGTATGAACCCCCAATAAAATGATTTAAAAAACAAGAATTACACCCTCAGAAACTCTATATGGGATTGTTATGGATTGGAATAGAGTTGATGGCAGTTGTTTTTTGTTGTTGTTTTTTTGAGGGGGTTGGTACTTCAATGACTTCAATTGGAAGTTGAAGAAATAATTAAATTCATTGACATTGAATCGGTGTTGGCTCATAAAGACCCCAGAGGACAGAGGGGGGCAGGGTTTCCAAAGACATGATAGACAAGACTAAGGCAGGATTCCCAAGTGCCCGAGCCCAAAACTCACTGCCATAGAGTCGATGCTGACTTATAGTGACCTCACAGGACAGGGCAGAACTGCCCCTGTGAATTTCCAAGACTGTGACCCTTTATGGGAACAGAAACTCCTGTCTTTCTCCTGCTCAGCAGCTGCCTTGAAGGCTTTCCAAAGACAGAAGTATGTAGCAAGGCAGCCTGTCACAGTTTTCCCCCTTGGAGCAGCTAGGGGGTTCAGACTGCCAACCTTTTGATTAGCAGTTGTATGGGAATTGGTGTCAGACACCTAATAATAGATACTACCTATGCTGTGTAATTTTATTCCTATTGGGATGAATATTAATATGTATTTGTATCCGTGATATATACTGCAAACATACATGCGTGTTGCCAATTGCCATTGACTTATGGTGACCCCATGCACAAAGAACAACACGCTGCGTGCTCCTGCACTATCCCCACAATGGGCTGTAGATTAAACTCTTGTGATCCATCGAGTTTTCCTGGCTGATTTTTGAAAGTCCATTGCCTGGCCTGTTTTTCTAGTCAGTCTCAGTCTGGAAGCTCTGCTGATACCCATCCAACACCTTAGCAACAGGCAAGCCTCCCCTGATAGACAGGTGATAGCTGTGCCTGAGATGCAATGGCTAGTAATAGAACCCAGGCAACTCCCAGGGATGGCAGAATTCTATACCTGAACCACCAGCACTCCACACACTCAACGGACACATTTAACTGAAGGAAGAGAACTGATTTTAAGCACCGATTGAGTCAAGAGACCAGACTTCTAGTCCTATACGTGTTTCTAACTAGCTGTGTGCCCCTTAGCAATTCTCTTTGTGTCAGTGAGCATCAGCAGCCTGGTTCAAATTCCAAGGAGCCCTGGTGACACAGTGGTTAAAGCAATCCACTGTTAACTGAATCTGCCAGAGGCCCCATGCGGGCATGCTGGGACCTGTTGGCTTCCACAAAGAAACCAGCTCACAGTTTGCAAGGCTTAACCCATGCGATGGTTATGGGCTGGAATCTCGAGCATTTCCTTCAAGTCAGATTTGCTATGATGATAAGATTCTCACTCTCTTGGCCAAACTTCAAGATTCTAGGATATTCAAACAAAGACTGAAAAAAAAAAGTATAAATACATAAGTTTTCAAGGAGAGGTAAGCCTAACAGTGGACGTTTCAAGAGAGCGAACAAGGATAGGACTTTAGCCAACACAACTGCTTTCAATTTGGTGGGTTGTTTGGGTCAACCGTTTGGGGTCATTGCTTTTGCTGATACAACCCTGTCCACTGCCATCATCTATGATGCCCAATAGACCCTCAGCAGGCCTTAGGAGACTGGCAGGTGCCAGCTAATGGGAAAGCACTTGCATCTGAAGACCTGCAGCTGAAGCTCTATCAAGGTTGAACCCCTGGAATGGCCGGCTGACTAGCTGGCTGAGAGGGATGGGTGGAGAAGGAATCTTCAAAACAAGCTCTGGGAGCCAGTTCAAAAGGCAGAATCTACCACATCTTTTAAATGAGGCTTTGCTGAGGAATTCTCTCTGGAGTCTGGAGTGGGGGATGGAGTGGGGATGGGGAGAGAGGTGGAATTAACCACGAAAGCAAAACAGATGTTCGAGTTTTCTAAAACCTGTAACATGCATGCGTGTCTTTAAGCGTGCAGATGAATGCATCTGGGTGTGTGGCTTTCTAAAGTGGTCTGCTGGGTTCTAAGGAGCACAGTTCTACTGGGCAAAGGTTCCGGTGTCTCAGGCAACCTTTCCTCGAAGAGCTGCGCAGACCCTCCAAAGCCCAAGCAGGAGTTTGCAAGAAGAGAACAGGGCGGTCTCCTTCTGAGTGAGTGAAAGTGTATGTGTACAATATGCCCGCACTGCACTCGCCGAACTGGCAGTTGCTAGTCCAATGTCCTTCCAGGATTAGAGAGAAAATGCAACTTTCCACTGCCTCTTCTCTCCTTCCATAAATTCCAGAGACAGACAGAAATGCCTCCCCTGCAGCACTGACCTGCCGGGGGTTTCCTTTTTGACCTTCACAAACTCTCCAGAAACATGCTCTCTTCTTTCTGTCCCTCTCTTGTCACATTCCTGGAGGAGGGTGAAGTGCTGGGCTGCTAACTGCAAGGTTGGTAGTTCAAAGCCATCAGCTGCTTTTCAGGAGAGAGCTGAGGCGGTCTAATATCTTATCAGTGTAGAGCATTGGAAATCCACGAGGGCCATTCTCGTTGGACTACAGGGGCTCTAAGAACTGCAATCAACTCAGTGGCAGTTAATTTGGCTTTCGGTCTTGTCAATTTCCAGTGCTGGCTGCATATGCTGTCATAGTTCCCATAAATTGTTCCTACATCACAAAGGGTCAGGTTCCTTTTGTCTTGCCAACCAAGACAACTTCAAGAAAGTAGGCTCAGCAAGAGCCAGTTATGCCAGGCTGGGAGTGACAAAACACCCCTGTCCCTGCCTCTGGGGTCATCCCAGGGTACGCTGGGCAAAGTGAAGCCACTCTCGGCAGACGCTCCATGACTGTAGGTGTGGTATATTTTGATGGGGGCACCCTGAGCATTCCCAGGTCTCTTGCCAAACAGACAGAACGAAATAGGAAGCTTTGCTAACAAACTCATAATCCTCTGGAGCACAACTTACAAATCCAAAGCTCCTCTCTTCAGTCTAAGGTCTCTAAAGCTGTGGCAGTTGGAGTCTGGAGCATGCTTGCTTCAGAGCACACAGTAAGACTGGCTTTCACCAATACAAGATCTGCTTCTAAAAATAGAAAGCTGTTAGGAAAAGAGCACACCAGAAATCCCTAACGCTGTGCATAATAGATCCCAGCCTGCCTTGACCCAGACCAGACTGGTCCCGGCTGAATTAATGAGGGAAGCATCTTTAAGTTGATCTTTAACTAAATCTGCATAAAGTCTGCTGCCCAAAGTTCCAGATATGCCAAGTTAGACGCGCAGATTCTGGGACTCCTCCTAGGCACAGAGCCCATTTGTTCTTCTCACCATCCAGTCCTGAGGGCCCCTGTGAAACAGCCACCTACCCCACCCTGTCCGGTGCTGGAGACAAGGAAACCAGGCGCTTGATTCCCTGGGTTCAGGTGAAAAGCACGAGGAGGGGTGGCTTATACTAACAAGGTGCATTCCACAAGGACATTCCAGGACAATCTGCTTAGAGAGGGAAAAATCATGTATCCGGGAGAATAGAACGGACTGGTCAGAAAGGTGGGGAAGCTCTTGATGGGTGTAACTCTGATTTTTCACTCATTTATTTAAACTTTGTTAGTGGAATGAGGGGAGCCCTCGTGCCATAGTGGTTACAACTTGGACTGTTAACCGAAAAGTCAGCAATTCGAAACCAGCAGCCTCTCCTTGGGAGAAAGATGGGGCTTTCTACTCCCATAAAGCATTGCAGCCTCAGAAACTCAAAGGGGGCAGTTCTACCCTGTCTTACAGGGTCGGCATTGCGTTGCAACCAACTCAATGGCAGTGAAGTTTTTTGGGTTTTTCATTTTTTTCCTTGAGTTTCGAGTGGAATTATAAGCCTCCTCCCACCAACCCCACTCCACAACAAGTGCTGGCATTCAAGGCCCTTTATGGCCTGAGCCTAGTTTTTGTTTTTTGTTGGTTTGTTTTCTGTCCCCCAGGGTCATCTCCTCTTTGCCCATGCTCTGTGCTCAGGGCTAATCTTTACCTAGCACTCCTTGATCTCCAATTTTTCTATTTTTCAATGATTCCTAAACCATTTATACATCCCCAAGCTCATCCTTTTTTTCATATTTCCAAGCTTTGACTACACAATTACTGCCCACAATTTCCCTTCTCTTGTCTGCCAAGAAAATTATTATTTATCTCTCAGGCCTAACCTTCTCTATGAAGAATTTCCTCCACCCTCTTTCATACCCACCATCTTACCCAGACCAAATTGGGCGCTCTGGGCATCTCTCCTCCTCAGTCCCATAATACTTTGCAAATGCCACTCTAGTCTCTTTATTTTACTTGTTCCTCAGATGACTAATTCTTTGAGACCAACTTGATTCTCTTCTGAGTCCTCACTACCTTGTGTGGTGCCAAACACATGCTCAGGGATGCTCAAAAGTTGTATGTATAATAAAGAAACATAAACTATTTCACCAAACAGGCACCAAGAGGGAAAACTGATTGGGCTAATTGAAAGCATCGTCCTCAATGACGGTAAGGAACAACTGGAACATGAAGAGTTTAACCCTTCCACCTGGCGGTTGTCATGGCTGGACACTGCTCAGAGGACATCCCAAGAAGGTGGAATAAAAAGAGTAAAATCATATGAGCAATGATTGTTCTCTTTGTTTGAACTCTAGTTGAAGAGGCCACTGTCAACTGTAAACTCACTTGGATGGTTTGAGTCCATCCAGAAGGGCCTTGGAAGAAAGGCTTGACCATCTACCTTCAAAATCAAAACCCAAAAGCCCACCCTTGAAAACCCTATGAAGCACAGCTCTGCTCTGCTGACACACGTGGGTCGTGGTGGGATCACCAGGATCACTAACTGGGTTGGGTGTTTTAATCAGAGCAGCCCCATCTGCTAAAAGGGATTGAAACCAGGGATGTCAGAGCCCTGCCCGCATGAGCAATAGAAGGGGATAACTGAGAGCCACATTGGAGTGATGTGTCTTCTGTCACAGAAAAAGCAGTTATTGAAAGGAGGTAGCTAAAAGCAACTCATTAATACAAACACTTCTGTCAAAACTCAACAAGGGAAGGTCACTGCTCTGTTTAACTCATCAGCCCACATTTTAAGGCTCTGCCCAGTGATCTCCTTCTTCCCCAGGCAAGGGAAGCTAGCTGTCCTTGGTGCAGAGTACGC
>NW_022111256.1:2521054-2525939 GCF_000313985.2 Echinops telfairi | reverse complement strand
TCATTCCGCTGTCTGACCCATGGTCAACTCATTCCGCTGTCTGACCCATGGTCAACTCATTCCGCTGTCTGACCCATGGTCAACTCGCCAAGGGCCTTCCTCTTCTCACTGCCTTCTCCAGGGACTGGTCTCTCTTGAAAATATGTCCAAGTTATGTCAGATGAAGTCTTGCCAGCCTTTCCTTCAAGAAGCACTCAGGCCATATTTCTTCCAAGACAGACTGGTTTGTCCTTCCAGCAGCGCATGGCACTTTCAATATTTGCCAGCACCACAAGTCAAGTACATTGATTCTTCTTTGGTCTTCCATATTCAATGTCCAACTTTCACATGCATATGAGCCAATTGAAAATACTGTGGCGTGGGCCAGCACCACCTTAGCCCTCCGTATGCTGAGCATAATCATCAGATTATATGAAGATTATGGATTATATGAAGAAGAATGTGACATCAGGAAAGGCTTATTAACAACCCGAGATATGCAGATGAGACACATTTGCATGCTGTAAGTAAGGAGAACTGAAGTACTTACTGATAAAGATCAAGGATTACAGTCTTCAGTATGGATGACAGTTTAATGGAAAGAAGACCAAAATCCTCAGAACTGGACCAATCATGATAAATGGAGAAATGATTGAAGTTCTCAAAGATTTTGTCTTCCTCGGACCCATGATCAGTGCTCCTGGGAGCAGCAGTCAGGAGACAAGACGTGTTACATCAGGTCAATCTGCTGCACAAGACCTTTTTAGAGAATTAAAAAGCAAGGATGTTCCTTTGAGGACTACGGTGTGCCTGTATGGTTGATAGTTAAGCGCTTTCCTGAAAATCCACTGGTCCAATGTACACACTACTTAGGAAATAAAGACAATGAGTGGAATTCCCTTTCAATCTGTACGGCGTCACCTGGGGTTTATACAATAGCTGGGCTCAATTCAGAAACCCTGGGAAGTCATAACAGGAAAGAGCAGGCTTGAAGTAGCAACTAAATCATTAAGAATTCTGCATGCAAGTCAATGAAACGCAGGGACGTAGAAGCAAAGACCATTTGACTCTTAATTTTCTTTACTTCCTTGTGATTAAAGAGACGCTGCCAGTACTTTCCTCCAGTCCACATAAATATTAAAAGAAAATATGAGGGGGCTTCAAAAAAGTCATGGAAGAAGGTAATGAAAAGGTGATGGAATTTTTCCATGAACTTTTGAAGCCTTCTCATATAATGTAAGGAGAAGGACCAGTGGCTTTTTTGGAATCTGGCTACTCAAGTATTCAAAGCCTAGTTATAATACTTGTGCATCCCAGGCTAACAGCGTGGTACGAACCAGTCCACATTCTCTTAGCCTTGCTGACAACCACACAAAAGGGCTGGAGAAGGTGGTTTTTCAGTCGTCGAAGTCTCAAAGCCTGGGCTTCATAGCTTCCCGGAAAGGTCTTCCCAGGGGTTTCCTTCCATGACCCCTGAGTCCGCAGTCCCAGAGGTCATAGAACTTCCCCTGACATATCCTGCACACCAACCATGTTCAGAAACCTTGCTCTCTGTTTCCATACAATAGTCTTCACCAGTAAGTGTTTTTATATCACTCGGCGAGTGAAAAGAGTGAGTCTTGGAGAGGTTAACTGGTTCCCCCAGAGTCACATAGCAAATGATTGACGGATGTGGAGCAAAGAGAGCTGCCAATGTCAGCCAAGTTCAATGTTGGCTCACCACGCCACACAGAAAAACAGACAGGCCTCACTGCAACCGTGCTCCTTCCTCCTCCCTGGCTGCCCTCACCTGTCTGAGGTTTCCTTCATTAGATCTTCCCCAACCCGCTCACCAATCTTCTCGTCAGTGAACTGACTGATGTTGACACTATGTCATCTTGAATTTGCATAGATGTTTTTTACAAGTCCCCTGTGGCTAGGACATTGCAGTTGTCTCTGCTATTTTCTGTGTCATCGTTTCTGCCCAACATGAATGTATGCCACTTCAAAAGCCTTCCATCAGTGGACCTCGTGTGGCTCTGAATACTACAGAAATATCTAGAACTGGTGAGAGCTACTGACTCGTTTCCTATTTGATGAACACAGCTTAATAAATTCCCAGTAAATGTTGGCTGGGTGAATAAACATGAATGGAATGGTTTACTAATGCTTATGATAGAAAATAAAGGCCAACTATTTATCTATCCACCCTGCCAGCCAGCCAGCCAGCCAGCCAGCCACATGCTTGCAGTCAGTAAGGTAGAAAGACAAGATAGTAGGGTAGAAAGGCAATAGCACAAGTCATGATGGGAAAGAAATTCCTAGGCAACAAATCATTTTGTTTACTTTGTTCCTTTACTCCTACTCCTTCCAAAAACGCTAAGCAAAAATCAACAATAACAACAAAATATAATCAAGTGTTAGCAATTTTTAAAAGGTGAGGCGAGGGGAGCTGAAGAGCACACACACACACACACAGAACAAAAACGTAACCTCTGGGATTCAGGAAAAGGGTATTGCTAGGTATCAAGGTTTACTGTGAACATCCCAGCTCTTAGACTAGAATAGAAACGTGCAGATGATCACATTATTTTAAATGGATGTACTTCATTGTGCTTTAGGTAAAAGTTTACAGAGAAAATCAGGGCCCCCTTTATACAAATTTATACATATTTTTCTCTGCAATTACAACTTGTACTAGGTGCCAACATTGTCGTCATTTCTATTCTGTTTCCATCGATCTAGCTTCTCTCCCCTACCATGCCTTCGCATCTTTGTTTTTCTGTAAATGTTAACTGTTTGATGTCCTACAGTTCAGTCTGAGGGAGCACATTACTCATGGATGATTATGCGCAGTTTCTTAAGCCCGGATATGATTGGGCTGAAGGATGACTCACAGTGATAGCTTCCATTCCAAGTTGAAATGGCACCATGGGGCAACAGTCTGGGGCATTTCTCTGTGCTCTTTATATCCCGTGTGCCTGGTTTTTTAAAGGAACTTGAGTTTTGTTCTACAAGTCTTCCCCATTTTATCCAGAATCTTCTATTGTGTCTCTGTCAAGAATGGTCAGGATTAGTTGGGCACCACCGAATTCTGGTCTTAGGTTTGAAGAAGTTGCAGTTCAGGTAGATTATTAGTTGCTTTCTTCTTTTTTGCTCTTTTGCTCCAGATACAAGTAGAGAGGAATAGTTTTATCTCAGTCAGTGGTTCTCAACCTTCCTCATGGCGCGACCCTTTCATACAGTTCCTCAGATGGTGGTGACCCCCCCACCCCCAACCATACAGTTATTTTCACTGCTATTCATCACTGTCGTTTTGCTACTGTTATGAATCTGGTGACCCTGGCAAAAGAGACCTTAGACTCCCAAAGGGGTTGCATCCCCCAGGCTGAGAACCGCTGTCCGAGGGGGTGGCTCACAAGTTTTAAAGACCTCATGGCAGACTCGCCAAACTGGCCTACAGAACACTGTCTTTGTGAACTACAGTCGACCAAGTGTTCCCATCGCCCTTGAGCCAGCAAACCAACCCAGTGAGCTGTTAAGAGTGTGAGTCGGAAGCCTCCATAAATGTGCCCCAACCCCAAAGTTCATTATCTAGGTGGATATGTATGTAGCACGTAGCCCACACAAACTCATATATACTTATGTCCATAGATACACTAGGTGCCCTGGTGGCAGAGTTTGAAACCACTAGCCACCCTGAGAGAAAAATACGATGTTTTCTACTCCCATAGTTACAGTCTCAGGAACCCACTGGGGCAATTCTACCTTGTCCTACAGGATAACCATGAGTTTGAAGCCACTCAATGGCAGTGAGTATAGATAACACCTATCCATGTATTTACTCGTGTCTGCTTTTCTATACATAGATATATCCACATCTACTACCTACATAACTGGACATATATTTTTTTGGTTGGATTTACTTTTGTTGCAAAATTGTATATGCTATTAGACTTTCTATACTTGTCACTTATCCACTCTTCATTTATCAACATGGTTAAGTTGCGAGGTCCAGGCAGTTAAGACAAAGTTGGGTTTATGTGAAAGTGAAGGATGATTGCATCAGATCATGAAATGGAGGATGACTACATCATTTACATTATTGCATAACTCCCAAATGGCATCATTACATACCTGCCAAACCATTAAGCATCATGGTCCAGCCCAGTCGACCGTAACAGCCACCATTCTTCCTGCCTAACACCTTGATCTTTGTTACTGCCAGGCATATGTCATGAAGGAGAAAAATAGTAGACTTTTTTTTTTGCCATTGTCATAAACGCAAATTGCCAGATAATGAAATAGTTGACATAAGGGCAGTAAGTATAATTCTTGGGAAATGAAAAAATATATAGTCTAAAAATAGGTGACTGCCTTCCATCTACTCGTTCACTTATTTCTCAAGCAATGACTAGGTACTGTGAGTGGAGCACTCAGCTATACTCTTGCTCTTTTCCTTAACTACATTTGCAGGAAGGACCCCTCGCACACACAGAGAATGCCAAGAGCTGGAGGCCTCAGAAGCAAAGGGAAAGAAATGACCTGGCACTCACCCTACTTCCAGAAATACCGAAGGGACATTGGAAGCAACCTGACCTATGTTTAGATGCCTTTGGAAGAGGGCGATGAGGTGCTTGCTTCGGCAGCACATAGACTAAAATTGGAACGAAGAGGGTGATGGGTGCCGGGCTACTCAGCAAGATGACTCAGTTTTATAAACACGATGGCTCAGGAAAGAGGAGTTCCTATTTCTTTGGACTATCGGTTTGAAGCTCATAAGCTCAGTGGAACAGAATATGCGGCCTTCGCTGCTGATGGTTTTGCAGATCTTTTGGAATCTTTCACTGTCTGCAAAAGTAAGACACCATTGGGACTAATTTTCTACCCGTACCCTTCTTTGACAAGTTTGGAAATTACCTAGTAT
>NW_022111256.1:2504319-2520954 GCF_000313985.2 Echinops telfairi | reverse complement strand
TCATCTAGTGCTGCTGCAATGGGAATGCCACGAGGGGGTCCCGTTAACAAACAGTTTATTTTCTCAAAAGTGAAGAAGTTGGAAGTCCACATTGCGGGTATTGCCCCTTGGAGAAGGCTTTCTCTGTGTGTTAGTTGTGGAGGAAGGTCCTGGTCTTTTCTGAGCTCTGCTCCTGGGCAAGCTCATGTGCTTCTGCACCCCTTTCCCTCAACCTCTGCCCTCTGCCCTCTGCCCGTGTTTGTTTCGTCTCTTTTAGATCTCAATAGAGATTGACTCAAGAAACCCTTACACGAATGCAGCCACCTTAACATACAAAAGACAACCCAGTCCCAGATGGAATGATCACCACAGGCACCGAAGTTAAGAAATACAACACATATTTGGGGGATACACAATCCAAGTCATAACAGTGACCCCAGGGATATCAGAGTTGACAGAAACACCAAGGATCACGGAAGCCATCCCCAGATGAGCAGCCCCAGTTCCTGCTAGTCTTCCTTTGTAAGTATCCACTGTTCAGTTGATCATTCCCATGATTGGGAACTCAATTATGTCCCAAGACAGCCTTTCCATAGCTCTCTACTCTGGTTGGTTGTGAAACAGTGAGATGTTGGGGTATGTGTTAGAAAGTGTTATCTGAGCAATAACTGACGTGATGTGTTTTGCTGAACTATCTAGATAACTGCCCAAGCCCATTATTCTCTGCTGGCATAAGAGACTCTCTCTTAGGAGGCTGGATTCTCTAATCCCAAATATTTCAATATAAGTATATTTGATACATCTGGGGTGGGGTAGGGGAAAAGATGAAGCTCTCTTCTCCTGTGAATATTTATGCATGGGTGCCATTCCAATCTATCCTCTAGGGTCACTGAGTCAGCATTGAGTCCATCATGGGGAGCTTGGTAGTTGAGATAGGGCAGACTGTCCCAGACAGATTCACGTGGCAGAAACATCTGTACACCGCTGATGAAGATGGTCAACTGTGTGATGACTGGCTCATGGGTCAGGTGCTGTGAACTAAGAAGGCACAAATCTAAGCTCAAGATGCTCTTAGCACAATGTAGTGAACATCATGAGCTCAGGCTGTGGGCCTCAGGGAGGAAACACCAATCGTCTGGTTATTGCTACAACATGGTCATGATTTTATCAAGGGATTCTTTTACAACTTGTCGCTGAATTCCCCTGTCAAAAGCCAAACCCACTGCCATTGAGTTGATTTTGACTGGGAGTGATCTTCTTTAGAGTTAATGGGATCGCAGAACATTCCGGAAGCCAATGGACTCGTCTCTCTCCTGCAGAGGGGCTAGTGGGCTCGAACCACTGACCTTGTGATTAGCAGCCCAATACTTGCCTCACAGGAGTAGTCACAAAACCAAACTCACTGCCATCAAGTCAGTTCTGACTCATAGCGACCCTATAGGATCTACCCTATAGAATAGGGGACACTGCCCCTGAGAGTGTCTGAGACTTAAGTCTTTGGGGGAATAGAAAGCCTCATCTTTCTCTCACAACGTGATGGGTGGTTTCAAACTGCTGACCTAGTGGTTAGCAGTCCAATAGGTAACCACTGTGCAGCCAGGACACTAAGAGTCCTTAAATTCCTCTTAGAAGATCATCATTTGTACTTATAGAGAATTTTAATTTCAAATCCCCCTGTGTAGAAAAACAAACGGCTACACATGTCCAGAGAATGCAGCTCACAATTCTTTAGGCAACTAAATAATTTCCTCTCATCAGACCCTGAGGGAAACCTCAGCCTGGGCTATGAGGGGTCTGTGACCAAGGCGCTTTGAAGCACCTGAGGTCAGGGACAGTGATGATTAATGTCTCCACCAGCCCAGGGGCCGGCATTTTTTTCTCTCCTCAGAGAGGAGGGGGGGAAGGCTACTCTTGAAGTCCTTCTTAATAAGCTCTTCAGGAAAAGGGTTTGATATTGGAGATTCCCTCGAAAGCTCCTTGCTCCCCTTGCAGGTTTTCCCAGCTTAATCCCTCACTCTCAGGTTTCTCTTTGTCTGGAGCCAATCCATCCCACCACCAATCATGCTCAGAGGTAGCTGACTGCCCTCCAAGGCCCTGCCAAAGGCTGACTTCCAGCCTTCCCCCACTCCCAGCTTCCCCTGCACCTCGGGGCCCCTCCCCCATGCCTGCTGGGCCTGGGGCCCTGGTTCCACCTCAATTTAGAAAAATGTAAATATAATACATCCCTCTCTGCCCCCTCCCCTCCACTGATGACCTGCCTTACCATTACAACTGACAGGCTGGGAGTGGGCTCAGAGCACTTCCTGTCTGCCTGGGTGGTCCTGGGGATCACCTAGAGGGGAGCTGACAGCTGAGGGCAGGGGCGGCATCCCATGTCAGGCACACCAGAGGGAGGAGAGGGCGTCTTGGGTCCCTCCACTCTCCTTTCTGTTCAAAGCGCAAGACCAGGGACCCTCCTCTTTGGAAAAGGGCAGGTCTGGCTGGTGGGAGAGGAAGAAGGAAACCTCACAGGACCCCCATCCATCTCCACTGGAGTCGATGTCCCCCCAGATCCTGATGAAGTTCCCTTGTGCCATAGTTTGGAGAGGGGCTTCTGTCTCAGTCACAGGAATGATTCTGGAAGCGACCCCCCAGGGTACTTGGCCTGGAGGTGCAACATTCAGTTGGCCTTCAGGATGCCAGCCCTGGAAAGACCCTGGAGGTGAGTTGGCACAGAAGTTTGAAACTTTTTTCTCATCGCAACCTTCAGTGAAGTATAAGTGTATTATGTATGTATTAGTCTGGGTACTTTAGAGACACAAATCCACAGAAACTCATGTGTAAGAGAGAGTTTTATATAAAGGTTAAGTGCGCACCAAGAAAGCATCCCAACCCAGTGCTGCCCAAACCCACAAGTCTAACATTAACCCATTAACCCATATGTCCAACAGCAGTCCACAAAGTCCTCCTCCATCTCACAAAACAGATGCAACGATGCCAACTGCAGGAGGAAAGCCAAGTCAGTGAATGTATAAGCATCTCAGCGCTGGCAGCAGTCTCACACGGCTGTTCCAGCACCCAGGGCTGCATTGGGTAGGTCCATGTGACTTCTCCTTGGGGATGTCTTGCAGGAAGTCAGTCTTGCAAGCTGAAGCAGGGACCATCACAAAGCAAGAGACTCGAGAACTCGAAAGGCGAGGTTCACCGAGCCATTTATCCCTCCGCCCTTCAATTAACCCCACCTGTGTTTATCGGCCAGGTTGGCACAATCAACTAACGACCTCAATGTACCACTCCCTTCCATCAGTTTGGGGCATGGTGAAACCCCTCTTGCTCTTACACTCACAGAAGCATGTGGGGATGCGAGAAAGTTAAGGTGACATTTTTCATTTTGTTGTAACGCTTTGTTCTCAATAGCAATGCAATGCATTCTAGAAACACACTGCACAACTGCTTATGACCACAGGTCAGTGGGTTGCAGCACTGACTGGGGAAAACCTCAGGATCTGCTCCAATGCCCTAGAATGATGAGGACAGTAAGGCCTCCAAGAGATGAAGTGAGTTGCCCAAGGTCACACTGCTAGTTAGAGACTGTGCTGGATTCCCACCGTCTCTCCTGCCACGCATGGTACGTGGGGTGAGGAGAGAGACAGTGCTGATCTTACCCGACAGGGGTCATCTGGAGAGAAAAGAGGTGGCCTGTGAAGCAGCTTTTCTTCCTGAGCCAGGCGTCCAGAGAAGGCAGAAGCAGAAGTGTGTTCACCATCTGCAGGCCCTAGCTAACCATAGAGATGGCAAAAACTATCAATTCTAATGAGTTGGTGGTGGTGGGGGGGGTGTTACGTGGACTTCAGACTTCTCTCCCATCAAGCTGTTTCCCAGAGTGGCTTTCTATAAGCAGATGAGCTCATGTTTTGCCTTCACTGATTTCCCTGGATTATTCAAGAGAAAGGCCTCCACACTGGGCCTGGGGTCGGGGAGGGGAAGCAAGGGGTAAGGGGCACTTGGAATGGTGAAGAAGGCAGAGTAAGAAAAACAAGGCTAAGCACCACTCTTGATAATTCACTCACTGGATTATCAGCTCATAAATAAATGAGAATTGATAGCCACATGACTAGACAGTGAGATTGTTTCAGCTTAAAACAGAGAAAGTTAACAAGAGGTAAGTTGATGCCCTCATTTATTTGATTGCTCCTTCACAGATTGATCTGCGTTTTTAATGTCCTTGCTGTAAGTGGGCACATGCATGGCCCTGCAATTCAAGGGGAACTTGTCTTCTCAGGAAATGAGGTAACGATAGGCTTGGTTACTTTACCAAGGAGCTTATCTGAACTCATGTGGGGAGTCAGGAGCTATAAGTAAAGGGGATGTGCTTTAGAGTAGAACGAGCATAGAGCTGGGTTGGCACATATGCGTAAGACCAAGGCATTCCAAGACAAGAGGAACTCCTAGGAGTAAAATGCAGGCTGTAGGGGAAAGGATCTGGTTCATTTTGTCAGACTGTAGGGTCTGTATAAGGGCCTGGAGTAAGATCAATTGAAGACATGGTCCATGAAAGCCTTGCTAAAGAGTATGAGCATCTTGAACTTTAAGGGGTTCAACCAAGATGAAAATTACATTACACACAGGAGAGAAAGAATTGGGCAGCAGTAAGAGTTGCAACCAATTGTGTTGAGGGTATGGTAGGATAAGCACTAGATGTAGTACACTGTAGTCTCAGTCAATGAGCCTCCTAAGCAGCTGTGGAGACTTGTGTGTTGTGATGATGCTTAGCAGAGTTTGGTTGAAGACTAAGACAAACTTGGAAGAAAAGCCTGGTGACCTACTATTGAAAACCAGCCAATGAAAACCTTATGGCTCACAATGGTCCCATCAAAAACTAATCATGGGGCTGGTGCAGAAATGGGTTGTTTCAGTTGTGTGTGAGGCCACCATGAGCCAGGAGATAACTTGATGGCAACTCAAATGAATTAAGGAGATGTTGGGGGTTGTCAGCTCAGGAGGACTGGAGGAGGGTAAGGCCATGACTGTGATAAAGAACTCAGGAAAAGGGAACCACTGTCCTTCATGCAGAATAGTTCCGAAGTATTTTCCTGTAATGGATTCTTGTCCTTGACTTCTTCAGAGTTTCAAAACATGTCTGATGTGGTTGCTGGGCGATGAGTCTCTTGTTTCCAGTCTAGAGCTTGTTCTACCTCAGTAGGTGGTTTCCAAGGTCCAAGGATATTTGGTAAGAAAACGGGTAACTGGCCACCACTCGTCTCTACTTGATCAAATGGAAGCTGCTAAGACCTGGCCTTTCTGAGGCAAGCACCATGAGGGGCATTTGCTCTGTAATGCGGGAGTTCCCTTTCTGTAAACGTGTGCCCCTCTGTCACTGCTATGAGACCTGTAGTTCCTGGAGGCCACGCGTATTCCTATTCCTCTGTGTCCTCAGTCCCTAACACAGGTCGGGACATAGCCTTGCACTCAGCCATGCTGCTGAGGGAAGGACATGAAATTGGAGTTGAGGTTGAATCCAAGGCTGAGACAGAACATTCCTCTCAGTCCACTTCTACTAATGACTTGATCCCTGAAGGGAAAGAGGTAAATTAAAACCAGCAGTGACTTTTCTTGGAGGGAAACCTTGATAATAAGCATGGCTCACTTTGGTTTAGGGCGATGAAAATTGCTGCTTATAAAGAAAGATGTAAGCACAACTACGGTGAAGAGGGAGGCCTAAGGACTGGGATAAGAAGAAGCTAGGTTTCCATGTTTCCTCTGGGAGAATTAAAGAGGCAAAGAGCCTTTCATTCAAGAAATATTTTCTAAAGCTCCTAATATATGCCAAAAATCATACTAAATATCACAACTGGAGAGAAGAATAAGACATAGCTGCTGCTCCCAAGCAGTCAGAGTTTAGGAGAGCCCAGGGTATCATGGGAGAAGAACTCAGAGGGTAGGAGAATTGGAATTTGCTTTCAAGAGAAGATGCATTTGAACAACTCAGAAACCATAATCTGCTATGTAAACCCTCATGGAAAACACATGGAGATATTACGTTTTTCAAAAACTCTCATGCAAAGATGAGGCGGCAGGTGGGCAGAGAGACTAGGTCACTGGAAAGTAAAGAAGGAGAACAGAAATACTGAGAACATGGCCACAACTCGAAGAACACAACCAGTGCCACCAAACAATAGGCTTTGAAACTGTTGGATGGGAATCTATTTTGCGGTGTTCATGTTCATCAATACAACGAAATAGTGTTCTATAGACACATACATAATCCAATAAAAATTCAGGTGGAAGCGAAAGACAGAGGCAAAGGTACGGGAGTAAAACCAGCTCAGGATTATCCTGAGCAGACTTCTCCCCAGCTCTACAAGTACCAGTTGCTACTAAGTCAATCCCAACTCATGACGATCTTATGAGCATCCGAATAAAACTAAGCCCTAGGGAGTTCTCAACTACTGATAGTTCCAGAAGTAGATCCCCATGCCTTGTTATTTTTTTTCCTCCGGCATTTCTGGGTGAGTTTGAATCTCCAACCTCCCAGGTAGCAGTCAAGTGCTTTAACATTTTCACAACTCAGGGACTCTTCTCCCTAGCTGTCTATGGGTCTTTTAGAGAGTGTTCTCATCAAATAGATTCTGACTCCTAGTGACCCTTCAGGGCATGGTAGAACTGCCCCTCTGGGTTTCTGAGACAGTAAATCTTCACCAGAGTTGAAAGCCTTGCGTTTCTACCATCTGCCTAGCTATGTAGTTAATGCAAAATAAAAAAGAAATCATGGAGAATAAGGCAGGACATAGACTAGCCAACAGATGTACCTCTAAACAGCAGAGTTCAAACTTGAACATTGATGAGACATCTCAGATGCAACTTCAGGGGTCCTGATGCCCTTGTCTCTGAGGCAGACTTGTCCAGTGCATGTCCACCATGGTCTGGAGAGTACTGGCCCCTCTGATCTTCCAAAGGACTAATTGCTACTCCAAATGCATGAGTAAGTACCGAGGCAAGCACACATGCCGACCACACACTTCCCTTTCTGCTAGGGTCTGGAGCTCCAGTGATGCTGTCTGCGTGATGTCAGCCTGCCAGCCAGGCTCCCCGCGAGTCAGAATCGCCTCGATGGCAGTGTGTTTGGTTTTTGGCCAAGGTAGTTTGCCAGAAGGTAACTTCACGACTAAGAAAAATGAGACTTTGACTAATGGCTGTGTGAATGCTGAAGAAATGCAGCTCCTCACCCACCTTAACAGCCAGAGGTCCCCAAAACCTGGGCTGTGTTTCAGAATCTGGAGGAAGGCTTCAGGGAGGATAATTGACATCCTGAGCCAGGAAGACGGTACTGATTATTTTGGGGCTGTGGAGGAACAAAAGCTTGTGGGTTTTAGATAAACCGATGATAAAAAATAAAAAGAGCTCATTTGAGATTCCAGACTTGTCAAGTGGAGCCCTGGGGCTTAGAGCTCTCTGAATGGGCAAACATCTTGGAGTGTTTATGTCTCAGACTTCTAAATGTCATTCTTAGATTTTCCTTGGAGCCAGGTATCCCCCTCCATTAAACACACTCCCAGCCCTGCACAAATGGGATGGGTCAAACCAGTTCTAGATGAAAGAGAAAGGTATTGGACAACTGACAACAATAATGCAGCCGATATTCATCGAGAGCTTCCTTGGTAACTATTCTATCTTCATTGCCTTGTTCTCAGGATAATGCTACGAGTAGGTACTGTTAACATCAATCCCAACTTATGGATGAGAAATTGAGTTTGGCGGACTTTACACAGCAAGCCCAGAGTCCCACAGCCAGCCTGAGATGCTATTCCTGGGCCCACACCTCATAACTCGTAGCCTACCTTCCTTGATGAAGCAATACATTTGCAAAGTTCAGTGGTCCAGTTCTTGACATTATGTGGAGACAAATATTCCCTTAAAGGTAGCGACTATAATCCAGAGATAAAAGGAATGAAAGGAACCTAACAGAAATGTTCTCACATTTATATAAAATTTGAAAGAAAACAACCAGTTCTTTAAAACTACTGACCAGTTTAGCCAAAATGGCCTAAAGAATTTGGTCCGTGAGATTCTGTGGAAGGCAGCTGGGAAAACAGGTGTGTGATGCAGGATTTTTGTCCAGATAAGATTGCATTGATGTTGGAACAGCAAGGGGAACAAAACAACGAAGTCCCCAGGGAATACCAAAAATAGACTTTGGGGCTAGGGCGTGGCACCTCATCAGACTGGACCTGAAAACACTCCTAAAGACCAACAAACAGTCCTTGAACTAACTACAGACTTTTCTCTCTTTTTTGTCATTGGTTTTATGTTGTTGTGTTTTATTTTCTTTTGTTGATTTTTTTTCTCTGTCTTGTTTTTGTGCATGTTATTATCTCTGCAGGTCTGTCTAAATAAGACAGGCTGGATGAACAATCTAGAGGAGAAAATAATGGGACCAATGGTTCCAGGGGACATGGGAGAGGGGGAGATGGGGGGAAAGGAAGTGGTGTTAACAAACACAGGGACAAGGGAACAATAAGTGATCCAGATCGGTGGTGAGGAGTGTGTAGGAGGCCTGGCAGGGCTTTATCAAGGGTAATGTAACTGAGAGGAATTACTGAAACCCAAATGAAGGCTGAGCATGATAGTGGGACAAGAGGAAAGTAAAATGAAATAGAGGAAAGAACTAGGAGGCAAAGGGCATTTATAGAGGTCTTAATAAAGGTATGTACATATGTAAAGATATTTCTATATGATGGGGAAATAGATCTATGTGCATATATTTATAGGTTTAGTATTAAGGTAGCAGATGGACATTGGGCCTTCACTCAAGTACTCCCTCAATGCAAGACTATTTTGTTCTATTAAACTGGCATTCTATGATACACACCATTCCAACATGATCACTGAAGACAAAGAGGGTGCATAAGCAAATGTGGTGAAGAAAGCAGATGGAGCTTGGCTATCAAAAGATATAGCTTCTAGGGTCTTAAAAACTTGAAGGTAAACAAGCGGCCATCTAGCTCAGAATCAACAAAGCCGACATGGAAGAAGCACACCAGCCTGTGTGATCACGCGGTGTGGAAGGGATCAGGTATCAGGCATCAAAGAACAAAAAATCATATCATTGTGAATGATAAGGAGTGTAGCTTGGAGACCCAAGACCCACTTGTAGGCAATTGGGCATCCCCTAACAGAATGGTCATGGGGAGGAAATGAGCCAGTCAGGGTGCAGCGTAGCAATGATGAAACATACAACTTTCCTCTAGTTCCTAAATGTTTCCTCCCCCCCACTATCATGATCCAAATTCTACCTTACAAATCCAGCTAGACCAGAGGATGTACACTGGTACAGATAGGAACTGGAAACACAGGGAATCCAGGACAGATGATTCCTTTAGGACCAGTGCTGGGAGTAGTGATACTGGGAGGGTGGAGGGAAGGTGGGGTTGAAAGGGGAAACCGATGACAAGAATCTACATATAACCCCCTCCCTGGGGGATGGACAACAGAAAAGTGGGTGAAGGGAGACGTCGGAAATATAAGATATGACAAAATAATAATAATTTATAAATTACCAAGGGTTCATGAGGAAGGGGTAGCAGTGAGGGAGGGGGAAAATGAGGAGCTGATACCAAGGGCTCACGTAGAAAGCAAATGTTTTGTGAATGATGATGGCAACAAATGTACAAATGTGCTTGACACAATGGATGGATGGATGAATTGTGATAAGAGTTGTATGAGCCCCCAATAAAATGATTTTTTAAAAAAGATTGCATTGATGTCAACTTGAAATTTTGAGGAGACTGTCCTAGTCTTCAAACTTTCTCTCCTTTTATGTACTTAATCGATATTTGGTAAAAGAAGGAAAGAAAGGAAGAAAAGTAGGGAGGAAATGAGGAAGAGAGGGAGGGAAGGGGGGAGAAGAAGGAAGGTAGGACGTATACTTGGGTTTGCTCACTCCTTGTTTAGCCTTTACTAACACCATTCCACACTTACTACCAGTTTCCTAAAGGTAAACAGAGAGCTCATATGTAGCTACCATATTTGTCAAGATAATCCACTCTATATGGCCTAAGTGGAATGCATACCTCTCTGGCCTTTAAGAACCTCCACTGATCCTCCCTCTTGCCCAACTAGCATCTTGCTGTCCATTGTCAACAGTGACTCCTGCCATGAGGCTCTTTGTACTGCCAGTCTTTAATTTGAAAAGCTCTCTTTGTTCTTATCCTTGATCTATGGGACCTTGGGGATCATCAGGTTCAAAACTTCCCAGCTAGAGCTGGAAACCTCTTCAGACCATTCCTGATCCACCATCAATCAAATCCTGCTTTGAAAATGATCTTTTACTTGCCCCTAAAAGTTATTACAAATTTAGCTCGGTTAAGAAACTCTCCCTCATCAATGGATCAGTTCATTCATTGTGAATGATAGGGAGTGTAGCTTGGGGACCCAAGACCCATTTGTAGGCAACTGGGCATCCCCTAACAGAATGGTCACGGGCAGGAGATGAGCCAGTCAGGGGGCAGGAGGCATGCATTCATCATGCACTCACCTTGGTCTGTCAAGAAATTCACTAGTCCCTGGAGAACATGAACAAGTCATTGTCCCTCCCACTGCTCTTGAGGAGCCAATCGATTGGGTCTGATAAGAAACAGGTATGTGAGCAGAGCAGTATTACCGCAGCCAGTAAGACATCATCAGTGTATGTGCCAACTGCAAAGCTGGGGCAGAAGGCAAATTGTTCTTCTTCTTTTAAAAAAAAATCATTTTATTAGGGGCTCATACAACTCTTATCACAATCCATACATAGATCAGTTGTGTAAAGCACATTTGTACATTCATTGCCCTCATCATTCTCAAAACATTTGCTTTCCATGGAAGCCCCTGGCCTCAGCTCCTCATTTTTTCTTAAGAGTAGCAAGGACACAGTCAGCGAGGCATCGCAGAGGCAGTACTTCAGAAAGTGAAAATGAAAAGTCATCTTGGAAATATTCAGACCAAGAATCTGAAATGGGGCAGGGATATAGGATTCAGACTCTGTTCCATATTGATAGCTCTTTCCTGTCGAGGATGTCAGGGTATTGAATAATGTGGGCTCACTGAAGGGGTCTTTTCATACGTTGCCTGTGGCTGGGGAAATTAGTCAAATGCTTTCAGAAACAATTTGGCAAAATGAATGAAGAACATACTTAGAACTAGTAATCACACCTGTGGGACTCTGGAGGAAATCATACTCAAAGTGAAAAATATCAAATGCACAAAGACAGTGTATATTATAGCACTACACCAGGGGGGGGTGGGGGGTGGGGCAGAATTGAGGAATCAACTCCATCCCTTCACTGGAAGATAGGCAAAGAAACTATGGTACATTTATTAGACAGACTCAAATACAACTACTCATTTCCCATCTCATGTGACAACTAAAAATATATGCTGACTAAAAATGGGAGAAAATATTATTACTAGTCTAGTCTTAAACTCATATGCATATAAAAGCAACAATAAAAGGCCCTAAGAAATGATACCAAAATTATAATAAAAGTTGATCTAGAAAGAGGGGCACTTAAGAAACATTTTCCCTATGCTCAATTTTGTATTATACAGTTGTTTTATTCCCTTAAAACCTGCATGTAGTTTTAATCGGTGGATTTCATGCTCTACAAAGTTGATATGAATTTCTTCCAAAAGTCATCATGTCTTCTAGTTTTTTTCTTCCCTCCTTCCCTTGAGAATGCATGCCCAAGTATGAGTATGTAGTGAATGTCTACTCAACACACAATAGAGCTCACAACTGGAGCAATCTCCCTAAACTTCACTTTCCAATTGTCTGAAGACCATTACAAGATGCAACGACACTTGACACTTCACGTAGCTTTTTTATGTGCTAGACCCTATGCTAAGTGACTCTCAGATTTTAATTCATTAAAAACAATGGTCCCTTGTGATATGTATAATTATTAACATTCTATTTTTAGCTAAGCAAATTAAGAACCATAAAGGTTAGCCACATATCCAATGTTATCTAGCTGATTGGAACAAAGCCAGGATTTGAACCCCAGGTGTATACCTCAAGGGTCTTGGCTCTTAATCACTCCAAAAAGGAAAGGAAATAGCCAGCTAGCTAGCCAAACAGGCAGGCCAATAGGCATGTAAACCTATATACAGCTGGGGAGTAGGGATGGGTGACTGCGCTGCAGAGTGGATGAAGTAAGATAGAGCGCAAGGATTTCTAATGTACCTCTTCCAAAACCACAGCCTAATGCTCTGTCTTGCAGAGTGCAAGAATGGCAGAGGTAGGGAGATGCCATCTGAGCGACCATCTCTGAAGCAAATAGCGGGCTCAGCGTTGGAGAGTGATTAGAAGTAGCCCTTCGCTGAAGGTGAAAAGGTTAGCAGAGCGATGGTTTCCCATAAACAAGGCCTTGATAGTGTCTTTCCCTATACTCCTGAGTCAGATATGATGATTGCTTCTTCTCTGGTGAGTTTATTTAGATGGCAAAGCTCACATTTTGCCTAGAATTTTAGATAGGTCAGGATTATATCAGGTCTTCTAGGGCCATTCTATTTATATCCGGCACATTCTTTCACCTCTAATAAACACATACACATACACACAAACACACTTTCTTATAAATATAACAGTATAAATTAAAATCTATTAGAAAAAGTGAGTGCTCTACCTGGTACATAGAAAGGCACTACTGACCCTCAAGGAAAAGCGATAAACCAAAGGCGGGCAAGGGTTGTGATGTAAACGCAATCATAGCTCTAAGAACGTTAAGTCTTGAATCAAATGCTTCGTGATCCGTTGTTGGAACTGGTGGTTTCTCTGTGACATCTAGCTACAGTAATGGTTAAATGATCTAATCTGGCCTCTTGGTCAGGAGCCCTGATCTCACAGGAGTCAAGTGACCAAACGGCCAGCAGTTCAAACCAGCCAGTGTCTCCACAGGAGAAAGATGCGCAGTCTATGTCCGTGAAGATCTACAGGCTTGGAAACCTGATAGCACAGGTCTACCTTGACCTATAGGGCTGCTTTGAGTTGGACTTACTTCAACAGCAATTGGCTTTCTTGGTTTATGCTATCCTGTGTTTTTAATTAATTATTCCCAAGTCTGACAAATAGAGTTCTAAACCATCCACCCCCAAATAAGACCAATACTGTGTAAAGTAACCAAGAACCCAACCATAGCTGGGGTCAGTTGGGACACTTCCTCTATTAGAGATTTCAAGATGTGGGTGCCAAGCCACGTGTGAAATGCTTACGTTGCAGCCGCCCGTGCTGACACGCACTCCTGCCTTCTGTCTCACCCAAGAACAAGCAGGAGCTCTACAGCTAAAGGCTTTCCTTTCATGAAACCTCCACAGAAGGCCACCTAGTTTTTGTAGTGAAGAACTGACATCTTAGCCCGTCTTACCTAATCAGTGTGAGGACGTGCCTCAATGCCCCATATCAAAAGACAAGTTTACTCTTCATTCGTTGAAGCTGTGTTCTTACAGTTTAGATTTTACTATTATTAGTGATGAAAACCATGGGAAAGAAATATGAAGAAAAATATCCTCATCTATGAAATCTAAGAAACTTATGACACTCAAAGTTAAGGTAGCATAATCTCCATATCTTTTGGTTCTTATTTCAGGGTTCTTTCTATAAATATAACATGTCATCTTCAATTGATCATGCCATATTGAAGGAAATATCACGTAGCCATGAAGCTTATGGAGGGGCAAAGCTGCTGCAGTCCCTGCTACACACACACACACACACACACACACACACACACACCCCACACTCACACTTGAGAGACCCTTTGTCGGACCGCATTCCCAAGGTTAGGGAAGAAGCGCAGCTCTTACTCATTTCCATGTACTCGGGAGTCAGTCCAGTGTACGGTTCCAAGCTGTGGTCTAGGTCCCACTGCTCGGGATGTTTTGACTGAGCAGAGTCCGTTTCTCCGGGTTCTGTCTCATCTTTCAGTTTCCGAAAGAGTTTCTTTAGCTTCCTGGAAGAGAGATGCGACAGTCACCAAAAGACTCGGGAGGGCAGGCTTATTTTTACAGACAGAAAGGAGGACAAGGAAGCTGTTGACCTGAAAGCCTTCTCTGATCCAAGAACAGAGAAGACAGCTACGACTATGATTTTTCTCCTGAAGATGAGCTCAGAGTCTTTACCCAATAGTAAAATGCTACATCAACAAGGGGGCAGGCTGCTTTAAACCCAAAGAAAATTTCGAGTTCGTCTTCGGGTTTGCCAAGTCACAGCAGGGCGGGGGGGCCTTTTCCATCCAACGCTGAGCTGGGTCAGTCTTCGGATTTCACAGACCACTGGTCCATCTCTACCTGCAGAGGGCAGGGAGGTCCAAACACAGTGGAAAGATGCTCTCCTCCTAGTTCTCCTGGATCACACGTTCTCAGGTTTTAATAACATCAACCACACCATCCTTCTATTTAATGCCAATTCCAATCTAATCCATATCACATTCAGGACAAAATAATAATGGCCCAACTTCTTGAGGTTTGTGTGAAGATTAAGTAAAATAATGTTTACACAGTCCTTAGTGGAGTCTCTGGACACAATAAGTATTCACACATTCTCCTCCCCACCTCCCACAAGGGACTTTTAAAAATTATGTTGTGGGTTGGATGAAACTTTACAGAGAAAATCTGCTCTCCATTCAACAAGTTTTAGACATTTTGCTTCATAAAATTAAAAAGTCCAGGTAATATACTCAGTATTATTCAAATTTATATACCAAACCCTAAAACCAGTGATTAAAAAAATCGAAGAAGTCCACCAACTTCTTCAGTCTGAAGTTCATCAAACATGCAATCAAGATGCACTGATAATTATTGTCAATTGGAATGTAAGAGTTGGAAACAAAAATGAAGGGGTGGAAAATAAGGCCTTGGTGATTAAAATAAAGCTGTTGCTTATAAGACAGATTGTGCAAGACCAACAACTTCTTCATTGCAAATACCTTTCTTCAACAGCATAAATGGTGACTCCATGCATGGACATAATGAGATGGAATACACGAGAATAAAAATAATTATGTCTGTGGAAAGAGATATTGGAGAAATCCAACATGCTAAACAAGCCAGGAGCCAAGTGTGGAACAGACGATCAATTGTTTAGATGTAAATTCAGTGTGCAATTGAAAAAAATTAAACAAGTCCATGATTTGACGTTGATTATATCCTGCCTGAGTTTCAAGACCAGATTTCACACCTTGAGCACGAATGACAGATGATCTGATGAGCTGGGGTATGACATCAAGAGGAAAGTAACAGGTCCATAAAATGACAAGAAAGAAAAGATCAAAGTGGATGCCAGAAAATGCTCCGAAACTTGCTCTTGATTGTATATTAGCTAAAGCAAATGGCAGAAATGATGAAGTAAAAGAGCTGAACAGAGCATTTCAAAGGGCAGCTCAAGAAGACAAAGTAATGAATGAAATGCATAAGCCCTTAAGTTAGAAAGTCAAAGGAAAAGAATATGCTCAGTATATATCTCGAGCTGACAGAATTGAAGAAAAGATTCAGGCCTTGAGTTGCAAATATAGAAGGATTCTATAGGCAAAATATTGAATGATGCCGGAAGCATCAAAAGATATATATATAAATATATACAAAAATAATATCATTCTGTGACTGACTGGGAAGGGGCTGAAAACCACAATGGTACGTGAAGTTAGTCAATCACAAAAGGACAACTATTGCATAAATCCACTACTATAAGTAGAAACACCAATTAAACAAATATTGAAGACCAATTCCCAAATAAAAGGGTAGAATATCTGCCATGAACCGTATACCACCCTCGCAAGGTGCAACTCATAAGAACCACCTCAAAGGAAGAGACCTCCCAATGGCTGGGGTCAAGGGAGAAGACCATCCAACATTGAGACAAGGTACCCACAAAGCATTAGGCCCTCCACAGGAGTGAGAAGAGCCCCTTACTGGAAAATTGAGGTAAGACCAGGGGCAGGGAGCATTTACATTGCAGAGGATGCACTGATATTTCTAATGGCAGGTATGGTGGGTAAATGGGGCGGAGCAACCTCATATCAGGAAAGGAGGCTAAACAATAATTGGAGGGAACCTAAGGGGAGAATAAACCCAGTTCTATGTTTCTGGGTGACACTTCGAATGTTTCTACCCAATCTTGGTCAACCATGCCTTGTACTAAGCAAGAAATAAGCCTTAAATGGAGGAACATGGCATCCCCCAAGGGTCATCCCAGAAGGACTCAATGTGGAAGCCCAATTGAACCTCAAAAGTACCTGTGCCCTTGGATTTAGGACTGAAATACCCTAATAGGAGAAGAAGTAAGAAATGACCACCCCAGGACTGTGGAAATGGCGATCGTTGGACCTTGGGTGGAGCCTCTGGCTTTAGTGAGTGTCCAAGGAAAATGGACCCAGACCCACCATATACTTAGTATTTCAATGCTCCCCTTGCATTAATATGACAGGTATTAATCTGCTAGGCAAGCATCTTTCCTTGTAAGAAATGGTATAGGTTCTTCCATGTGGGCTTTGTTGCTTCTGAGCTAGATGGCCGCTTGTTTACCTTCAAGCTTTTAAGACCCCAGGTGCTGTATCTTTTGATAGCTGGGCACCATCAGCTTTCTTCACCACATTTGCTTATTCACCCGATTTGTCTTTAGCGGTTGTGTCGGGAAGGTGAGCATCA
>NW_022111256.1:2468099-2503181 GCF_000313985.2 Echinops telfairi | reverse complement strand
GTTTTGAGAATGATGAGGGCAATGAATGTACAAATGCGCTTTACACAATTGATGTATGTATGGAATGTGATAAGAGTTGTATGAACCCCTAATAAAATGATTTTTAAAAAAGAAAGAAAGAAATGGTATAGGAAATTTCCCCCTAGCACCAATACCCATGCTCAATGTAAACACAGGTCAATCAATTAAGAAATCAATCGGTACAAAGCAACAACTCATGGATTGCAGTTCATAGTTAGACTATACTCACATAATCTCAAATTCTATGCCATTGGATAAATTATTGATGTTATCAATGCAATTGCCTTATACTCCAGGCGATGACTGACAACGCTTTTTGTTTCTTTTATGTTTCCTTTTGGTTTGTTAGTTGGCTTGTTGTTTTTGTTGGTTTGGGGTTTTGCTTTTGCCATAATATGACTTCCAAAGTCAACCAGAGTTGTTTGTGACCCATAAACATGAAGTTGGATTCTGGGCTTCCACTTATTTTAGACCCAATCTTAGGATAGTGTCTGGGGTCTGAAAGGCTTGTGTTCAAACGAGCAGTGAGGTGTCAACTAAAGTCACAACGAAGCAGCACACCAGCTGTGTGATCCCAAGATGATGATAACAAAATGCAAATATGAGGAAGGGAAAAAGATCAGCGCTTAAATTCTGAACACCCAATTTGTAGAAGGCCATGGTGCCCAGTGGGACTCCAAAATCCCTCTGTGGTGGAGCATTTAGTCAGATTAAGCCTCTGGCAAATCCCCAATAGCCACAGGTGACAGATTCAAACAGCTTTACTCTTAGATAGAGTATTATGAACTTGATTAAGGTGGATCAAATCCTGGAATAATATGATACTGCTCCGTTGACCTCCCTCTTCAGCCAACCTGAATTAGCTCTAGAAATATTGGCTCAAATATTTCTTGCTGTCCCATGACAGAAATTTCATCTCTGGCTTTTTAAATAATGTTGGTCTTTCTTTCTTACTCTTTATGTTTCCTTTTATCTTTACACTATTAATAGTATTTTCTTCTTTCTGTTTCATTTGGTTTTTGTTTCTTATTGCTTCTGTTAGGGTTCCCAATTTATAAAGCATAGAAGGAGTGGATGCACAGAGACAATAACTGATGTAGTGGTTTATCTGGGCCAGGGGCCAGGGAGGTTGAGGGGAATTGGGAAGCAAACAACAGATACAGAGTGGGGAGGGAGCACTAGAACTGATTGTTATGATATATATACAACTTTTTTAAAAAGCGATTTAACTGTGCAAGTCTATGATATGTGAATATTGTATCAGAAAACTACTAAAAACAAAATCCAAGCTGACCAATGATTACCCTGGGTGGAGGAGGAAGGGTTATCGCTCAGGAGGCACTGAGTGTATGCTAATGGTGGTGGAATAATTTGGAAAAGGATGTCAATAATGGTTGTACATCATGAAGAGTATTATGAATGGCCCTGATTACACACGTAGAAGTTGTTGAATAGAAGAATGTTTTGTTGTGTATATTTATGCCACAATTTTTAAAAATTACATGAATAACAATGAGTACAAGGAAGGAGAAAATGTTCTAAAATTTATTGTGGTAATGATTGCACAACTCTTCTTGATATGATTGAATTATTGAATCGTATGGTATGTGGATGAAGTGCCAATAAAATTGTTAAAAAGAAAATGAAAATTCAGGGCTGCCTAGAGAAAAAAAATTGTCAAATAACTGAGGATAGGCAATAAATATATCATAAAACTCAAAAAGGGAACAGTAAGGTGACTCGGCAGAATGTGAAGCCCATTGAACAATATCATTAATGCCACATGCAAGCAAAATTTTGTTGAAGATCATTCAACAATTGTTGCAACAACAGACCAACAGGGAACTGCCAGAAATCCAACCTGAATTCAGAAGAGGTCTTAGAACAAGGGATGTCATTGCTGACATCAGATGAATCTTGGCTGAGAGTAGAGAATATGAAAAAAAAATGTTTGTGTTGAATTGACAATAAACTTGATCATAGAGTAGCTAAAGCAAATGGAAAAAAATGATTAAGTGAAAGAGCCAAATGGGAAATCTACAAATGCAAAGGTATTAGATTTTGTTGATCATAACAAATTATGGGGAACATTGCAGATAATTTGAACCCCAGAATGCTTCATTGTAACCTATACCAAGAACAGAGGTCTGATGTGGAAACTCCACTGGGGGAACTGGACTGTACCTCAAACACACCTGTAACTTGAGGACTTCAGACTGAAAATTCATCATGGTTGAAGACACAGAAGATAGCTATACCATGAGTATAGGCAAACCATCATTGACTTACTACATCAATACCCTATATGCTGTATGAAGATAGATATTATTCTGGAAAACCTGTGACTAACACTGTCAGTGAATATTAATGTAAATTTTCCCTGACAACCAACTCCCATTATTTGTGTAAATAGCATCCAGCAATGAAAGCATTTTTTCTGTATAGTGAATAATTCAGGTATTGTGCTATGGAATTAGCCTACATTGACTAATCAATAACTATATTGACAGAAGATCTTTATGCTCTAGAGAAATG
The DNA here is from genome assembly GCF_000313985.2 of Echinops telfairi. NCBI lineage: Eukaryota > Metazoa > Chordata > Mammalia > Afrosoricida > Tenrecidae > Echinops > Echinops telfairi. Next base: position 2,500,625 of record NW_022111256.1, on the reverse strand, counting down.
ATTGATAAGACTCTCTACCATAAGTTAACAAGGAGGTCTCTAAAGGGAGCCAATGGCAGATAATAAAAAACATAGATCCAGGAATGGGTTTTGGGCTTGCACTAAATCCTAGGTCAAATTTAAGAACAATTAGTTCTTACATCCTGGCCCTCCTCAATATTCACTGTCAGGAAGGGAACACAGAAGATAGGGGTGCTATAGAAAAGTGTGGGGAAGAAATCAGGTGGTGCCTGCCTATCAGATAAAATAACACATGGGGTCTTAAAGGCTTGTTTCCAAACCAGCAGAAATCGAAGTGAGATGTCAACTGAGCCGCATGAAAGAAGCCACCATCAGTGACTCAAAGATTGTAAATCATATCATTTGAAGTCGAAGGAGGGAATAGTATCAGAACCTAAACGGTGAGATTCTGGTTCAGAACGCCATGGAGAACAGTGCAAGGCCAAGATACATCTGTGAGATCTGCACCGGAAAACGGCCTTCAGTGATTTCCCTCTCATAATAGAGGCCTTGGAAGAAACTGGTTTCAAACAGAGAGCAGTGGAGCGATGACTATGAATTATCAAGATGATAACCCTGACTTGAATGGTTAAAACCTTGGCAGTTGATCCCACCCCCACTGATGCACATTGGGCCTGGCTTGCTTTTCTACATTTTCTGTGTTTGTTTTCATATTGGGGTTTATCTCAGATGTATTTTGTCATTGGGGGTAACCCTCTTCAATTTTTGTTACATGTTTTTCTGGTTTCTTTCTTTATTTATTTTGTATATAAACCCTGGATTGATGGACCTATAAAGACAGCGAGTAGAATAAGGGTTCCTGGGGCAGGGCTGGGGGTGGGGGAGGGAGCTATAAAGGGGAGTGGCTAACAAGGGGTTCAAGAAGGAAGAGATGGTTTTGAAACTGATTGTGGTAGCAATTGTACAATACTGAGTGATGTGATTGAACTATGGGATGATATTAGTTAATGGTTTTAAACCAAAAAAATGGCTTGGGAAAAAAAAAAGAACAGTCCTTTGAACAGAAGGAACCAAGGAAAAGTTCAAGGCTGGTCATGAGGAAAGGCTGTATCCTCTCACCATGCTTAGTCATTTTGAAAGCTGAGCAAATCATTGAACAAGCTTGACTATCCGAAAAACTCCACATCCGCATGGCAGGAAGACGAACTAACAACTTGTGATAGGTGGTGGCACAACCTTGCTTGCCGAAGGCCAAGAGGACTTGAAGCTGTGGAAGATCCAGGCCTGCTGCTTCCAGGATGGATTATAACACAACATAAAGCAAACCCAAATCCTCGCAACTGGACCAAGAGACATCAAAAGAAATGGAGACAGATGGAAGTGGTCAAGGATTTCATTTCGCTTGGATCCACGATGAATGCTCCTGGAGGCAACAGTCAAGAAAGCAAAGGGCATTTTTATTAGGCAAATCCACTGCACAAGAGTTCTTTAAAATGTTGACGAGCAAGGATGTTGCTTTGAAAATTAGGACGCGTCTGACCCAAGCCATGATATTTCCAATGGTATCACATGCATGAGAAACCTTGACGGTGAATAAGGAAGACTGTAGATGATTCTGATGTAGTTGAATTATGGTGTTGGCAAAGAGTACTGAAAGTCTTGCGGGCCGCCAGAAGAACAAACAAATACGTCTTGGAAGAGGTTCAGCCAGAATGCTCCTCAGAAGCGAGGACGATGTGACGGATGTCTCTCATAGTTGGGCATGTTCTCAAAAGAGGCCAGTCCCTGGGAGAGGAGGCCTGCTTGGTTAAGCAGAAAAAGGACAGCACCCTCAATGACATGCATTGACACGATGGTTATATCAATGGGCTCCAACAGAACAGCAGTTACAAGGATGGCACAGAACCTAGCAGGGCTTGGTTCCATTGAACCTGGGGTCACTATGAGCTAGAATCCACCTGGCAGGTACCAGAGACAAAAGGAGGAAAACGAGCCTTAAGACATATAAGGTAAGCGCATGGTAGTGGGGGTTTTGTATGCCTTTTATGTGTGTGGCTCAGGGGGAGTGGAGGACAATGGTAGCAGAGTCAAGGGTGAGAGCAACATGAAGAGACATATTTTTGATATGTTTGGGATGTAGAGTTAAGAAGATGGAAGTGGGTTGTCCATGGGAGGTGAAGTAGCATGAAGAATCTAAGGTGATTCTGAGGGGTCCGTGGTTAAGGTGACCAGATTTAAAGCGGGACACCATTAATGGGGGAGGGTGTCCTTGATTAAACATTTGGTCTATATGGACCAAATAGACTGTTCCCTAGCTTGTCATGCATTCTTTCTAAAAATCGGGACTTTTTTAAAATGCCCAAAATCGGGACTGTCCCGCCAAAAGTGGGACGGCTGGTCACCTTATCCTTGGTTGTCTACAGGAACAGCAGATAAGAGAGCATTTTAATGATGATGAGAAAGACAAGTGTTGACCCTGTTGAAGAGCAGATGAGGCAGCAAGTTAAGCTAGGCAATAAAGCGAAGTATTTAACATGGCCCTTCTAGTCATAGCTTTTGTTACTCCCACCAGCTAACCTCTGTTTCCCTGAGGGGTCTGGGTAAGAAGGTAGTGGAAGATTCTGAGCAGATAGCTGATGCAACTGCAGGTTTTTGTTATGGGGTTCATTGTGATGGCTATCCCGCTGGGCGTCAAATCAGCCGGATTTTGCTATCCAAAAGAAGGAAGTCAGGAGCTTGTCCTTTGGAACCTGTGATACCTGCGCAAAGAGCATCGTTGGTCCAGGTAAAAGGCTGGAATCCGCCCAGAGGCAACTTGGAAGAACAGCGTGAGTTATCTATTTGTGAAGCGTTAGTAGCCTCTGAAAACCTTACGCTGACAGACGTGGCAGCCCGTGAAGAGGCGAAAAGTCACTGACAACCCGTGGACGGGAAAGAGCGGTGAAAGGGCACGGGAGGAGCAGCCGTGAGAACAGAAGGCCCACTGTCGCACTCCGGGCCATGAAGACAACCAACACGAAGCCTCAGGGCTTGGTGGCCAACAGTGTGACAGACTGCGGCTACAGACCAGGAGAACAAACATCTACAAATAATTCCTCTCAGAAATTTCCGTCAGAGCTACCTCAGTGACCATTTTGAAAAAGCGATCACAAAGAACACCCCCTCGCCGGGGATGGAGCAGGACTCCTGTATGTTCTATAACATACAGATGGGCCGTTTGGAAAGCTTCAGATTCCGATTCCGATGGTATGATGCACTCGCTCGTTAAAATAACTCCTTTGAAGTTATCCCCTGTCCCTTGTCCTTTCCATCTGCTTTTATTCTGCCCACCCCACCCCCCTATTTTTTTAATGACAACTCTCAAAAATTCTTTCTGGATTCAAACCTCTTCCTCTGCCCCATGGGTTTGTACAAGAACATGGGGTTGATCTGTCATTCCTGGGGCCTCCCTGCGGCTGGAATGTAGGCCGCTAGCCATTCCCACAGTCCTAGGGTCCAAACGCTTCTAGCTGCGTTACAGAGGGCAGGACCATGTCCTCGCTGAGTCAAAAAAGGGGAGCAACACATCAACCGCTGACCTAGGTATTCCCTTCCTTAACACCGGATAGGGCTAATATTTGCTTCTTGAACTTCTAATCCATGGCCACACCCTACCAGGTTGAAGGAGAACTCAATTCTTCTTGGCCCGTGATGGTTTTAAAGAGAGACTGCTTTACGTCTGGGAATGCAATCGCTATTATATTTATGAAAAGGAGGCAGACGGTTTATGAAATCTTACGAGCTGTGCTCAAGGGCCTCTTGCAGCTATTTGGGGAAATGACCTGGCTTTACTTTGAGCAGGAGTACGGACAGGAGCAAAATGTAGCTAGTGGAGACATCAGTCTGTTTATCTGCTCTATTCCCCATCAAGTACATCCAGGAGAACCAAGCATGTCAACAAAGTGACTTCTACCCTTTCACCAAGTGTTCAGCTCTCTGAGTGATGAAAGGCCCATTGCCAACTTCGCTTGAACAAATGCTAGCTAGCGCTAAATTTGGGATAAAATTAAAGTGAGGAGTTGGGAGGTGGTGTGACATGTTTTAGGGGCACCATGTAGTTTGAGTCCAAAGTTTATTTTGCTTGAACACATAAGGGAAAGGCAGAGTGTGTGGGGGCTGAGGAGCACCTTGCCAATGGGCTCGGATAATAAATAGCACAAGACCAGATTCTGCCATGTGGCTCACCCTGCCTGAAGTCATTTCAAAAGGAGCTGCCTTTGAGAATTATCCTGGGGCCAGCGATGTGGACAAGCCTCCAGCTTCTCTCTGGAAAGCATCTGCCACAACTGGGTCACGCTCCGGGAGTCTGGGGTTACACGCCTGGGGCTAGTCCAGGGCCAGACCAGACATGCAAGCTTTGTCTAGTATCATGTCCCCATTAGGCACAAAGCTGCCTCTAAAGAACGAATACCCCCAGCTTTATTGCATCCCTTTGAAACATTTTATTTTCCCATCTCCAGTGTCATCTGCCAGTTCCAGGGTCCCTGAATCAGGCCTAGCAAAAGTGGGATGAGTGGCTCCCCAGTAGGAGATGCCTGGAAGCAGACCAGGGATCCATAGGGAACCTGGTTAGGGTTTCTGCAGGGTTTGGGGAGAGGAGAGATGTGAGGAACTAAGGAAACTTATGCCGTGGACGAAAGGGAAGCTGGGCAGCATTCTTGGCCAGTCATGGAAGAGAGACTTGGCAGTTAGGTTAAGTGCGTGGTATCAAGGCCTTGTAAGTCGTATCGTGCAGTGGTTCAGGCAAGAGGTGGTAGTGGCCGAATCTAGGGCAATAGCAGTAGAGCTGTATTTGAGACATGCTTAACTCTGCCATTTTGTCTATGCCGACTCATCGTGACCTTATAGGACAGGGTAGAATTGCCCCTGTGAGTTTTGTAGACAGCAACTCTTTATAAGAGTAGAAAGCTCTACCTTTCTCCTAAGGAGTGGCTGGTAGTTTAAAACTCTTGACCTTGCAGTTAGCAGTTCAACATGTAGCCATTATGCCAACAGGGCTTCTGGGCCATGCTTAGGAAGCTGGATTAAGAAGATGGCAGTGGGGTATATACATGGGAAGTAAGGAAAAAGGCCCCAACCCATGGGATTAAGAGTTGATCATATTCTTCTGAAACAATATTTCCAAAACCAAGGAAATATTCAATGGGCACTTCACATGAAACCTTTAAAAGGCCTTGCACTTGGCCTTACATATCATTAGGGCATGTAGGAAAAGAGTGATTTGGGGTTTGTTTGGCTTTTTGCTCTTTCAATCCCTCTGACTGAAGTCAAGGAGAAGACCTCAATGTGCCGCTGGCCTGCCCTCAACGACTCCCCGAGGCTTGCAAAGAGAATGCAGATCTGATTGTAAGTGCTTTGGGTGAGTATAAACTCATTGATCACTTAATACAGTTTTGTACTTGTTTTATTCCTTTCTTACTGTTGTTTGCTATACATGGGAGCTGTCACTTACCCATAAATTTAAGCAATAAGGAGTTGGCATAGGGGAAATTAATCTGCAAGTGGATGTTTAGTTAGCTATGGAGAGAAATTTGAAAAGTGATGGACAACGATGAATGGGTGGGAAGTGATGTTCTAAGGTAAGCTGCCTCGCCTGTACGGTAGTGAAGTTCTCAAGATCATCAGAGCTGTGTTATGTGTCCACCACCCACGCATGTATAAAGAATCAAATGAAAGTTTTGCAATCAGGGCCAAGATAAATCATAGCTACCTGGCTTACAAGGATCCTGGTGGAAAAACAGTTTAGTGCTTGTCTGCTAACTTAAAGTTTGGCAGTTCGAACCCACTCAGGGGCTCTGCAGAAGAACGCTAAGGATCTGCTTCCATCATGTTTACAGCCAAGAAAGCCCTCTGAGATATTTCTCATAGGTTTGTCCCACGGAGTCACTGTAAGCAGAATACTGACTCAACAGCACCCAAGGGCAACAAGAATCTGGCTTAATAATAACGGGCAACGCCTCACTGGCTTCGAGTTGATGCTGACTCGTGGTGACCCCATAGGCCGGGGTAGAACTGCCCCTGTGGGCTTCTGAGACCCTCTACAGGAGTGGAAAGCCTTGCCTTTCTCCTTTGGAGCACCTAGTGGTTTTGAACTGCTGACCTTGCAGTTAGCAACCCAAAGAGGAACTACTACCCCACCAAGGCGCCTAAGGGGCAATTACTGTAGATAATCTTTCATTTAAAACATTTTCTCTGAATCTTAGAAAAGTGCTCTCTGGGATAAATGATCAGTTTTCTATCCTTGTATTTTTATCATATCTTTTGCCTGAAATATTCTTGTCCAGTTTGATCACTCACTTAACGCCTAAGATCTGCTTCTATTTTAAAAAATTAAATCTGGCATCAAAAATTAGTATGTATCTCCCTTACGGAAAGAAACATGGAACGGTGGTGGTACAGTGGGTCATGCATTAGGCTGTGCATTACAAGGTCAGCAGTTCGAAACCACTAGTCACTCTGAGGAAGAAAGATGGGGCTTTCTACTCCCGTGAACAATTACAGTTTTGGAAACCCATGGGGACAGTTCTATCCTGCCCTAGAGAGGCTCTATGAGTCAGAATCGACTCAATGGCAGTGCGTTTTTAAGGGGAAAATGTGACAATGTCTCTGGAAATACACAAGAACAGTGCTGTAACCAAATCTGTCTTGGGACCCAGGACAGAGCAAAACAACAATGATCCCGACTTGGCCTCCTCAATCTCAACACCTGGACTTGCAAGACATACCAAGTGTCCCTGTCAACAAAGAAACCAGGGATGCTAAGTAAGACCTTGGCAACCTAGAACTCTCAGAGAAAGGCTCTTTCTCAAATGTCTGTATTTTCTGGAACATTTAGCCAAGTTGGTTCGTTACCTAACCATGGTGGATAGAAATTCTTCTAGATTAATTCTCCCAAGGTCACAGTGTGAGCATAGTATAAAGCTTGGCTTGAAACCTCAATCTGTTGGCTACCAAATCTTTGTCCTACAGAGCCTCACTACTCACTCACTACCCAGGACTCAGCCTGATAGTGACAGTTTACCTGGATGTTCCTCACTGGCAGGGCTCAACTATCATTTCTCTCCTGATTATAGAAGACGTTTAACGCATTGCGTGTATCTGAACTGTGCCGTGCGTGAGGAGAGTGCCGGTACTTGAACTCTCAATTGGAAGGGTCTAGTTCATTGAGAAAACTCACTGCCGTTGAGTCAGCCCTGACTCGTGTGGTCCCCTGTGCGTTTCCGAGACTGTAACTGCTTACTGGAGTAGAAAGCCCAGTTTTTCTCCCACAGTGCTGCTGGTGGTGTTGAACTGTCTGCCGACCAACAGCACCCAGGGACAACAACAATCTGGCTTACTAATAAAGGGCTCTAGATAGAGGATGGAAAATCCAGTAATCATAATCATCGTGATCTTGCATGACCACACACAAAATGCAATCTGTAGCAGGAGAAGAAACTTTGGAGATAAAAGGTGCTAGGGTTTGGTAGAAGAATTTTTACTCTGTGTCCCTGAATTCTGCAGCATACACATAACTTAATGCCCTGAAACGGACAGATAACCATGGTGTAAATGTCTCTAGCAGGCTAGTAAAGGGAAGGAGGCTAATCCTTTGGAAAGAGAAATAGCTGTGCTTGAATAAGCCAGTGGCCACATCACTCAATAGAGGAGAGGTCCACAGGTAGCTAGAGCTGAAGGGAACCTTAGAACTGAATAGAATCACATCCTTTTTCTAAGAGATGAAGACAGGGATACTTACCGAAGTGCCTGCCCACAGCTTTATGAATTACTATGCAATTGCCATCAATTAAAGTGTAGCATATGAAACACATATCAAGCATAAACATGAAAATTTAGCCTTCAAGGCAAACAGCCATGTGTTAACTTCATCTGTTATGGAGCTGATGGAGTTGATGGGTGGGGAACATGCCAACACACTGTCCAAACATATGCCTGAGTTCTTGCTACTCAGATTCTATAAAAGGTTTCCGAGTCTGGGTGAATGGGCCAAGTGGTAGACCAGATGCCCAGGGATGAAATAAAATGGGCTTCTTATGGCCATAAACAGTTCCATCTAGAGCGGAATGCTTACAGAATAAGAATGTTCTGAAGGACAGGTGTCCCTTTCAGATGTTTGCAGGGAATGACTTTTTTGTGTGTGTAAGTAGGAGTGGAAGGGATGATCTTATAAGCTTCAAACAGGCCAGATGTGGCCTTGGTACCATCTGCACATGCTCAGATGTTTGTCCATAGCAAATGTTCTAAGATGGTAAGCTCCTGGAGAGGAGGAGCCATCTGTTGCACTAGCTTTGCTTCACTATCACGGAGGGACTTTTCATCAAAAAACAGGGAACTAGGCAAAGTTTCAGAGGGTTGAGATTTTCAAGACTGACGAATTCTTGACTGATGTGTAGAGACTGATTTAATCAGGGAGGTAGAACAAGCTGCCCATACGTGCATGTTCCTTCCAATCCTTCTCCAGGGAAAGCATGGCTCATCTGAAGTTGTTCCCGTGTATGGACATAAAAAGAATCTAAATATTCAGCTCAAAAAAATTGTGAGCGATGGTGAGAATTTTTCTGAAGACTGGATGGCAGGTGTCAAGAGGGAATGTTGAGGGTTCTCATTCCTTGAAGTAGGGATCTAATTGAAAGGTTGTTTTTTTTTATTTCCAGGCAAACTCAATTGCCTCCATGAGAATGTCAGCCCTGTACATGGGTTTCTCAGAAAGATGAAAGAATAGCTTCCCACAGGAATCTTTCAGGCAGTTAAGAGCCCCTGCAAGGAAGCGGGTGATGCTGGCATCATTGTACATGGAGAATAGAATTAAACCATATAGTCGTTAATGACTCCATCCAGCCCAACAAAAAGAATACTTTAGCAGCCTGCTCAGCAGATCCATTAGTAGGAATCCTGGCTGTTGCCATTACTTTGATTTCCCCCAGAACTTTGGCCAGGGAAATGCCATTCATCTGAGCCTCTTCTATCCACAGCACTTCCTGCGCCATAAGTATAGTGATAAGACTTGAGTCAGGCTGTTGTCTATGTAGAAAGGGGGCATTATTTCTTTAGATGGAAATAATCAAAGACCATTTCTTAGCCATGATGGCAGCAGCTCTCTCTGAAAACAAAGACAAACTCTAGAATAAAGCCTTCTACTTATGCAGCCTTCTTTAACTTCTCCAAAACTCCAGCCAACCTTGAGGGGATACCCTCCTGGCCCCCAAAACAAACAAACAATGGACTTGTGCTAGGCAGAGCAGAGCTTTATAGTATGTGTTTTCCCCACTAGGCGAGCATCAAGCAACTTGCTCTGAGTTAGTGTACACAGTGGCATCATCTGGGAAGGTTCTCTCTAGTCACAGTGAATTTTTTTATAAAAGCAGTTTCGCTCAAACCTTGTTTTTTCTGATGGCCAATCTAAGAGAACAGCATGTGGCTGTGAAATTTTGTTTCCTGCTTGGAAAAATGCCACAGAAACTGTTGTGATGTTAAACACAGCTTACACGGAGAGCACTACGGGAAAAACCCAAGTGTATCAGTGGTTTTCTCATTTCCAAAAAGGTGAAATGTTGATTGATGACAAACCTTGTTCTGGACATCCCTCAACTTCCCAAATGGAGGAAAACGTTGACGCATCGTGCATTTGGAGTACATTCCACCAGGTTAGACTGTTAATCAAGCTTTCTATTCAGAGGTTCTGAAAAGATTGTGTACCAGTGTGCAACAAAGAAGGCCCGATTTGTGGCAGATGTCGGCCTGGTTTTGCCACCACGACCATGCATCTGCTCATGCAGCTAGCTCAGTGTACCACATTTTGGCAAAAAAATATCATGCCTCTCTTTCCCTGACTCACCTAATCTTCTTTTTGCTTCCACAAACGAAGAGGGACATGAAAGGATAGCGATTTGATCATGTAGAAGAGGTGAAGGAAAAAAATTGAGAGATGCTGTCAGCCATCCAAATAGATGAGTCTGAAAAATGTTTTCAGAAATGGAATCGCAGATTTGACAAATGTATTAAGTGTAATGGAGAGTACTTTGAAGGTGAGGAGGTTGTCTTGTCAAGAAAATTTTAAATAAATAGTTTTGGGAAAAAAGTTGGGGTTTTTTTGAGGGGGGGATGTGTGGCTACCTTCTCATATTCTGAAATGTGGCAGAGTTTTTGGCCCATAGAGAGTACCCAATGTTATGAAGCCTATTTTGTTTCCCAAACTAAACATCTAAGCTTTGGGAAGGCAAGAGCCATTTCATACTTTTTTTCCCCCTTTATTTATTTGCATACAAGTCTTATGCAAAGGCTGAAAGCAAAATACCAGCGCTTGACAGTGCTTGGGCTGTAGTTTTGTTTTGAGAAAGTTCTTTTGTGTACAATGCTCATCCTTAAAAAACTCAAACCCTCACATGCATGGAGTAAATTCGGACTCAGAGTGATTGCAGAGGACAGGGTGGGTTGTCCCTGTGGCTTTCTGAGACTGTAACTGCTTATGGGAGTAGAAAGCCTTATCTTTCTCCCACAGAGAGGCTGGCACTTTTGAACTGCTGACCTTGCAGATAGCAGCCCAATGCATAACTTACTGCTATGTCACCAGGGCTAGTCCATTTGTCTTAGCATCTATCTTAGTCCATCTTATCCTTTAAGACCTGGCCAAAGGGCTCACTCTCTACTAGCAAAACAATTCCAACTCAATGCGACCCTGTGGACTTCTGAGACTGCACCTCTTTACAGGAGTAGAAAGTCTTGTCTTTCTCCCTGGAAGTTTCGAACTGCTGTTAGTAGCCCAATGCACAACCACTATGCCCACCAGGGCTCCTTGATCAAAAGATCGAGCTACATTACTAACATTGCTCTTAGTAATGTAGTTTCAGTGTCTGGCCCTCTGGTCCTTAAAGAATAGTCCATTGGTCACTAAATATTCTTATATAAATTCCTTTGCACTGCTTTAAAAAAAACCAGAGTGGATTCTAATATCTGCATCTAAGAACCTTGGCCAATAACACCACCCAATATATTTGGAAAGAAAGGGACCAAAGAGTTTATTTAAGGACTAATCAAAACCGTTAATATCATGTAGATAGTGAATCTCTAACAAGGAGATGCAGTGAGTGGTACTATCTTTACCTAACTCAAAGGGGACTATTAACTGAATTTCAAAATAATCAATATTATAAGGTGTTTACCAAGAACCCTAGCCCTGAAATAAATGGTCCACCTGGCCCTTCTTATCTAAACTAGCGCCCCCGCAGTATTCGTCCTGACCATCTTGCTGTTCCCTGGCTCACTGGGGTTGCGCTGGCCAAACACAGGCCCTAAAATAAAGTCTTATTTAAAACCAAAAAGTAGTTGAAAGGAAAGACAGGGGGGCAGCATTTTCTTTCCATTCTATTGGTAGCATTTCACTCACTCCACCCTTTTCTCTTAGCCCAGTGCATGAGTCATTGTGTATTTTTATGACAGTCTCAATACAAAAATCTGATGAGATGGGGTAAAACAATGAGGAATGGAGGAGGATCCACATGGAAACAATACATTTATCAACAATGCATCCATCCCCTCTTAAAGTTGTATAAGCTAGTTTAGTCTCAGAGGATTTTCTAAACAAGTTCATGATCTTTAATATTCAGCTACCTACTATTTTGCCAGCTCCCCTTTCATGTATTCACTGGGAAGACAAATGATATTGTAAATACTCACACTGAGGTCAGAGAGAATCTGACACCGAGCTCTGGCCCTTACTAGGTTTGCACACTTACAGAAGTGGTTCACCTTTCTGAGCCTTAAATATTGCCAATCCCACTGATACCTAAGAACTACAGGAGGTTGCCTTGCCCGATAAGGAAAATAATTGGCAAGTGGACAGAAAAGTGAGTAACTGAGCTATCTTAGAAGAGGAGAGGCTGTTGAATGCCAGAGTGCACTACGTACGGGACTCCAATCTCAAAGATGTTGTTCTGGATCAGCTGCTTCCCCAACATGATGATGCTGAGTTGAATGCAGAGCTCCATCAGGCAGCCCCCTGGAGCACACTGAGGGAGGAAAGAAGAGGCTGTTGGACCAAGTGGAGCTGAGAGCAGCAAACGTGCAAACTCAGCCAGGTTGGGGATCAGGAAGAGGATGGAAGGGTGCACCTACAAACTACTAGCCAAGCATGAAATGCCAATGATTGGACTTGCCTCTTCCATTCGGTAACCATCGAACACATAGACATAGCTCCCAGGCCTGCCCACAAACCTGAAACAAAGAAGTGTAGGAAGAGTTAGGGAAAGAGAGAGAATGTCTGAACTGCTTGAAAGCGTACATCCTGGGTGGGCTAGCCATCCCCTTACCCCGTATGTCCTCCTCGGCAGCACTGGGCAGAATGGGTGTCAAATCACCCAGGGTAGGAGTTCACAGTCGGACACTGAATCACCTTTACCACTTAGGGTTCACCTCTTTACCTGGTCAAACTCCAGGCTGTTGGGGCTGAGTGGGGCAAGGTTAGAGGCTGGGTTTGGTGGGGAACTGGACAGGACACATGTGCACATATATGTGCATGCACAGGTATGCAGTATGATGACCTCTGAACCTAAATGCAAGGACGTTTGAATTTCCATAACTGTACTGTCTGTGCATCTCTTTCCTTCAATGTGTCAGGACTGAGTTCTGATCAAAACTCCTGAGTGAAGACTTCTGGTTTCCCAGGAAACAGCAAGCTAGAGTTGACTGGGGTTGAGAAGACCCCTGGCATCAGTAAATAAGAAGTCTTCACTTCTTACTGGAAACGTTCAACGGAATGAAAGAAGACCACCACACTTCTCTTCTGAGGAGAATTTATTCAGGATAAGAAGAGTGAGCAGGTGGGGAGAGGAAAGAGTTAAAAAATAATCATAGAACCAGCCAAGGAGCCAGGAGGGCTCTACTTTCTTGATGGGTCACCCCCTTGAAATATACCCATCAATTTGATTCTCAGCTTAAGCTCTCCTTCTCTGTGAAGTGCTCTTACTGTCTGTTCATGATTTAGTGGCCCCTAACATTTTATTTACAGGCCTTATCATAGCACTTATTACAGCTTATATCATGCTATTTCCAAGACTACTTCTTCCAACTTGCCACCCCTTTCTCTACAGGTTAGGACCCTGGTTCTTGCTTGGAACATCATAGGTGTATGTTCACAAGTTGCTATTGACATAGTACCTTGATAGAAAACACCAGTGAGCTATATACTCTCTGCTACTGAGACAGTCTAGCTATTATTTCAGTAGAGCCAAGGGCAGAGGTTCTGGGAAGGCGAGAAGTTTGTTGGGTCACAAACAGAGCTACAAGAAATGATCAAGTGTGGACTCTGATAGCCCTTGCTGTCTGTCTGAAATCTCTTAGTTCTAGGAAAGCTTTCCTGGTATAATTAGCTGATGTTTCCTGGAACCTGTCCTATCAGGTAGCCAACTAATCTCACCATAAAGGACACTTATCAGAAATGAATTTGCATCCAGACAGGAGAGCCACTGGTAAAGCATGAAATTCCCTCCTGTCTCATTAACAAAACTGGGAGACACAAATTCTTCTCAGACTCCACCTCAGGGCCCAGAACCAAATCCCCATACAGTTTCCCTGGGTGTCAAATCTGGAGGCGTTAATTCAAAATTATTTTGTGCTAACACTTCTGCTGGGGTGAGTATCAGGTGATTAAAAACCTGGGGCAGGGAACTGAGGATGTGAGTTGGGGCGACCCTACTTGTCTAGGCAGTGAAGGGCCCAGGCTCAGGGCCAAATTGGCTTTCCAAATATAATGTCGTAATACTCACCTCCCTTTGAAAAAGGCCACATAGAAGATGGGGGAGTAGGCATTGACAAACTTCAGCAAGAACGCTTTGAGTATCAGGCGCTCCTCAAAAGCCTGTTCTGTTTTGGGAACCTCTGTAAGACAAGAGCAAAGCTGATGAGGCTGAGAGATCAATGTCTCACTTCTCTAGATTTGGGACCCTGTGACATGAATGACCATCCCCCACCTGACTCAGTCAGAGCAGGGAACCAAGAGATCATCTCTCTGGTCCATTAGATTTGAAGTCACCTGGAAGCCCCCCCACCCCCAACTAGTATAGTGGGCCTTACACATTAGGCTGCTAAACACAAAGGCAGCAGTTCAAAACCACCTTCCAACCTGTGGGATAGAGGTGATACTTTCTGCTCCCATAAAGATCTACAGCCTAGGAACCCCACGAAGGCCATTGTATTCTGTCCTGTATGGGTGCTGTGAGTATGAATCAATTCAATGGCAGTGAATTCGGATTTTGGTTTTGTTTTTGTTTTTAAGAGACTACAAATGGCCAAGAGTGAAGCTTAGTCCTTACAATTCCCTCCTCTGTCCACTTGGGGAGGGAGCACTGGTAGCATAGTGGTTCTCAACCTTCCTCACACCGCGACCCTTTCATATGGTTCCTCATGTGGTGGTGACACCCCAACTGTAACATTATTTTCGTGGCTACTTCATCATTGTCATTTTGCTACTGTTATAAATGGGGCGACCCATGTGAAAGGCCTTTTGACCCCCAAAGGGGCCGCAACCCACCGGTTGAGAACTGCTGTTCTAGGAAGTTAAGGCTGTCCTACACGAATTTCACTGGCAAACCTTATCCTAGCCACCCTACAGCCCTGCTCTTGCCCCAAACTCGAAGGACATCAAACAGCGGGACTTGAGCGGATATGCTGTTTTGATGCTGAGCAAGTCTCCGTGGAGCGGGGAGCCTATGATGGATGAGGAAGACAGGGCTATTCTACTTTCCAAAAATCCACCCACAAAAGCCACATGGATCACCAATGATGGAAAAGGGGATGGTGAAGGACCAGGCAGCATTTCCTTCTACCGCATATGGGGTCCCCATGAATCAGGGGCCCCCACTCCACAGTAGCTAAGAACAAGTGCCATCACTTAGGGCAGCCATCGCAGACAAATCACCGCCCCACTCCCAACAGCAGATTGGGGCCTTCTGGAGTGAGGTGTCGGTGGGCACGTCCAGCCTCGCGGGGTTCAGAGGGTCATTTCCTTATTGACAACCAACCATCTTCTACTAGTCAATGGTGTGCATGGCTAGCAGGTGCCCTTGCTGGCACACAGCTCAGGCAGTTTCGTCATGACAGCCCTTGTCCCAACCCCCCAGGAAATCCACAGCCCAAGCGTCTGGAGTTGTTCCAGGTGAGTTTGGCAGCATCATTGCGTTCTAGGGAATCTGGAGACATCATTGGAACTCTATGGAAAAGCCTACAATGACCTCCCTCAGCTGGTAGAGGGCTTTGTGGGTTTTCCTCCCTCTCTGGCACACATGGGGAAGGGTACACACACACACACACACACACACACATGCACACACACACACACACCCATGAGATCAAGGACCTAGGCAACCTCAGACTAGGGTAGAGCCCACTTCTACAGCGTTGTTTCTCAAGATGACCGACGTATAGCAGGTGGTACTCACCATTTATGGTTCGCCCGGCTCTTTGAGCTACTTGTTCTTCACTTTATTTGTGTTAGCTAAAGGCCCATAGCGCTTCAACCTCTAATGCCTCTCCCCTCCCTGCTACAGATCTTGCCCCAACAAAGAAGGCAGTGTCCCTTCCTCTCAGAGTGATTTACACCTACCAGGACCTCACTGGGCTGAGGATTCCACATCCCCTTCTTGCACCTGAGCCTTATTCCCCTTGACTAAAGAAAATGACTCTGAGGTCCCAGTGGCAAAGCCTGCCATTGATTTCTAAGGGCACTTTCAGTTTTAAGATCTCAAGAGAACTCTGAACCCACATCTCACTCTTCATCTTATCACTTCCCGTGCCCCAACACTTGCCTTGCTCCTCTCCTGTACAATTTGGATGGGTGTTTTGAGGACAAGCACACCAGAAAAACGCATCCAGGCAGATCCCAACCATTGACAGATGCACACCACTCTGCAAATGTATTCGGTGAATGAAGGAATAACAGGAAATGATACCATTTGGACCAGTGAAAAAATACGAATGTACTAATCACTTCCTGTCATTTTACAAGGAAGACAAATCCTAAGCAGGGACCTTTGTTTGTCGAACAGGATTCTGGGTGAGAAGACAGAGAGGAGTAGTCGAAAGAGAGTACAATTCCCTGACCTAAGATAAGGAGGGATATTGGAATGAGACAGAGGATCTAGGAAAGGCTGGAGCCAGGTGGGGGCATCAGGAGAAGGATTAGAAGTAGCAGGCATTGCAGAGGGAGAGATCAAGACACTGAGTAGAAATCTCCCCAGCATCTGCTGGGCATCGCAGCAGGACCTCTCTCTGCCTTCCACAGACTCTCCAGTAAATATACAAGACCTGCTTTTCTTTCTTTCTTTCTTGTTTTAAATAAATGCTTGAAGAATCCCGGATATGCTCTTGGGGGGAAGGCTGAAGGTTACTTCAAGATGAACCCAAGGTCAAGAACTGAATGCCTTATGCCTGGATTGCAAAGGAGCGAGATTAAGATAGAAGAAAATGGAGAGGTAGGAGGGAGCGGGAAAAGGATAGAAAGAATGAGAATAAGAGCAAAATAGAAAGAAAGCAGAGGGAAGAAAGGAAACAATGGAGGAAGACCGAGAACGTGTCCAGCAGAATCCAGGCCTCTACAGTGTGCCTGGGGCATCCAAAGCAATGGTAACTTCACTACATTTTGTCTGTGACCTTTGAATGTCTTTGGATTAGAAAACAGGCATCAACAAGAATGCCTTCTAAAAAAACCATTCAGTCAGGTTTGAGAGTCTGGAAATTGGGAAAACTCACCCCATCAGTGATGCTGGAAGGGGATGAAGGGGGACGTTTGGGTGGCATGTGTCTTTGGTTTACTTCTATAGTCCCCTTTGAACTGTGTGTCCTCAAATCTCCCAAGCCCTACGGGAATTTCCTCCAAGTTCTCTGGAGAGGGAGTCTGGTCCTTTCAGAGCTCTCTGCTCCCAGTGGAAATGAACGGTTCCTTTCCTCTTTACTGATTAAATCATGGGTCTGTGTTTTATTTATTAGTTTTGTTTCTAAAAATGGCTCTGTGCTTGTGCTTCTAGGGCCATGCGCCGCCATAAATCATGGGCACTTCCAATAAACAATCCAAATCCACTTGCTAGGCCACTCAATCAGCTGGAGATGCTCTGTGGGCCTCCTGTGCATGTGCTGTGGAGCCTTCTGGAGAAGGAGGGCCCTGGGGAACAACTCCACGGAAGGGAGACAAGGTGGGAGTGGGCGAGGGAGAGACATGGGAGTGTGTGAGCGAGGCACCGGGAGCCTGAAGGAAGGATGAACTCCAAAGCCCTGGGGCTCGTTTGCCTGGTTTGGTTCATGTGGCACGACTCCTAGAACTGAGAAGATGGGACAGGCTCCTTCTAGTTCTTCAGAGCCCACTTGGTTCATTTGAGGCAATCTGCATTTCAGACCACAAGGAAGGGTATTCTCACAAGACACATACCTGGAGAGTCATCTGAATCTGATCCCTAAGCAGGAAATAGCCCAGGCCTGTGCTTCACAAGATTCCACCTGAATTACCTTGACATGTCAATTGCTATTGGGATGCAAAGAAGAACAGACTTGGAGAAAAGAGGAAGTCCGGCAGCTCCTCTCTAATCAGATGCTCCCATAATCCCACCGTTCACAGCAAGCTTCCCCAGCTTAATGAGAGGGCAATTGCCGGTTTCTCACACTCCCAATCCATTGGAGAAGATTTTCACCTGAGAGTAGACCCCATCTCTGGTCAGAAAAGACTATCAAATAAAGCTCCTATGCAGAGCGATCACCCACCCAGCCTTTTCTTTCCAAGTGCATTGGGAAGCAGGTTTGGAAGACAGCGGTTGAAGGGCTCCGCTGCTAACTGTAGGATCCTGGGAGAAACACACGGGGCAGTCTGCTTCCGTGAAGATTTACAGGCCAGAAACCCTGTGGGGCAATTCTCCTGTGTCCTGTAAGGTCACGATGAGATGGAATCGACTTGAGGGCAGTGGGGTTCATGTGTCATGAAAAAATATGCGAGCAAAGGATCCGGCTGTAAACTGCCTTGAAAAATAATTAGTGTGAAAGCCTGAGTTAGTCCCAGGGGGCCAGCTTAGGACCGAGTCCCCAGAGCTCTCGCCCTAATCGAATGGAAGGCCCACGGCTGGCAAGAGGATGCTAGCTGCAGAATCTGGATTTTGGAGTGGCAGGTCCTCTTAACTGATTACCACCCCACCCACCCCCCAAAAATCCTGCCAGTAGCTACATAAAGATGGTGACAAGACAAGGGGACAATGGGAGATGGGCATGTGTGCCTTTTCACTAGCACCACCAGTGAAGGGCCCCTCAGGCAAAGGCACAGGAGCCCGAACCTGTGCCACTGAGGCAGTGGGCAGAGGTGGCCCTCCCTGCCTCTCCTCGAGTCTTTGCACACAGCAATGTTTTCTGACAGTCCAACCATCTGGTCTTCCCTCTATTTGCGTGTGGGAGTGTGGGTGAGGGGACCGGCAGCTTGGCCTCCCCTCCTTCCATGCGATGTTGTTGCCTTGTTTGTGCCATGGGGAGGAAATCACCAGCCAGCTGTGGAATGAGGCACCCAGTGTACCACTGCCTGAGGGCGCTGGGAGTGCCAGAAGTACAGATCATGGGTGAGGGTGTCTGCGATACTCCTGTGGCCCCGTGGCTTAGTAGCAAAGACACACCACCCTGCGGGCCTGGAAGATAACTGTTGTCTCTAGGAAAGAGGACCTGAGTCTTGACTGTGTTGGATAAGGATCTTGCTCATGGTACTAGGATCTTGGAGCACCCTATTTTAAAGGGAGGGAAAAACAACAACCAAACCTCTATCCAGGAAGGGCCAACTGGCAAGAAGGAGAGACAGAGAGCGAGTGTGAACGTGAAAGCCCCAAGCTGTTGCTGCCAATCCATCATGAGAACCCCGTAGTCATGGTGACCGTGGAGCAGGCCCTGGAGACAGGCACTGGCATGGTTTTCCCATTGACTTATTGTGAAGATGCTCTCCCCCATGAGAAAGGCAGCAGAGAGGAGAGAACAGGGTGACGTGCCTTGCCCCTGGCCACTGAGGCTCCCATGACACCACAGGGCCATCCAGACCGGCACACACGGGAAGCACACACGCTGGCCGGGTGGAGGAATAGAGCCCTTCCAACCTCGCTCCTGTTCAACAGCTCCAAGGAGATGTTAGGTCTATCTTGCCTTTCCATCATATTTGACATTTTTCATTCAAGACATCTCCATCGACTATCATGTATCAAGACATCTGATCACCTATTATCTCAATCGATATCATGTATTCATTCAAGACATCTCGATCGACTATCATGCACTGCCATTGTAGTCTAGAAGGGGAGGGTGGGCAAAGAAGCATATTTCTGAGAGCAGTGAGCATTATGGGGATAGGAGAAGAAGCCAAGAGGGGCCGGGACAACGTTTCAGTAACAGCGGAGAGGAAAGGCATGTGAGGAGGTGATCTCTAAACTGACAGCGGGAGAAAAAGCAGGAGCAGAGCTGGAGAATATTCTGAAGAGTGAGGGCAGTCGGAACAGAGGCCTGAGGGTAGGAGAGACCAGGGATGTACAAGGAAAAGATAGGTCCAAGCTTCCGAAGCATTCTGAGTAAGGAGAAAGAATTACTCACCCATTACTGTCAAGTCCATTCTAATTCATAGCAACCCTATAGGACAGACTAGAACTGCCCCCATTGAGTTACCAAGGCTGCACATCTTTATGGAAACAGATGACCACATCTTTGTCCCATGGAGCCACTAGTGGGTTGAAACCACTAACATTTTGGTTAGCAATTTTGTACTTAACCACTGTGCACCCTGGCTTTGTGAAGACAAAGTATGTGGGGGGTGGGGGGCCAGTGAATTTGAGAAAGAGGCTGGAGGTAGTTAACGCGGGCCACTGGAAGGAATTTAGATTTTGTTGGAAGTTCAATAGGAAGCCACCTTGAAACTGTGCGAGTAAAGGGATAGATAAAACTCACATCTAAAGGCTCACAGAGAGTGAACTGTAGGGAGTGGAGAAGTGACGGCAGAGGGATAAAAGTGTGCTGTGCTTGTTCAGACGAAAGACGAGCACTCAGGATAGAACTTGTGAAACGTGACTAGATCTGTGATATGGTTCAAGGTTGAATGAACAATATTTGCTTAGATTGGGTGGGAAAAGTGTGAAGTTCAGGTTTGGGTTTGAGCCTTTGGATGGGTAGCGGTGCCATTGGCTGAGAAAAGAATCATGGGGAGAATTCAATACAGAACATAGCAAATCCTCCATCCCTCTTGGCTTGTGTCCTCCCTGAAATGTACCCCAAAGGGTGTGAAGCATTACAGCGATTCAGAACCATCCCCCCAAAGCACCTGACCAGTTTTGAAGACTCCAAAGCTCCCACAAGTCAATGACTCAATGTCAAGGTTGGACTAGGTGGTTTCCCAAGTCCTTCTGGCCTTCTGTGATCTGTGACGCAATTCACCAGACGCTGAGAGAAGAACTGAGGGGGCTGAGGGGCACCTGATCCAAGTCAGTTTTTCCATCAGCTCATAGGCACGTGAACGTTGGGCAATGGGTAAGGAAAGCCAAAGAAGAATGGATGCCTTTAAATTCTGATACGAGCAAAAAGTGTTGAAAGTACCATTGGCTGCCAGAAGGACAAGCACACCTGTCTTGAAGAAGTACAGACAGCATGTTCCTTAGAAGAGTGAATGGCAAGACTGGCTCTCACGTACTTTGGACATGTTATAAGCAGGGACCAGATACGGAACAAGGACATCATGCTTGGGTAAGTAGAAGGAGAGAGGAGTGGAGGAAGACCATCAAGGGAGATAGATGGATCACGGCAACAATGGGCTGCAACATAGCAATTGTGAATGTGCTGCAGCACCAGGCAGTGCTCCGTTCTGCTGCACACAGGGCCACTACAAGTTGGAACTGACTCAGTGGTACCTAATAGCAGGGCTGGAAAACCTTTCTGCTGGCGTCTACCCAGATACATGGATTTTACCTCTCCACGTCTTGATACTCTAATTCCTGACATGCTACCTCCCCAGAACAGCTTCCTTAAGCATTTGTCTTAAGGACTGAGTGGGATACGGCCTGGAAAGTGCCAAGGGGAGTGGAAGGCCCCACGTGTTTGCCTGTACTACTGCAAGCAAGGCTCTGATTAGGGAACTGCTTTGTATATGTATTTCCTCTTCTTATGTGAAGAAGGCGTCAACGAGGGAGATTAGAATCCATGACAGAGGTCTCTTAGCAGACAAAAAGTGGGAACACTGGCATTCCTAAGGGCATCTCCTTTAAAAGGATAGTCAAGGCCTTTGGAGTCACCGTGGCTGTCCACAGAAGGGACATTTAAGAGGATATAATGAGATCTGTCGTATTGTGTTGGTTTGAAGAGGCAAGCTGCATGCTCTAGGGTGGATTTGCGGAGAGAAGGGTGTCATCGGTTCTGGGTCACCGCAATGGGCATCCTGGTGTGATGGGTAGATACGTATCTATCCTGAAAGACTCACGCACTGACATCAAGTTGATTCTGACTCATAGAGACCTGGTGGTATCAACTAGAACAGCCCTTTCTGGGTTCCTGAGATGGAAACTCTTTACAGGAGTAAACACCCTTTGATCTTTCTCCTGTGGAGCAACTGGTGGTTTTGAACTGCTGATCTTGTGGTTATCAGTTCAATGTGTAACCCACTACACCACCAGAACTCCTTATCCTAAAAGGACCCAAATCACTACAGCCTTTTGATTGGGCTTAGCCTGAAAGAGCAAGGCACCCTCCCTTTCAGAAGCCCCGTGGTCCATTCAGGATCTCCATGGGGAAGGCAGTGCCATCTCAACAGGGATGCAGCTTCTTCTGGCAGAGAGGGGCATCGCAATGAAGGCTCCGTTATAATGGTGAAGAAACGACGACGACAGGAGTAGGACATGGATCAGTATGACTTTATATGGCTCTTCATAACTATAGCTCTCACAGGCCAGTCCATAAAGACCACAGAAGACTGACCCTCTGAGAGCTATAGTTATAAGGAGACAATGCTTTGCTTGAGAAGTGGGACAATCAGGGAGGCACCCAGGAGAAATGCCCTGCTATTCCCTTCCCTCTATGCTGCTAAGGCACCTTCCCCCTATTAACAGAACCCCAACCAGAAGCCAGAGGGAAAGGAACAGGGGCATTGCCACAGAACAGGGAAGGGTAGAGAGGGGGTGGCAACGGAATCACCCAAACACCCCCTTCCTTTTATCTTTTGGATGGCTAACATCCCTGAGATCTAAGAAAACTCCGAGTGGGAGAGGAGCTTGGGGGGCTTTTTCCTAATCAGAAGGACCAGGGATTCCATGATTCACTGGAAAAATACGAGAGACGTGATCACGGTTAGGGTCCACGGTCCAGAAGTTGTTCTACCACTTGCATGAAACTATTATGAATTCGTCACTTCATAGAACTGGAACGAATTGCTCCACACACTCGGGCATAGCGTTGATTAAATTTTACAATTTAATTATTATTATTAGTAACAGACTCTCACTATCCTCTCTTTCCCCCAAGACACTGACAACCATTCAAGACACCGTCACTGGAAGGGGGGAGGGGGGCTATCCTCAGACAATGGTAGGGCCTTGCCACACCCTCCATGGCCCTGACAGATTGGGGGATCTTCCTCCCCCACGACCGAGGCCACCCAGAGAGGCAAGAGCTGGTGGAAAGCTGGACAGACAACCCAGGAGACCTGGCTCTGGGGCCAGGTTTCAATTTGCCAGCCCTCCAGTCTTCCCTCCAGGAAGGCGTAGGCTCCACCAGGCATGGCCAGCTCCATATGTGCCCCCACTCTTGGACAAAGGCTTGATCGGGCTCCTGCAGGGGGACTCAGACTCCCTGCCCCCAGAGTGCAGAGGCCCATAAAGCCGACACTTTCACCCTTCACTCGGAAAACACACACTGTCCACATTTGATGGAGAATTAGAGGCAGCCATATATACACAACATGTTTTCGTTAAAAAATGCCTTTGATGCCAGGCAGCCTATAGTAGCCATGGTTTTCACCTTGCTGTTTCCCTCTCTTGCCCCGGCTCCTGCACAGTAAGAGCAGCTTATCTTTGGCGAAGGTTAACCTAGAACTGGGTGAAAAATTTTGGACTCAGAAATTCTTGGTGGCATTGCTTTCAAAAATAAATTTGTTTCCTTTCTTTAATGTCACATGTGGGATCCTAGGATCTCCTAATGTCTCCTCAAGGGTCGGTCGGACAGTGGCAGGTGAGGCTGAGCTGCTCCCACTGCCTCTTGCCTGCCTGAGGGCAGCTGAGGTACTGGGGGGTCCCTCTTCCCTGGGAGACTCACCGCTTATCATTCACATGTGAAAAGCCACACCAAACTCATCACCATTGAGTCTATTCTGACTCATAGCAGCCCTGCAGGGCAGGGTAGGACTGCCCCACTGCTTTCCAAGCCTGTCCCTCTTTACGGGAGCAGAAAGCCTCATCTTTCTCCCTCGGAGCAGCTGGTGGTTTCAAACTGCTGACCTTGTGTGAGCAGCCCAATGAGTAACTCACTACACTACGAGGGCTCCTTCACGGCATATATTTTTGTTTGTTTTAATTAACAACTTTATTGGGGGGCTTTGACACATCTTATGACAATCCATCATTTAATTGTATTAAGCACACTTTTACATATGTTGCCATCAACATTTCCAAAATATTGTCTTTCCACTTCAGTCCTTGGTATCAGCTCCTCTTTTGTCCCCTCCCTCCCCCACTCTCCAACCCTCGTGAACCCTTGATTAACATATATTATTGTTGTTATTTTGTACCTTACACTGTCCGTTGTCACCCTTCACCCACATTTTATTCGTTTTCCTGAGGGGTGGGCTATCTATTCAACCTTATGATGGGTTCGTCTCCCCCTTCCCCTTCCCTCCCCACCCCCACCAGCCCCCTACTCTCATGATATCACTACTCCCACTACTGTTCCCAATGGGTTTATTTATACTGGATTCCGTAAGTCGAGAGCTCTTATCTGCACCAATGTGTATACTCTGGTCTAGCCAAATTTATAAGGTAGAACTGGGTCATGGTAGTGGGGCGGGGGTAGGGAGCTTTCAGGAACTAGAGGAATGATGTGTGTTTCATTGATACTATACTGTACCCTGGTTGAATTGTCCCTTCCTTGGAATTCTTTTGTGGGGGATGTCCAATTGTCTACAGATGGGCTTTAGGTCTCCTCTTCAAACCCCTCACTCACATCGATATGATTGTTTGTTTTGGACCTTTTGATACCTCATACCTGATCCTATCGACATCTCATGATCACACAGGTTGGTGTGCTTCTTCCATGTGGACTTATTTGCTTCCATGCTAGATGGCTGTTTAACTTCAAGCCTTTAAGAGCTCAGATGCTATATCCTTTGATAGCTGGGCACCATCCACTTTCTTCACATTTGCTTATGCACCCATTTTGTCTTCAGTGATTGTGTTGGGAAGGTGAGTATCAAAGAGTGACAGGTAATTAGAACAAAGTGTGCTCGCTTTTAGGGAGGCCTTGAGTAGAGGCTCAAATCTGTCTGCAATCTTAATACTTTAGCATACAAATATAAGTACATTGGACTCTGTCCCTTTCATTATAAATTAATGTATTTGCATATATGCATGCCTATAGCTATATCTCTATAAATAGCTTTTGCTTCCTACTTCTTTCCTCTATTTCCTTTCACTTTCCTCCAGCCTCACTATCATGTTCCCCCTCCACTCGGCTCTCAGTGATTCCTCTTGGACACACTGCACTTGATCCAGCCCCACCAGGCCTCCTCACCATCAATTTTAGATCTCTAGTAACCCTTCTAGAGCCTTGGTAAGATTTCTGTTGTTTCTCAACAAACTTAATTTTTTCTGAGGAAAAGGCCAGGTACATTGTGGCAGTTACATAATCTTCTGTCAACTTGAGCAAAGGGGTGGAGCCTTTCAATCAGATTGAAGCTTGATGACCTCATCTGGAGGTATAACAAAGATAAATAGCTCACTGGAGTCCAGACCCAGTCTCTCTGCCTTCCCTTTCCTGCTGTTGAGACACTCAGAGAGCTGGAAAAGACATGTGGAGACTCCTGCCAGCATTGAGATGCTTCCACTGCCACTGGATCCACAACACTTTCTACCCACTGGCCTGTGATCTTCCTGCATTCAGCATCATTGCATGTGCTGCATGAGTCTAAAGAGGAATTTATGGACTAGTATCGGACACATGGGCTAATATTGGATTCATGGACTTGATCTGGACTGGGCTGGGATGTTTTCTCAATATACAATTGCTCTTTGATATAAAGCTCTTTGTTAAACACATATGAGTGTCTATGAATTTGTTTCTCTAGTCAACCTAGGCTAACATATGCATCTATAGGACAGTAGACTATCTTAGTCTCAGCATGGACATGGAGGCCAGATTCACCCTTCATTAGCTAGAAAACGTAGCAGTGCTACTTGACCTTCTGTGACTCCGTCTTCTCATCTGTAAAATGGCAGTGTTAGAGCTACCACCTGCATTGGAGCTGTTTTGAAGATTAAAAAGGTTAAGATAAACGAAGTATTAAGACCAGCACTTGACACAGGATAAAGACCAGGTACATGCGTGTGTCCAAGCACAGGTGCACCACTATTAATTATAAGCCTTGGTCAAGTTTCTAAGCTTCTTGGGCCTTTTCTGTGAAAATTATGTGAGGCCATGTATATTCAGTGCCTAACAGCGTCTGCTGGAATGCCTGAGGGGCGCAAAAACTTAAAGCACTTGTCTGCAAACCCGAAGCTCTAAGCTCAATCCCAGGGTGTCTGAAAGGCAGGCTTGAGGAGGTACATCCAAACACTCACCCAGTGCAAACTCTGACACATAAGGCCTCACCATGAGTTAAAGACCATTTGACAGAAAATGGTTACTGGTTCCCAGTGTTTCCCAGTACATGGTGGGGACTCCACAGCAACCAGGCTCCTTCCCCACCTGCTCTTTTGTTCACTTTCTTGTCCCCAAACCAGTAGACTCTGAGACTGTGACAGTGAGCAGGCTAGCAGCAATATCTACACAACTCACACACGCGGACTGGATAAGAATTGGCTGGTTTGATTCAACTCATGTCTAGTTATTAAAGTACCTGTAATAATAAACCTGATACTTGTACCTTGGAGAGATCTCATGAAGGTTGAAGAATAAATCTGTCAGTTCCACACACAACCCAGCATTGTATTGCAGCAGCACTATATTGCAAATAGTGTTGGAAGAGAGCTGAAGAAGAAGAGGAAGTGGGGGGAAAGGATTTGGAAAACAATGGTGATCAAGGAAAAGCTACAGCATCTTCAGGATTCCTCCTAGGAAGTGAGTGCCAACCTGCCCCTTCCATTCTGTTCCTATCAGAATTCCCCAACAGAAGTGGCAATGCCCCCATGGAAGAAGCACAACAACCTTTGGGATCACAAGGTGTCAGTGGGATCAGGTCAGGCATCAGAAGACCCCAACAAACAACCATTTGGATGCGAACAAGACGGGTTGGAATGGAGACCAAAGCCTATCTGTAGACAATTGCACATTGCCTCACAGAAGGGTCACAAGGAAGGAATGGGTCAGCCAGGATGCAGTATAGTACCAATGAAACACAACATTCTTCTAGTTCTTTAATGCTTCCAGCCCCCTTCCCCCACTATCATGACCTCAGTTCTACCTTACAAATCTGGCTAGACCGGAGCATGTACAATGGTACAGAGAAGAGCTCTCAACATAGAGAATCCAGGACAGATAAACCTCTCAGGACCAATAATGAGAGTATCAGTACCATGAGGGTAGGGAGAAGGTGGAGAAAGGGAAACTGATCACAATGATTGACGTATCACTCCCCCACCCCAGGGGGACGAACATCATGTGGGTGAAGGGGGACAGCAGATGGTGTAAGATATGAAAATAACAATAATTGCTCAAAGGTTCATGAGGGTGGCATGGTGGGGAAGAGGGAAAAAAAGAGGAGCTGATATCAAGGGCTCAAGTAGAAAGAAAAGGTTTTGAAAAGGATGAATGCAACATATGTACAAATGTACTTGCTACAGTGGATGTTAGATTGTGATAAGAGCTGTAAGAGGCATCGATAAAATGATCTATTAGTAAAAAAAGAAAAGGAATTCCCCAACAGAGGATGCACCGGCTCCTGTCCAGGCCACGCATGCTCTGTGCTTTGTTCACCGTGCATTGGTCTCAGGACCAGCAGACACAGTGCTCCATGGTGGTGGGCTCACAAGCCTGCTGCTACAAAGGTAGGGTCCATCCTTGTGTCCTGACCCAAGAAGAAACCCAGTGGGCTCCGTTGGTTGGGTTGTTATCTTTGCTGCCTTGCCTCATATCCAGCCTCCCTCCGGGGGGCCTGTTCTATTTGCCTGCTTGTCTGGAGTCCAAATAGCCTGTCCACTCCTGGCAGGCTTCTTCCCCCAAGGACAGACTCCACTCTGTAGCCATTATCTTTGAGGCCGGTTGAGGACTGCGTTATCCGTAAGGGGTCTTTGAGTTGGTGCGGACTCATTGTGACCCCAGATATGAGCACAATAGAAGTGAATTTCCCTGGTCCTACACCATCCTTACTAGTGTTACTAGATTTGAGGCTATGAATTCAGCCCCTGTGTCAGTCCATCTCACGGAGTCTTCTTCTTTCTCGTTGACTCTCTACCAAGAGGTGTCCTTCTCTGGGGTTGAGTCCCTCCTGATGACGCGTCCAAAGTAAGCAAGATGAAGTCTCGCCACCCTGTCTCCTTAGGAGCATTGCGGTTGTACTTCTTCCAGGACAGGCTAGTTCACATACCCAGCAGTCTGAGTAGCACCGTGGTTAAGTTCTCAGCTGCTCCGTGAAAAACAGGTGGTACAAAGGGATCCGCCACATTGTGAGAGAAACTCTATGGGGTACGTAGTTGTCCTTTAGAGTCATGATGGATATGTGACAGCAATGTGTTTAGTTTGAGGTATTCTTAGCAATCTACAGCATACTTTAAAACATTCTTCACCAGCACGACGAACCATTCAAACTTGCCAACTCATCTGGTGTCTTCCTTTCGGACTGCCCAGCTTCCACATACATATGAGGTGCGGGAGAACATCATTGCTTACAAGCGCACCTTCATCACCAAAACGACCTCTACTTTGGAAGGCTTGAATAAAAAAAGGTCTTTTGCAGCAAAGTTGTCCAGGGAGGACTAAGACGACCCATGGCCCATCCGTTCCTTGGAAGCCCCATGTCCATGGCAGGACACGTCGCTCATCGATGCCCGCTGAAGTCCACTACACACTGTGCGCGCTGTGTCCTGCTTGGCTAGCCAAACGCCTTCCAGGCCCAGGCTCCAAACCTACATTCATTTCCCTAGCAACCTCACCCCACCACATCAGGTTTCTGCTATGTCAGGGCTGGATTGATTCAAGATTAGAGCATGTCTTGTTGTAGCATCCAGGGAGACAATTACCATCTCTCTCTACCACTACTAAGCCGAATCACTCCACAGGTAGTTGACAATTCTGTCTTTTGTTATGCCTATTTATGACAAGAATAGACTATGGGAGGCCTAGGGGCTGGTCCTGTTGAGAGACATTTCTAGGAAACTGGCCTTCCCTTAGGCAGCCGTGGGGGGAAGCACTTGGGCATGTGTTGGGGTTGCTTGCAGCAGCTGCCTGCATTTGGTGACCAAAGCCCTTCCACCCGCAGAGCCTCCACCATCAGGACGCTTGAGAGCAGGAAGCCAGATGGGCACTAAACCCTGCGGGAGAATGGCAAAGGAAGCCCCTAAGCCTGGCCAAATCCGTACACAATTAGGTGGTATTATCCATAGCTTTATGCCCCTGTGGAGACCCTGGGGACCCTCAAGTCTGCAAATATGTTGCTCATCTCCTGCTCTGTATGACCCACTTCATTAGTACGTGCACTCTTTGCCATCCAGGAAATGTCAGATTCTGTAAGACATGTGCTGCCCCTTTCCATCCTCTCAGCCCGACTGCCTTATTCTTCTCATTATTTCCTCAGAGTTTGGGGTAAGTAAGCAGAGTTAGAATAATGAATACATAAATGATTGCTGTAGCCTCTACACGGCTTACAGGATGCCTATCCGAAAGGCATTCTTCAAAAAAAGGTGTGGGTTTTTTTTTTAATGAATGTGGAGATGTACTTATTTCACCAATCACTTCATCACAAGTATGCCAAGTTAACCAGAAGCCTGACACTCTGTAGGAGAAGAAAGTGTCAAATTGTAGCCCCTGCTCTTCTAGCCTGGTCAGAGAAAGGGACAGGGAGACCTTTCCTGTTTATGGAATGCCACGCACTGTCACAAATGCTCCAACTTCTTTATCATTAGCTTATTCTAGCCAGGAAGGTCCGTCCCCGAGGTGGCGTCAGGCTTGGTAAAGTGGAGGGGCAGCAGTTACAAGGAAAGCACTCAATGAGAGATGATTGACACCGTGGCTGTACCACTGGGCTCAGGCATAGGAGCAACTGTGAAGATGGCACAGGACCGGGCACTGTTTTGTTTTGTGTGCGCAGGGTCCCTATGGGTCAGAACTGATTTGATGGGACCTAACAAGAGCCAGCAAGCTCTGAGCTGAAGCAATGGATAACCCTTCAAAATTGAAGCAGTTGATAGCCTCTATAATCCTTGGGGGAGCAGTGGCTAAAGTATTCAGCCATGAACCCAAAGTTTGGTAGTTTGAACTTAACCAGCCACCCCACAGGAGAAAGGTGTGGTAAATCTGCATCCATAAGGACTGCAGCTTTGGGAACCCTATGGAGCTGTTCTACTCTGTTCTCTAAGGTCACATTCACTCACTCACTGCTGTTGAGTTGACTCAGACTCAAAGCCACCATGCGGGACAGGGCAGAATGGTCCCTGTGGGTTTCCGAGACGGTAGCGTTCTGCAGGAGTACAAAGCCTCATCTTTCTCCAAACGAGCAGCTGCTGGTGCTTTAGCACTGCGGACCTTGTGGTTAACAGCCCGAAGTGTAACGAACTCCGCCATTGGTGCTTCTATAGCCCTGTAAGTCAAAATCAACTCAACGGCACGTGGATCCTGGTTTAGGTTGGTTTGTGTGACGCTCCAGCCTTCCCTTTCCCTGGCAGCATGTTCACGAAGGCCCCTTTCAGTCTGGGTCCCTGTGCGACCGTGTGAAGCCAAGCTCCCTACCAATTCACACTAGACACAGAGTATGAACAGGAGGAAAAGTCAAGACACAACCACAACATTAACACTTGATGCTACACAACCAAGATTTTAAGGTTAATTTATGACCGAAGTGCAATCGACTTTACTGCTGGGGATCACACATGAAAATGCCAACAATAATCCATGATCGTATGCGACAACACATCCGGTGAGTACTCTGTATAATATTTCTACGAGATGACACGTACACTCCAAGTTTACTTCCACCTCACAGCTTCCCCTTCGTGCAGTTGGTTTGGCTCTTCCTTGTCACTTAGGTCTCAGCTATATTGCTTCCACCCAAGATAGGCCTTTTCTAATCACCCCTCCCGAAGTGCAGAACCCAAACCACTGTCTAGCTTGTCACCCTTTACTTTCTCACACTCTGTGAAATGACCTTCCGCATTGTGCACCTTTCCGTCATTACTCTGTAAGTCCAGTGAGCACTCGGGTCCCGTCACTCTTGTCTACTGCTTTGCTTCCCTCGGTTAGCAGCTGAGCACTTAGCCACTGGGTAACCGGCTTCCTGAGTATATTAGTCATTGGGTAACCCGGCTTCCTGAGTATATTAGCTATTGGGTAACCTGGTTTCCCGAGTATATTAGCCATTGGGTAACAGACTTCCTGAGTATATTAGCCATTGGGTAACCTGGCTTCCTAAGTATATTAGCCATTGGGCAACCCGGCTTAATGAGTATATTAGCCATTGGGTAACCCAGCTTAATGAGTATATTAGCCATAGGGTAACCCGGCTTCCTGAGTATATTAGCCATTGGGTATCCAGGATTCCTTAGTGCGCCCACAGGAGGGATCCTTGGATATCACTAAACAACGTGCATTAAAATTGTCTGCTAAGCTTTTGTCAAAAAAAAATCTTTTTTGTCAAAAAGATTATATTAACAGCAGATCATCAATTCACCCTCGAGCCCTGAGGGCAAGGTCAGTCGTACGAAACCACCAGAATCTTTCTACCTCATAAAAAGTTAGTCTCAGAATTCCACAGGGGCCATTCTGCCCTGTCTGGTGGGAGTTGGAATTGACTCGGTGGCAGTGAGGCCCGTTTTTACTGAAGTCCTGGCAGAGCTATTGCCTGAGCGTTGAACTCCTAACCACAGAGCCGGTGGCTCAAAGTCACCAGTCACCCCAGTGTGACAAAGACACGCTGTCTGCTCCCATAACGATCTATGGGCTTGGAAACCCTACGTCGGGTTGCGACGTCGGAATCTACCCCAGTGGTGGCGGGCCTGGTTTTGGGTCGATGAGGGTGGCATAGCCTGAAGTTTGGACTCCTACACCTAGGTCTGGGAACTGAAATTTCAAGAGGGAGTGGGGTGCATGCAGCCCACCCAGAGTGCGTGTGATGAAGAAAGGGGCTTCCCGCTCAGCCCTCCCCCATCGAATAAGCACAACTGCTCGGGCAACAGCAGGTTGCAGCTCAAATGACACGTCTGAGGACACGTCTGAGCACTGAGGCCACTGCCTTTTTCCCACTGGCTCGAAGCTTGGGAAGTCTGATATGCTTCTTTGAAGTCGGCTCAGGGCATGGGGAATGTGTGGATTTTCTGGGGCCCCGGCAGTAGGAGGGTAGATCTGACCATCACAGGCTCATGTGTCAAGAGGCTTTCTTCAACTTTCTAAACGCTGCTGGGAAAATGAGCAGCGTTAAAACCCTGCGATGGTGCACAGGAAGTATTGAATCTGTCTTGCATCCAGGCTAAGCGAGAAAAGAGTAGACCCCAGGCTTATCCTTCAAGGGTTGTAAATTCTCTGTCTCTTGAGGTAATCAACATGGGCCAAGGGGCTACTGCTCAAGAATGTTACTGAGGGGACACCTAACTGCTTCACTGCCTCATTTTCCCAGTTACCATGTGCTGCAGAAGGCTTTCTGCTCCCGGAAAGAGGGACAGGCTCGGAATCTCACAGGGCCAGTCTACCCTGTCCTGTCAGGTCATCATGGGCCGGCATCGACTCAATGGCAGTGTGTTTGATTGTTGCTGTTGTTGTTTAATAGAAGGCAATGGCTGACTGACTGTGAAGGCCCCACATCCATTTGCAGCACCCCATGCAGATTAAGCCTCCATGGGACTCCCTCAGACCATGGACTGTGTGAATATTCTTGCCCTCAGACAGGGTGCCTTGAAAAGCAGATGACTGCAGATAAGGTTAGATTCAATTTTAACGTATTAGATTAAATTTTAACCTATTATCATGTGTTTTCCCTTATGGCCCTTTTTCTAATTTGTTCTCATTCCCACTATCTTCTGCTTTCATTTGGATGCTGCTTTTGGTCACTGTTGGGGTTTTTGTATTATTTTCTCCCTATGAAACTCAGGGGAGGTAATCCATAGAGACATTAACTAGATGTACAGGTCCTTTGGGTGATGGCAG
>NW_022111256.1:2462600-2465135 GCF_000313985.2 Echinops telfairi | reverse complement strand
GGGTGGGGGGTCAGGACTAAGTTTCTGAAACTTGGGAGGGTGCTGGTGGCAGCCTTAGCTTGGTTTCCAAATTTTAGTATTTGTTCTCTGGGCCCTGGTAGGACAAGAAAACACTCCCTACAGAAGGTCAGAAGGTGTTTTCCTTGAGGGGGAAGGACATTATATTGAGGGGTGTGTGTGTGTGTGTGTGTGTGTGTGTGTGTAGCAAGCAGAGGGTATTTGGGAAAAACACCGAATGAGAGGCCTCTCCTCTGATGCAAGGTGGTGGGGTTGGGGGGAAGGGGGTGCACCAGAAACCCAGCCTCCAGGACGAAGGAGGAATGACTACCATGTAAGTCAGCAAACCTGGACATGACATCACCGCTCTCCCACAATGTGGACATTTTCACTTCCCGTTCCTCTGGGATTGTCATGGCCAGACGGTAAGGGCCTGGAAATGTGGTGTGAGATTCTTTCCCCCAAAATCACTTTTACAGGGGAGGCCAGTGATGGAAGGATTGATTGGAGTGGGGGACTGGGGGGGTGGGGTCGTGGAAGGCCAGGCGTTAAAGTGTATGTGATTGGGACTAAGGGTGGGGGAAGGACTGTGTGAAAAATAACAATAGCAAAACATCCTTAGCTTCGGGGTCTTCAGGGTGGAGCAGAGGAAGGCACTGGGAGAAGATAAGGCTCTATTCGCCATCTGTAAAAGGTGCAGCGGTTAAAGGGGGGAAGAACTCTCTTCCCTGCTACCCAGAGCATCCTCCCTTCCCTTCTCCATCTCCTCCCAGAAACCTTTTCACCTGCCTCTTTCTGTCCCCTGGATGGTGTAAATGGTTTGTTCTCAGTTGATAATTGAAAGGTTGACGGGTTGAACCAACCCCGTAGCACAGCGGGAACTTGTTAGCAAATACAGAATCCCAGGGCCATCCCAGATGTCCTGACTCAGCCTGCATTCTAACCAACGTCCGTGTCAAGTTTGAGAAGCCCTGCTTTGCT
The DNA here is from genome assembly GCF_000313985.2 of Echinops telfairi. Lineage (NCBI taxonomy): Eukaryota > Metazoa > Chordata > Mammalia > Afrosoricida > Tenrecidae > Echinops > Echinops telfairi. Next base: position 2,464,157 of record NW_022111256.1, on the reverse strand, counting down.
CACTTAGGTAAGCCCCTTTCCTCTCCCAGCTACCCCACACTCCTTCCCAGACTTCTGAGGCTGGTGCTTGCAACATGATCTTCTCTTCTCTTGATTTCTATCCCATTGTGGAAATGAAGGAGTCTTGGAGGTGGGGGTGATGGTGCAAACAGTTAAAGGACTTGGCTGTACCTGAAAAGTGAGTCTCAAGTCACCCAGAGGCACCTCCAAAGGCAAGTCTGGTCATCTCCCTGTGAAAACTCTGCCACAGAGAAGTCTCTGGAGGGCAGCTCCACTGTGCCATCCATCAGGCCACCATGAATTGGGGAAGGAAAGAGACAAGTGGAGGAGAGATGGGTCTACCCTGTGGTCAAAGGATGCTGACTTCTATACTTCAAAAAATGAAAAAGCTCTTCAAGGGTTTTGAGCAGAGATGTGAGGTGACTGCACTTATCAGAAATATCAATATGCTGTGATCTGCAGGGACCAATATAAACAAACACTTGGAGATCTGTTGGGAAGCTATTATAAGAATCTAGACAAGAGATGATGGTGGTTTGGACCAGAGTGAAAGCAGCCGAGATGTTGAGAAGTGGTTGGATTCTGGGTGTACTTGGAAGGTAGAATCAACTAGACTTTCTTTTGGGGCCCGGAATAGAAAAGAGAGGAGTCAGAAGGGACAACAAGATTTTTGGTCTGAAGACGTGGAAGTTGATATTGACAGTGACCATCAACAAGAGATGTAAGACTGTGGGAGGAAGCAGTGTAGAGGGATAGGCAGGAATTTAGTTTGGGGATATTTTAAGTATGTGATGCTTATTAGCTACCCAAGTGAAGAGATGAAATAGGCACTTGGTTATATTCATCTGGCCTGCAGGGGAGCAGTCTGGACTGAAGGTGGAAACTGTGAACCACTGAACTTTGCGATGGCATTTAAAGTTGGATGATACTATCCAAGGAAGGGCTGTGGATGGAGAAGACATATGCTCTGAGTGCCAGAACCTGCATCATTCTGTGTCCAACAGAAAGCTGGGATGGCTTGTGACCTCGGCAACTTTAGAGAAAGAGAGAGTGCTCAGGAATGCAAACCTGCTTCACTTGAGGGCACCCGAAGACAGACACATGGAAACTGTCCAAGATCCTGGCCCTCTGGCTAGTACACCCCTTGTTCGTACATGTCAAAAACGACGATTGGGGCAGAGAGAATGGGGAAGGAGCCTGTTACACCAGATCATGGAAGAGGAAGGGAGAGGGGTTTCTATTGGCAGACCGTAGCTGTGGTACCTGGGTGAGGGTTAGAACCGTTGTGGGCAAATTAAGATGGCCTCTGGAATGTGGGCACTGAGGTCTGGGGGGCTTGGCCAGTTGAGGAGGGTTCACGATGGCCGGTTCTCAATGTGTATGTATTAGTCCATTAATATGTTGGGTCCCAAACCCCAAACTCAGTCATCGAGTCAGTCTGACTCATAGCTGTATTGGGTAGGGAAGGAAAACGTGGACATCTAACCATAGAGGAAGAATGCCGCCTCTGATAAGCTTCCTCACCACAAGGAAACATAAAATAAGTGAAGACAAAAA
>NW_022111256.1:2460203-2461931 GCF_000313985.2 Echinops telfairi | reverse complement strand
TTGAGAACCACTGCTCTCAACGGTGGGAGGACCACAAAGTTTATCGCTCCACCTGGAATACTTGTGAGAATAAAAAGGATGCTAGTCAGACTAATCCTTGGTGAGCAAGGTTAAAACAAGAGTGGCCTAGAGAGCCTTGTCGTGTAAGGAATCACTCAAAAGTGCTCCATCCTCTTCCTACCCTTCGCTCCCATTCCAAGCTCACATGGTCCAGTTGGCGACACTTCTTGGTTGCCATCAGGGGACTTCAGGCACAGTGGAATATACCAGTTAGGTTTTACTTTTGGTACAGAATCTTACATTTAAAGATTTGGAGAGGTGTGGGGTTGGGAAGAAAAAAAAGGAGAAATAATCACAAATTGATGGACAATACACAAATACATTTTCCACCCTCCAGTGTAACAACAATAACTTAGGGTGCTGGCAGCATGACCATTGGGCCAATTTTCAGTATATGAAGGGGCTGCAAACAGTTTATAGAAAAATGCTGCTATCTTTTCATTTCATTTTCTAGGAACTTTTTTGAAGCCCCCTCATATATTTCAGTGGTTTGATCATTTATCTGTTGTTGGCAACGATGATGACCATGATGATGATTTGATATGACACAAGTTGAAGAGAATAAATAGCTTTGATTTCATTCCTCACCTTCCCTGACTTCTCAGGGGCATCTGACATGAGAGACTGCTCTCTCCCTTGAAATACTTTGACGCTCGGATCCCCTGATATCATCCTTCCTGGTTCCACTCAGTCCCTCAATCTTTCATGTTGTAGGATCCTGGGAACCCAGACCTTCCGTCCTTTCTGTACATATATGCACTCCCATGTGATCTCATGTAACCTTACAGCTTCAACTACCATCTCCGGCTGATTACGCCTCCAGCCTGGACCTGGCCTCTGAACTTGAGAACCATCCTCAAATGGTTTCTTAATGAACTCACTATGAACAGAAGTAATAGTCTTATGTCTTGATATTTTCACCCAGGATGCTGTGTGAAGCTATAATGTGTGTATTTTCACGTCTGTAAAGTATTTAATCTTATAAATACATCTCAATTTATGTATTAATTCTAATTAGGATAGATTTGGCTTGCTTCCAATTTTAGGTTATGACAAACAATGCTGCCATGAACATTCTCGCTCATGCTTCCTGCTGTGCTTGTACACACATTTCTCATTGACCCAGGAATAGAGTTTCGGGGACGCAGGCAAGCATAAGGGACCTGGCGGCACTGTGGGTAAGGTGTCCAAGCTAATCAATCATTTCAAGGGAGAAAGATGAGGCTGTCTGCTTTGGGAAAGATTGATAATCTCGGAAACCCTCTGCAGGCTCACGATGAGTTGGAATTGACGTGATGGCAGTGGGTTTATATTCTGAGTTTTACTTGACAACAGGAAACTGTTCCCAGGTTTTTGTTTGTTTAAATCATTTTACTGGGGGCTCGTACAACTCTTATCACAATCCATACATCCATCCATTGTGTCAAGCACATTTGTTCATTTGTTGCCATCATCATTCTCAAAATATTTGCTTTCTGCTTGAGTCCTTGGTATCAGCTCCTCGTTTTCCCCCTCCCTTCCTACTTCCCCCTCTCTCATGAACCCTTGATAATTTATAAATTATTATTATTTTGTCATACACAGTCTGACATCTCTCTTCACCCGCTTTTCTGTTGTCCATCCCCCAGGGAGGAGGCTATATGTAGATCCTTTTAATCGGTTCCCCCT
>NW_022111256.1:2452444-2458833 GCF_000313985.2 Echinops telfairi | reverse complement strand
GTATCAGGAAGGTGAGCACACAGTGATATGATATGATTTTTTGTTCTTTGATGCCTGATAACTGATCCCTTTGGCACCTTGTGATCACACAAGCTGGTGTGCACCAGTTTTGGTTTTGTGTTTTTTCTAATTTATACCCTCACCATTGGTAACTAAGCATTTTTTAAATCTATATCTTTGCCAATACTTGGTATTGACACATTTTTATAGTGTAGCTATTGAGTGTATAATGATATTTCTTTGTGGTTTACATAATGCCTTCTTAATTACTAGTGAGCTTGAGTTCTCCTCCAAAAGTTTATTGGCCATTTGTATTTCCTCTTTTGAGAAGTGCCTTCCTGGTCAAGTGTTTTGCCCCATTTTTTGTTTGCTTGCCTTTGAATTTCCATTGATTTGTAGAGATTCTTTATATTTACTTATACTAATCCTTTGTTAGTTGTGGGTGTTGCAAATATATTCTCCCATTCATCATTATTTTCCTTCTCACAATCTTCATGTATGTCTATGAATATAAAGTTACTTTTAATACACTCAAATTCTGTATGACAGAGAAGAAAGCCTCATCTGTCTTCAAGGAGCTTCTGTAGGTTTTGAACCGCTGACCTCACGATTAATAGCTCAGCTCATAACCCACTACACTACCAGGACTCCTAAATCTATGTCTTTCCATGTGGGATCTCTTCTAAAGAACATTATTATCATTTCCTTAAATGGCAGTTTCAATTGGTGGCAAACTTTTCTGTTCTGCTTTTGTTTAATATGTATATACCTTTATTCTTTTTTTCATTTGTAAATGATCTTTTTCTTGGATGCAAAAGTCTGAGTTAGCAATTGTTTTCTTTTTATCACATAAAAACGACATTTTACTCTAGTCTGGTTTCCAATGTACTATGAGAAATCAACAGTCTCCATTGAAGGTCATCTTTTTACTTTTGAGGTTCCTTTTGCATTTTTTATATTCTATAACTTTACTATCAGGAGCCCTGGTAGTGCAGTGGTCACATGTTGGGCTGCTAGACCACGGGTCCTTAGGAGGAGGACAAGGCTTTCTCCACCTACAAAGAGTGACAGTCTTGGAGACCCACAGAGGTAGTTCTACCCTGTCATATAGGGTGGCCGTGAGTCAGAACTGACTCGATGGCAGTGAGTCTAAGTTCACTCTAATGAAATGAGATAGAAATGTCTTTTATTTTTCTTCTGCCTGAGCTTCTTAGTATTCTTCAATCTGTGGTTTGGTACTCTGTAGCACATTAGGAAGTGATATCATTATATCTCATTCACTACCTAGTCTTTTTCAATACTACAGCCAACATATATTGAGTCTTATCACTATTTAAAGATCTCATAACCTCTCTTTAAGAGTTTCTATCTTTTGCCTCTTTGTGCTGCATTATTAATATTTTATTTTAACCTTCATTTTAGTTCACAGGTTCTCTTCCGCTGTGTACAGTTGTTGCTACACTCACTGCCGTCAAATTTATTCCAACCCAAAGTGACCCTGAATTTGTTGCTAAACATATCCACAATCACAAAGCTAATTCCTTGAAGACAATCCCCATCTATCTATCCATCATCCATCCATCGATCCCTCCACCTGGCTACCTGCTAATCTCACTGGTTGTGCTTCTCCAGAGAACCCAAAGAGTCCTTTAAGTGGAAAGGGGGTGAATGTGTATTTCATCTTCATTCGGAGAGTATAAACCTTTGGAGCTACAATTTAATTTATCTAGGACTTCTTGTTAGAATCCTCACCAAGAACCAGCACTAATCTCTTACTTCTATCTTCCTGGTTATCCTAAAACCACCAGTACTAAGGTCTAAGTTACCTCCGAAACACATCCCTGGGTGAAAGCAACATTCGCACTCCAATATGTTTCCTAGGTTCCCACTTTACATTAGATTTTTGGCTAGAATCTCTTCTTATTTTGTCAGTTTTTCAAGTCTAAGAACATTGTAAAACAATATATTTACCTAATTTGTTGTTGTTGTTGTTATTTTCAGTAAGATGTGATGGTCCAAATACCATAACATATCGCTACTGGAGATAGAGGTCTGTTTTATGAGTTGATTTCATTATTTGTAAATGCCTTGAGGAAAGAGATTATTTTGTTTTGTTTTCAGCGAGAACCCTCATTCCTAAGAATTGTCTCTCTCTCTCTCTCTCTCTCTCTCTCACACACACACACACAATTGGCACTCACTAAATATTGCTTGAGTAAATTAATTAACTTCTCCACTGCTACTCTGTGCAACAATATACACATGTGGGAGACTTTGAAATGCTAATTCCAAATGAAGCTATGTATCATTCTAGCGCACCACACTGCAAGTCACCATGTATTGCTGAATACAGTCTCCATGCCTTGCATCTGTTAAACACTAAGACAGCATAGTTAGACTTCCAAGTTGTGGCAAGGTGCTCATCCGTTCTGCAATTCATCCACAGCAGGAGCAGTTAAATTAGGTACTATCTAAAGGAGCCCTGGTTGTGTGGTAGGTTACATAATGGACTACTAACTACAAGGTCAGCAGTTCGAAGCCACCAGTTGATCCTTAGCAGGAAGATGAGTCTATGTGCCAATTGACCCACAGAGGCAGTTCTACTCTGACATATAGCTTACTGTGAGTCGGAATCAAGTCTGTGGCGGTCAGTTTGGATTTTGAGATTTGGGGTGGGTGGAGTTATTGTATTGTTTTCTTTAAACTTCCTCCAGCTTTAAATTTCTAAAAGGACTCTATCTCCATCCTCCGTGGTCACGGTGACAACAAAACCAACCATAACTTTGTTGTTGGGTTTGGTTGTCCTTCAGTCAATTCTAACTCCTGGTGGCCCAACGTGTTAAAGGACAACTGCTCCCCAGGGTGGACTTGGCTGTAATCTTTATGGGAGTAGATCACTAGGCCTTTCTTCCATGGTACCCCTGAGGGGGTCTGAACTCCCAATTTTCCTGTTATCAGTCTAGGTCAAACCATTTTCACCATTAGAGACCTCTTCCAAGTAGCCTGAACGGCACAAATAATTAAGTGGTAGGCTGCTAACAGAAAGGTTTGAACCCCTCCCAGAACCCTCTGGGGCAGTTCTACTCTATCACAGGGGATCATCATAAGTCAGCAGTGACAGCCCTTCCCACTCTCACCACTTGTCCGCCCTGTGGTGGTGGCTTGTGGTTGCTGTCACTCAAATAGCGGCAAGGTTGCCCAGTGTGAACGGGTTTCAGCAGAGCTTCCAGACTCAGAACAGGCTAAGAATAAGGGTTCAGCTCAGCTGCTCATTTCTGAGCTCATGTCTGTCGGACACCGGAAGACCCATGAACAGTAGCAGGACACTGTCAGATCGAGTGCCAGAAGACGCCCTCAACAAGAGGGACTGGCACGGTGGCCATCACGAGGGGCTCCAACATGCCAACCACTGTCAGGAGGACGCAGGGCTGGCCAGTGTTTCCTTCCCTTGTACAGAGGGTCCCTATGAATCAGAACCAAGTCCATGACAACCACATCAGGGACTCCTTCTGGCCAGCAAGTTGAGGAAATAATGATGATTTGACCCCACATTCTAAAAGAAGCAAGCCCTCAACTAATCAGACTGTAAGAACACAGTTTTCCCTCTAAAACAGAACTTCTGATCTTGAAGACTAGGAGTCTTCCCATGAAGAGGGCCGCTAAGATGTCTCAGTGGTGCAAATGTTGTCCTCTGACTTCCATATAACCCACTACCTCCTCACTTGACTCACTGCTGTGCGCTCACTGCCTCCTGGCTCCCAAGAATGCCCTGCTCCTACTTTTTTGCTCACATTTAAGGATCAACCACACATGCTTCCTCAGCTTGTCCAGGACCAGGCTGAGACTGCCCGGTCTTTCAACAAGACAATACTGAATCCTTGGACTCTAAGGGAGGAGAGCGAGGACAGCATCTATAAGCATACGGTCAAAGGCAGGTGGCCCCTCAAGGAAATTACCATGAACAAGATGGAAGCAAAGTTCATCAAGTAGCCTGGGAAACGGTCTTTCCAGCTCAGCTTATCGTCATCATCCTGGGGAGAAACAAGGAAATAGAGACGATGAGAAGGTGTGAGTAGCAGATATATTTTCACTCTTGGTGTTGCACAATGTTGACCATTTGTCACTCTATACAGATACTGTTCGGGTCTCTGATCCCAGAACCTCCGTATCAGCCCCAGATCTCGTAATTCTGTGACTGCCGGGTGAGCTGGCAGGGCCTGGAGCAACAGCATGAAAGGGGGATGTAGTCTGATGCTACACAGGCTGAGCTGAAGTTCTAATTCAGCCACTTAGCTGTGGAAACCTAGACGCATCTAACCCTGAACCTCACTGAGCCACTAGTGTGTTACCTGTAACATGGGCACAGACGTTCCATCTGTCCCGGCTACTGCATGGGTAGGTTTGTTTGTTTCTTTTGGTTTCAGGAGAAAGATGTGACGATATTAAAGCAGCAGGTGAATGACAAATGCAGCCAATCACAGGGCAAAGTCCTAGAACTAGACCAGCCTCTAAATATGCTGTGAACGACTGGCCTTAGATCCAATTTGTTGTGCAACTAGAACCCTTCTGTGGTATTAACCTTTTTTTCTCCAAAGTGATTCTTTTCTTCTTTGGTCACAAAAGCAGACAGTTCAGGGTACACATGACAGTGATGCCCTTCAGTCTGTCTGGTGGAGACCACTACCTTTTCTCCCCCCAGACTAGGTCCAACCCACCCAGGCAGCTCACCCCAAGACAACCAAATCATTGGCCCTACACTTCCTTGAACACAATCTTTTTGCAGGGCCCTCCATCAAGCACCATAATAAAGCTTTCTGCTGATAAATCACCTTATACTTCCAGTCCCGGCACTTGATTTCTCTGAGTTAAAGTTCTATAAAATTAGGATCCTAAGCAAATGGAAATCGGTTACCATATGCCCTAGCAATCCCCCTCCTGGACATATACCCAGAAGAAGTAAGAAACAGAACACGATAACACATCTGGACTCAAATGTTCATCACAGTGGAGCTCACAATTGCAAAGAATTGGAAACAGCCTAAATTTCCATCAACCAAAGAATGGATTAAAAACTCTGGTATATATACATACGATGGAGTACGATGCATCCCTTAAAATGCAGCGATGAGCCATGAAGCACATCGATACATGGGAAGAGTTGGAGGAAATTATGCTCAGCGAAGTAAGCCAAGCACAAAAGGGCAAGTACAACATGAGTCCACTGAGGTAAGCTTAAAAAGCACAAGGGGCAGAGGGAAAAAGTCACCAAATGCATAAATTCCTGGGGCAAGGTCCAAGCACCCTGGCAGGGGTCAGACCCAACCCAGGCAGCCAACAGCCAACTGAAAAGGAGGGGGGAAAAGGGTTGGGGACAGGAGACGTGGATAGTGGGGTGACAGGGTACTAATCCACACACAGGGAGGGTATTGTTCATGTCTCCACATGAAAGCAAGAAAGGTACCAGACCTCAATCTGGGGTGCCAAACCTTGAGGGCACATGCCAGCACAAAGCAGCAAACTAACAGAGAGGTCTGAGGGGCCAACCCCAGTCCCAGCTAAGGCGAGCACCTCCCAAGAAAAATACACTAGAGAGGACAGCACTGAAGGTACAGTCTGGGGAGAGTGGCGGGTCTGCCCAGACCACACGGGAGATCACTAAGAGGTAGAGAGAGAGAACCACATCCTAGCTCACAAGCCTTGAGAATGACATTCCTGCTTAGAGCAGCCAATGCAGAGAGGACCATGGGGCTGGACCCACTCTGAAACAAAACACCCCCTCACTGACCCACAGTGCTAAAGAAAACAGCACTGGAGACACAGTGCAGGAATTGTGCCCCGTCTGACACCACCCCCCTATCCCCTACACACACACACACACACACACACACACCCCAGAGCGAAACACGAGGGGAGTGCAACAGAGCTGCAAGGGGAGCAGAGCAATGACGCTCCTGAGGAACCCCAAACATAGAGTTTGGAATCGGTGGGCAGGGCATGGCACTTCATCAGATCGGATTAGAGAACAGTCCGAAGGGTGAACAGACAGACCTGGAACTATTTACAGGGTTTTGGTTTGTTTCTTCTTTCTTCTTTTTTCTCCTGTCTATCCATATAAGATAGGCAGGATAACCAATCTCAAGGAGAAAATAACAGGGCCAATGGCTCTGCAGGGACATGGGAGACAAGGAGGTAGGTGAAAGGGTGGGTTGAGCCAACAAATCAAGGGACAAGGGAACAGTAAGAGATCTAAAATTGAGGGTAAGGAGGGAATAGAATGCTTGGTGGGGTTGATCAAGTACAATGTAGCTGGGAGAAAGTTCTGAGAGTTGAATGAAGGACGAACATGATAGTGTGACAGGAGGAAAGTAAAAAATAGTGGCCACTTGTTT
>NW_022111256.1:2446100-2451050 GCF_000313985.2 Echinops telfairi | reverse complement strand
AATAAAATGATTCTTTTTAAAAAGAAATAGTGGAAGAAACTAGGAGGCAAAAGACATTTATTGAGGTAAAAAGATAGGCATAAATAACATAAATATATTAATAGGGATATGGGTCTATGCACAGATAATTAAATGTTAAGTATTAAGGTAGCAGACTGGCATTGGGTCTCTAGTCAAGTACTCCCTCAACTCGAGAACACTTTGTTCTAATAGCCGGCTTTCTGTGATGTTCACTTTCCTGACACCATCACTGAAGTCAAAATGGGTGCATAAGCAAATGTGAAGAAAGCTAATGGTGTCTGGCTATTAAAAAATATAGTGTCTTGGATCCTAAAGGCTTGAAGTTAAAAAGCAGCCATCTAGCAGAGAAGCAATAGCACATGGAAGAAGCACACCAGCCTGTGTAATCATGAGGTGTCAATGGGATCAGGTACCAGGCATCAGAAGACCCCAAACAAACAAATATATTGATGCAAATGATGGGGGTCCGAAAGGAGACCCAAAGCCCATCTGTAGACAATTGGACATCCCCTGACAGAAGGGTCACAAGGAGGAATGAGTCAGCCAGTGTACAGCATAGCACTGATGGAACACATAACATTCCTTTAGTTCTTTAATGCTTCCTCCCCCCACCCCCACCCCCTATCATGGCCCAGTTCTACCTTACAAATCTGGCTAGACTGGAACATGTACACGGGTACAGAGAAGAGCTCTCAACACGTAGAAACCAGGACAGATAAACCCCACAAGAACAGTAAGGGAAGTAGCGATACCATGAGGGTAGGGGAAGGTGGGGGGGTAAACAGGGAACCAACTGCAATTATCAATGTATGCCACCTCCCCTTAAAGGGCATGAACAACAAAAATGTGGGTGAACGGAGACAGTGGATGGTGTGAGATATGTCAATCATAATAATTTACAATTTATCAGGGGTCCATGAGGGGGTGGTGGTGGAAGAAGAGCCAATGCCAAGGGCTCAAGCAGAAAGAAAATGTTTTGGAAATGATGATGGCAACCTATGTACAAATGTGTTTGATGCAATTGATGTATGGATTGTTATAAGAGCCCCTAATAACATGATTTATTAATTTTAAAAAAAGTTAGGATTGACACAGCTAGCCTGCCTACCTCACTAAGTGGCTATGGAAACCATCTGAAGCTGAGTTTGCAAAGGTGGTATGAAGTGGCAAACTCCATTAGCAGTCAAGAAAGGAATCCTTTCTGCGTTTCAGCAATGTGTCCGAATTGATAGTCAGAACTGGACCTTTCTAGGGGCCTCTGCTTGGTGCTCCCATCCCTCTTCCCCACTGATTATTTCAGAACACACCTGGATTTGGCTCTAGCAATAGTGCCATCTAGCCTTGAAAGCTTGTACTGTAGGCCAGGAACATTGTGGCCTAAAAGACTTCTTTCTAAAACTCTCTGTAAGCCCACTGTGTGTGGGTCTTGGTACCAGGCATGGTGAGGAGCCAGGGGGTGGGGGCTCTCCCACTCTAGTAAGATGATACCACAGGTCATAAAGGTTTAGGAATCACCTGTCAGTGTAGGAGTAGTCTCAGATGATGGGGAACTCATCTAAGGTAGGGAACAATGTGTTCTCATTGTATGTGGAGTTGAGCTTGCTCAATAACTGGTGGCACATTTGAGCATTAAAGCTGAAGTCATTTAGTACTGTTACTTACAGATTATACAACAAGTGGCCTACTCCGTTTTAGTTTGACTCCATAGCCTACTCTGCTTTCTGGACTCCAATGCCATAAGAACTTGGTAAACTATCAATGATGACCATTTTGACAGTTGGGAGCATGCAAACCCCTCTCTTAATGGAATAAGACTCATTCATATTCTTGTAAATTACACCAAGCATCAAGAGGGAGTCACGGTTCTTTGATTTTCCTTTGGTATTCTTAGTTTCACTCACATCAGTGGTGTTCTCCTTTAAGATTCTAATGGGATTAGCTGGAGATGAGTTGGTCGATGACAACCCTCAAATCGGAATTCTGGAGACAACTATGGGGGTGCACAGCAGGGATCTTCCTGAAACAACTCTAATCATGGATAAGGTGTTGATGCTTCTTGGATTCTTTCTCTGCTCCCTGGCTTGAAATAACAAGTTCTCCCTTAAACTCTGGTAAATTAGGTGTGCCTTGAAATATCAGTAGTGAGTAGGGGAGAGGAAACTCTATCCCTATGTTCTGTGCTACTTGATCCTCCCCAATGGACCTCTTTGGGTGAGGAACAGAGCAAAGAGAGGTGGAAACACCTTGTGCTTGGTCTGAACTACCAACTACCACTCAGTAAAGCTGAGACTGGGCTGTGGGGTGGGGTGAGGTGGGGTGCTTGGGGTGGAGTTGGACAGTCCTGGAAGAACTGAAAGAAAGTTAAATACAGGCAGAGGGGCAGGAGACACAGTCCAAGATAAAGTTAGCTCACTGAATAAGTGTAATTATATCAGCAGTTACCACTGAGTAAACAATTCATGGTGACCCCACGGGTGTCCGAGTGGCACTGTGCTCCAGAGTTTCCCCAGCCGCTGATATTTTTGGAAGCAGATCTCCAGGCCTTTCTTCCAAGGCACCTCTGGGTGGACCCAAATAGCTAACCTTTCAGTTAGTAGTTTGAGTGTGTTAACCATTGTCCTGCTCAGGAACTTCACAATTGTGACGAGAGCTAATAAACACACAGGGGAGTCTGGAGTCCGTTGGCTTTGGCTAATGTTTCCTGCCAGGTGTTGTTGTTTAGCTTCCTCCAGCCAAGGATCGGGGGAGGTTAGGTCTTTTTGGACGAGGCTCTAGCCTGCAGCGATGAGAAAGGAGCTTCAGTCCGGTTCTGCTTGCCACACGCAGTCTGAAGACCTCGGGCGAGCTGAACTCTGTGCGAAGTGCTGGTGACCCAGCAAAGAGAAGGATCTGCCTGCCCGAAAGTAGCTCCAAGGCCATCGCGGGAACAACAAACCCCTCTGAGAGATGAGTCTAATACGGAGATTAACCTCACACGGTGTCACTATGATTTGCATAAACATGAGGCATAACTGAACAGTAGTGGCACTGGATGCTCTCTCAAGGCAGCGATTGAAAAGAAAATGACTCATTTTGATGTCCACGTTGCAGTGCTGGTTAAACCCCCCCCCTCCTCTCCTGTTTACATCAACGAGCCCTTTTTCTGGAAGCCACAGCTCCCAAAATAGACAGAGTTCTCATGCATTCAGGCTCTGTCCAAACACAGGAGGCCGGCAAAGAATGAGAGATGACAGACTACCTCCAAGTTTCCAAAGGTAAGAGTGACGATGACCATGAGTAAGGCAGCTCTTACTTATGATACCAGAAGCCAATTAAAACTCTCTACTCACTCGTGCATCGGCGATGGAGAATTGCTGGCAAAATGGTACACATTGAAATACATTGTGGATGAAAGCTGCCCAATCAGCATAGGAGACAGTAGAAGGGATGTGTACTTGGGATCAAAACCTCTGAGTTGAACTATGGGTTCAAAGAGGTATTAGGAGAATGACTTGGGGAATTTCCCAGAACCTTACTTTCCTCATCTGCAAAATAATGACATCCCTTATCTGTAAAATATTGAAGTAGCCAAAGATTTTCTTTAACTTGGATCCACAAGCAATACCCATGGAAGCAGCAATCAAGAAATCAAACGATACATTGCATTGGGAGAATCTGGGGCAAGACACCTCTTGAAAGTGTTAACGGTGTAAATATGAAAATAATAATTTATACTCTATCAAGGGTTCATGAGGGTGGAAGAGTAGGGGATGGAGGAAAAAAGCAGAGGAGCTGATACCAAGAACTCAAGTAGAAAGAAAATGTTTTGAAAGGGATGATGGCAACAGATGTACAAATGTACTTGACACAATGGATGGATTGGCTGAAGAGCTAGCTGTAAGGGCCCCCAATAAAATGTTTTTTTTTTAAAAAAAAGAAAGTGTGAGAAAGAAAATAGGTTGCTTTGAGGACTAAGGTGCCCTTGACTCACGGCAAAGTATTTTCGATCATTGCATTCAGACACGTGAGATAAGTGGACACTGCATAAGGCAAACTGATGCACTTGAATCAGGACGTTGGCAAAGAATACTGAATATACCACAGACTGCCAGAGAACAAACAGAGAGGTCTTGGGAAAAACATAGCCAAAACGTCCCTTAGAATATCAGCTGAGGCAACTAATTTAACCACAAAAACTGCATTAAGAAAATGCAAAGAAACTCAGCTTATACTCGAGTACATACGGTACGTTAGACACATAATCAAGAGAGGCCAGTCCCTAGAGAAGAACGTCATTCTTGGAAGAGTCAGTGAAAAAAAGGAAGATTCTCAATAAGGCAAATTGATGCACTGGCTACCACAATGGGCTCAAGCAGTGAGGATGACTGAGCCCGGGCAGTGTTCTGTTCTGTTACATATAAGGTGGCCAGGAGACTCAACCAATCCCATGGTACTTGACAGCAACAAACTGCTATGGAATGGCTAAGTCAATCACATCAAATAGTCATGCATATTAACTGAGCCAGTTTATGGAGGGCATGAAGGAGATGACTCTCACACAGAGGGGCTTAGAACTCTTTAAGGCCTTGCGCTCTTAAAATGGAGATGACATTGATATGATTTTTTGTTCTGGGTCTTTTATGCCTGATACCTGATCCCATTGACACCTCATGATCACACAGGCTGGTGTGCCTCTCCCATGTGGGCTTTGTTGCTTCTCAGCTAGATGGCCGCTTGCTTATCTTCAAGCCTTTAAGCCCCCAGAAGCTATATCTTTGATAGCCAGGCACCATCAGTTTGCTTCACCACATTTGCTTATGTACCCATTTTGTCTTCAGCCATTGTGTTGGGAAGGTGAGCATCACAGAATGCCGGATTATTAGAACAAGGTGTTCTTGTGTTGAGGGAGTACTTGAGTCGAGGTCTAATGTCCATCTGCTACCTTAATTC
>NW_022111256.1:2439307-2441719 GCF_000313985.2 Echinops telfairi | reverse complement strand
CCTTGTAATTGGTTCCCTCTTTCCTACCCATTCTCCCTCTACCCTCCCTGTATCACCACTCACACCACTGGTCCTGAAGGGATCATCCGCCCTGGGTTCCCTGTGTTTCCAGTACCCATTGCTTCTATACAAAGCATATCTATTCAGTATCAGGAGTGTGCCTGGAATTGTCCTAGCACCAGGAATTAGGGGCATACAGGAGATTAGTCCACACTCTGCCCTTGAGACCCACCCCATCTAGCAGAAGAAACGGCAACAGTGAGCAAGTGGTTGCCTGATACAGCACCGCAAAGAATCGGAGGAACGTGATGAGGTAATGGCTACTTGTCCAGGAGAATTGGTTAAAATGCCAAAGACAAAGAGACCTTTTATTAGTAATTACTGGATGATCAAAATTATCCAGGCTGCAAAGATAGATGAGAATCTTTTGGAGAAGATCCCACGTGAAAGGGTTGAGATCTCATACGTACCAGGAGCGGTGCAAGGTCCCAGAGCCAGAAAACCCAAAGGGAAGAAGAGCATGCTAAGCATACTGAAATGGAAAGAACGCAAGAAAAAAAATTCAAGCCTCAAAATTCAATTTTGCAAGATTCCACAAGCAAAATACTGAATGATGCAGGAAGCATCAAGAGTAGATGGAAAGAATACATAGAGTCACTGGACCAAAACGAACTAGTTGACAGTCCACCTTTTCAGCAGGCAGCATATGAGCAAGAAGCAACGATGCTGACGAAGTTCAAAGTGCACTGAATGCATTACTCAAAAGCAAGGCTCTAGGAATTGACGGGATGCCTATTGAAATATTTCAGCAAGCTGAAGAAGCACTGGAAGCACTCACTCACCTATGCCAGGAATTTGGAAGAGAGCTATTTGGCCAATTGACTGGGAAAAGTCGATAGCTGTGCCCATGACAAAGAAAGGTGACCCAACCGAGAGAACAGTATCATTGAATTCACACGCCACTAAAATTCTGAAGCTGACCCAACAGTGGTTGCAGCAGTCCATTGCCAGGGAGCTACAAGTAGTTCAGGCCGGATTCAGAAGAGGACGTGGAATAAGGGATGTCATTGCTGATGGCAGATGGATCTTGGCTGAAAGCAGAAACTACCAGAAAGACATTTACTTGTGTTTCATTGACTATGCCAAGGCATTCGACTGTCAGGACCATAATACACTGTGGATCACCTGGAGAAGGATGGGAATTCTGGAACACTTCATTGTGCTCATTCAAAACATGTACATGCATCAAGAGGCAGATGTGTGAACAGAACAAGGTGTGTAGTTTAAATGCTGCACGGTTTAAAAGCAGGAATGGTGTGTGACACAGTTGTAACTCTCACCATATTTGTTCAATCCAAATCCAAGCAAACCATCCGAGAAGCTGGATTATATGAAGAAGAGTGTGGCATCAGGACTAGAGGAGTAGAGGAAGGCTTACCAACAATCTGCAATATACAGATGACACAACCTTGCTTGCTGAAAATGAGGAGGAATTGAAGCACTTGATGATGAAAATACAAAATTGTAGCCTTCAGTATGAATTACAATGCAATGTAAGGAAGAATACAGTGCTGACAACTGGACCAACAGATAACATCATGAGAAATGGCTGAAGTTGTCAAGGATTTTGTCTTACTTGGATCCACAATCAATGCTCATGGAAGCAGCAGTCAAGGGATCAAAAGCTATGTTGCATCAGGTAAATCTGAGGCTCAAGGCCTCTGCAGAATATTGAAGAGCAAGGATGTTACTTTGAGGGCTCAGGAGCCCCCGACTCAAACTATAGTATTCTCTATTGCATGAGATGCATGTGAAAGTTGGACACTGAGTAAGGAAGACCATAGAAGAATCCATGCATTTGAGTTGTGGTTCTGGAAAAGAATATTGAAAGTACCACGGACTGCTAAAAGGACAAACTGATCTGCATTGGAAGAATAAGGCCAGAACCATCCTGGGATGGCAAGACTTTGTCTGACATATTTTGGACACACTGTCAGGAGAGATCAGTCCTGAAGGACATCGTGTAAGACGGATGGACACAGTGGCTGCAACAATGGCATGGGAGAAGTCGTGAGTACAGCGCAGGACTGTGCAGTGTTTCATTGTTCTGTGCACAGGGTTGCTATGGGTCAGAGCTGACTCCACGGCACCTAACAACAATAACAACAACAGCAGCAGCAGCAGGGGGCTACAGAACATTTGTGGGGAAACTCTTTATCGTTCAATGCAATTGTTCCACAACCTTTTTGGAGCCCCTTCATATACCTGCTCATCCATAGAGTGGTCTCGAGTGATTCCATTTAGCAAGAGGAAGGATGTTTTTAGGCAGCAGCAGGATTTTAGGCAGGATATCAAATCTCTGACTCCCCAGTGACCATGCATCTCATATCACCCAATCAACGAGAACGACAT
>NW_022111256.1:2421462-2439006 GCF_000313985.2 Echinops telfairi | reverse complement strand
CATCTTCACAAGCCCGTTAGTTTGAGGGCCGTCTCTGTCTTTGCACCAATCCCCTTCACTGAAGCTTTCTTTCCTGTTTTGTTGGCCTCCTCCTTTTCCAAACACGAAGACGCCGTGTACCACAACAGAATATCATGGAGGCCACTTTCCTGATGGGAATAACGCCACGGAGAACACGGGCCGGCAGTGCCTGTGTGGAGGTTTTGGAGAGAACTACTTGAGGGAACTCCCTGCTTTCTGTAGTGAGTTCGCAAAGCCAGGACTGGTGAGCTGTCTTATTAATGGAGAGTTGGTCTCACACAGGGAGCCCTGTAGAAGCATGGAGTTGGGCGACTGACTTCAGAGGGGCTGGGGAGAAAGACTAAGAATAATTCTTTCCCCAAGTTCAATTGTGCCTGAGAATGAGTCTAAGCATTGTAATTATTCCCCATCTGCATCAAGAATCCAAGTTTCCAAGGTTGACCAAGCACCACTCTTGAGGTTGCTAGGTGGAATGCCTCCGTGGCAAATTAGGAGTTGACATAGGAGGCCGGAGGAGATCTGAATGACAGGAAGACTGAGAAGACAGGGGGATTAAGAAGGGAGGAACACTCGGAACAGAGTGGTGATGAGAAGAAGCACGTGATGTCTTCTCCTCAAAGGCCCTTGGGACCACCAACGGAACTGAACAACGTCAAGGCTCTTTAGTTTCTGGGAACAGGTGAGAAGTGATCACCTGGTCTTATGTGGCTGACGGTCTCACAGGGTTAATGAGCTTCATGCATTTTTGTGAGCTAGTCCGTGATGCGCACAAAGAACACTGGATGTGGGGACACCTCTGCAGGATTTCAGGTGGTGATGGATAAAAACAACTGGTGATCAATAAAGACAGATCGATATATTCAGGTAGTGGTCATAAGTACAACCATTCACACACTCACAGGGTGTACATAACACATATGTACCCATATATGTGTTCAAACTGAGTTACGGTGAGAGTTCAGGCCAACTGGCTCTCCATGTATATGTGAAAGGAGGCAAAGGAGAAGGGGACAGTGAGGCTCAGCAAAGTATGAAACAGTGCCAGACCTTTACATGGGAGACCCTCTTTGTTCTTTTACAGGAGTCCTGGGGGCAAGGGTGGGGGTTGGGCTGCTAAGAGAAAGGTTGGCGATTCAAACCCACCAGTTGCTCCAAGGGAGAAAGAGGAGACTGTCTGCTCCCATGAAGATTTACAGCCTCAGAAACCCTGTAGAGGGTCCCTGTGGGTCAGAATTGACTCAGTGGCAATGGGTTTGGTTTGAGGTGGGTTGTTCTTTTTGCATCTTTTCTCTTCATCCTATAGGCCAGGCTGGCAGGGTCAGTACTACCCTGGGTCGGTGAAGTCTAGTCTAGAACCAGCAACCTGGGTTCCATTCCCAGCTTCACCTATAAAGAAGGGACTTAAAATAGTGCCAAAAATACAAGATTGCAGCTGTGGAAATGAAAGGAGAAAACACCTAAATTGTTCATAAGAGTGTGCCTAGTATATAATTAGAACCCAATACTTGTTACCTCAAAACATTATCACTGTTCATAGTATCACTAAGGGCCCTGATCCTAATTAGAGCTCAGTAATGAACTCTCCAGATAATACAAGAACATATTATTCTATTAAACTAGCATTCCATGATGTTCACCTTCCCGACACAATCACTGAAGACAAAGCAGGTCCATAAGCAAATGTGGTGAAGAAAGCTGATGGTGCCTGGCTATCAAAAGATATAGTTTCTGGCATCTTAAAGGCTTAAAGGTAAACAAGCGGCCATCTAGCTCAGAAGCAACAAAGCCCACATGGAAGAACACCAGCCTATGTGATCATGAGGTGTCGAAGGGATAAGGGATCAGGGATCAAGCATCAAAGAACAAAAAAACATATCATTGAGAATGAGGGACAGTGTGGAGTGGGGTCCCAAAGCTCATCTATAGACAACTGGACATCCCCTTACAGAAGGGTCGCGGGGAGGAGACGAGCCAGTCAGGGTGCAGTGTAGCAACGATGAAACATACAACTTTCCTCTAGTTCTTAAATGCATACAACATACAACTTTCCTCTAGTTCTTAAATGCTTCCCCCCGCCCCTCCACTATCATGATCCCATTCTACCTTAAAAATCCGGCTAGACCAGAGGATGTACACTGGTACAGATAGGAACTGGAAACACAAGGAATCCAGGACAGATGAAACCTTTAGGACCAGTGGTGAGAGTGGTGATACTGGGAGGGTGCAGGGAAGGTGGGGTAGAAAGGGGGAACCGATTACAAGGATCTACATATAGCCCCCTCCCTGGGGGATGGGCAACAGGGTAGTGGGTGAAAGGAGATGTCGGACAGTGTAAGACAAGACAAAATAATAATAACTTATAAATTATCAAGGGTTCAAGAAGGAGGGGGAGCTGAGAGGGAAGTGGGGGGGGGGGATGAGGAGCAGATATCAAGGGCTCAAGTAGAAAGCAAATGTTTTGACAATGATGATGGCAACAAATGTACAAATGTGCTTGACACAATGGATGGATGTATGGATTGTGATAAGAGTTGTACGAGCCCCCAATAAAATGATTTTTTTTTAAGTGATGAGGAAAACCAAGCTCACGCTGGTAATCACACCTTACAGCACAGACCCTGAGGCCAAAGCCACATAGCTGTCCAAAGTGACCTTGTTCCCCCACTGAGGTTGACTCCAAGACAGACCTGCTCCCAGCTCCCTCTGCTGGGTACACCCACTCTTGCCTTTAGGACTGCTCACCAATAACCCCTACCTTAGGAGCAGAGAGCCTCCCAACGTCTCCATCTTCTTCCTCTCTAACTTCCTCTCCTAACATGTGTCCTCCTCCAGGAAGCTCTTACGGCCTGAGCCAACCAGGGAGACCAGCACTGGTCTTCATCTCCTTTGCTGAGTGTGTGCCTCCCACACCTCCGGCTACCATGACCTCTGCCCCCAGAAGGGTCATGGTCCCCGCAGCTAATGGACAAAGCCTCTCCAGGGGCGAGCCTCCAGGCCCTGCCCCTCAGCCCTGTGGGTTCATCCACAGCGGTAGACTTTCTAATGGTAGAGAAAGTCTCTTAGGGGCAGGGTCTCCATCTAGGCAGGGAATCATGGCCAAGGGATCCCAAGGCACTCCATGGCATGGCCCCTAATTCTATAGGCACACCTGAAGCCCAGGGCAGAACACAGTGTCATTTGTGGCTAGAACGGAAACATTCTTTATTCCTCCCACCACTGGGTTTTCCAAGCAGACATAGAAAAACAGACTGGCTGCCTTACTCCCTTCCCAAGGTCCTGCCCCCGTACGCCTTTCCTCGGGCTCCCAGACAGCTTGCCGCTCTGCTTCCTGTTCCTCCGCTGGCTGTCGTGGCGCTGTGGGTTCCAGTACTGAGATGTTTTGCTATCCTTCCCCACCCCTCCTCCCAGCTGAGGACCTGTGTGCCCTGCCAGGATTCCCAGACAGCTCCTCCCCTCTCCGCTCTCCCAGGGTGGCCCCTCTGGATGGTGATAGTGGGGAATGAACTTCAGATGTGCTGCCGCTAACAAGGGGTGAGCTCCTCCCAGGTGTCCTTCCCTGTGAGAGGAGGCTGGCCTGAAGGACCTATGCACTCGGCCAGCATCATGGATATAAACCCCGGGTCCATACCTTTCTCTAGAGCCTCACACAAAGACCTTAGGCTGAATGACCGTGGACGTAGATGCAGCTCAACTCCATGCTGGGGCCTCTGACAGGATTCGTCCTTTGACTTCTCTCTGACTTCCTCTCCTGCCTTTCAGCCCCTTGCTTATTCCCTTTCAGCGGTGCTGCTCCCTTGCTGTGCCCTGAACTTTAGCATGAGAGTTCTCACTTCAGGAAACACGGTGGGACTCTTTTCCAGTGGGGTCCTAAACTTCCCATTCAAATTTCAGTTCAACCCCCTCTACCCCTCCAGTGAGGCCTCGTCCAATCCCTCTGTATCCCAGCATTCCCACTAAGATGATCTTCAGTTACTCAGAGTCTGTTTCCTTCAGCATAACAGAAGCTAGGTGAGGGCGCGGAGCCTCGGGGTCCCATGGACCACTGACTCTTCAAGGCTCACCGCAGTCTAGCAGGAGTACCACAGTTGCCAGTGGGCTTAGGGGATGCACCCATGTTTGGAAACAACAGCCTAGTCCATTTGGGTAGCAGTCAGTGCTCCGATGGTTGGGATTGAATAGTCAGTCTCCACGTGGGTCAAATCTAGTTTCACACAGGAAGAGCTCACAAGTCAAACTTGAGCTATTGCCTCAGTTTACACACCAGCGACAGTCTCTTACACACGGAAAAGAGAAAACTGATAGGGAAATGCAAATGATTCACAGGAACCCAAGTGCATGTGTCACTGGCATTTGACACAAGTTCTCGTCTCATGGAAAGCAGCGCAGAGAAAAGGGCTAGCCTGCGAGTGACCCCTGGACAGCTTCAGATTGAACCATCTACCTCTAGGCTGGGAGGCCAGCATCGTCCTGGGCCAAGTATGAAGATGTCATCCACAGAGGAGGCCCTGTGGCCACCTTTGGTTAACTCCTCGTAGTGGACCTTGTTTCTTCAGGCCCCACGTCGTTTCTAGGCTTCTCGCTCCATTTAAGGAGGGGGAGGGGAGCTCTTTCTTAAGTTCAAGCCCAGAGAAGGGAGAAAATGCCCTCCAGGACATGCATTTACAGACCGGAGCGTCTGAATGACAGCCTCCTCTAGTCTTGCCTTCTCCGCGCTCAACAATCCTAATACCTCTAACCTTCCCTTCGGCCTCCATGGAGAGTTTGGGGAAGATGGAGTGAAAAGATCCTGGAGTTTCCCCACAGACTTTTTGAAGGCAGGAACGCAGTGGCTCTGCTGGCCTGCCTGCACCTCGCTCTTTACGGATCTCTCTCCAAGCGGTGTCCACATTTCACTCCGCCCAGTGGGGAAGGAAGAATTGCAGAAGCAGGCCCTGATCCCGGAATAATGGAAAACAGAGAGTTAGCATCTCAGGTCAGGGAAAAATACAGATTGTCCAGATGTAAGAGTGACGTTTGAAGGGGATACCCAGGAGAAGGTCTCTGGTCTCCACATCCGCTTGCCCAAATCACTTTAAAAAGCCAAACCAAACAAAAAACGGTTGCCCCAAGTAGCTTCTAACCCATAGTGACCCTACAGGACAGAGTCTAACTGCCCCATAGGGCTTCCACGGCTGTAATCTTTATAGAAGCAGACTGCCAAATCTTTCTCCCACACAACAGTGTGGGTTCAAGCTCCTATATAACGATATAGCTCCCATAGCTCTCACACACACACAGCTGAAAATAAGACTCCTAAAAATAAATCCATTGCCACAGAGCTAACTCCCAGCTCACTGCGATCCTACCGAGAACAGAAGAGAAGTGCGGCATGGCAGTTTTGAGACTATAAAGCTCGATGGGAGCAGACCGCCTCATCTTGTTCCCACGAAGCAGCTGGTGGATTTGAACCATCAACCTTGATGTCAATGTTTAACTCACTGTTCCCCTGGGACTTCCATAAACACTCAATAATACAGACACCGGTTCCTGGCTCTGGCCTAGATCTACTGGATCTGAATCTTGGGAGTGAAGGGCTCTGCTGTTGAAGACGCTTCATGGTCAATGCTGAAACTCTGGCAGGCGCTGTTCTTTGGGGCCCCTCCTTCCTTGCTGTAGAGCCCTGGGGCTGTGTTGCTGTGTGGGAAGATTCTCTGAGTGGGATGCTCAGGATGGAAACAAGCTTGGAGACAATTCATACAGACTGCCCACACAGACTCCCTCTGGTCAGCGACCTTCCCCACCCGCCAGCTTGGCAAGCGGCTGCCCTCCATGCCCCGTCTCTCCTCACCCCACTACCCAGGTGGTTACAGACCAGAGGAGACCGTGATTAAACTGACTCTGGGAGGAAACCCCAGAGCTACCTGCTCTCTCGGCAGGGCCCGGGGCAAGAAAAGCCCAAGTTGGAGGTGAGGGCACCGCTCGTCATCAGCCCCATGCAGGGACAGGCAGCCAGAGCACGTTCTGATTTTCAACCTATGTGTTCCCCATGTCAGAGTAGGCCTCGGCTTCCCCTGATCCTTTATCCAGGACGCTGGCATACGGGGAATGGATGGACTTTTCTATTCCCCGCTGCACAGGGCACATTTAGATGGTGACCGGCAGCTATTGCATGGACTAGCTGCACTCACGAGGATGGATGGTTTGCAGAAGTCTTTGCCAAGGCATTCATTTGAGGCACCTCGGGGTGAACTTGAACCTCCTCCCTGCAGTTGGCATCCCAGCGTGTTGGCCATTTTCACCACCCAGGGACAGCATTGGCGGGAGAGAGATGGGGCTTTCTACTCCCGTGAAAAGTGATGGTCTTGGAAAATCACTGGGGCAATTCCCTGTGCTGTGGGGCCATCGTGAGTCAGCATCAACTGAATGGCACTGAGTTTGTATTGCTGGTTTGAGAGTCAACGTTTAGATTTCACTCCTTCAGACAGGATCCCTGAGTGCCAATGAAAACAGAGGGGCCACACTTCTCAGCTGAAAAAAAAAACCCAACAAAATAACATTCTGAAATGTACTGGTAATGTTGACTTCAAGATCGTCCCCTTTGAAGTAGATTTCATGTGCAAAGGAGTAAATAAAGGAAGCTGCCAGCAACTATGTGTTCCAGGAAGAACAGTAAGAAAGCATTGTTCACGGCTTGATGACTAACATCGAATGGTGCTGGCCTCTCCCCACGACACAGCAGTCATTGTTGTAGCAGGGTGTAGACAACACACAACTCAGAGAGGGCTTGTTTGTAGCTAAGACGGCAGAAGGAACCATCTTCAGCCACTTTCAATAGCAGTAAAGTGGCAAAATGGCACTGCAGTGAGTTCTCAGTGTGACATCTGATAACACTGAACTTGCTGGGTGCGCGATGTCCGTTTGCCAGTCCCGTTTCAGAGGTCGTTAACAAATTTTAAAGGGCAGCGATGCTGTTCCTCTTCATTAAAAACAAGGGGCCCAAACAAATGGAACGGAAGTCCAGGGAGGAAAATTAGGGAAGATTTTCCCTAGATCTCCCCCAAGTCTGGAAACAGGTCACGGGAAGAGCCTTTGATTACATTTCTGGAGAAGGGTATCCAAGCTGGGTCTGGCACCACTTATCAACACACTCCGTGACCACATCACACACACTGTGTGCACTGTGGCTGGGTGAGGTCGAGCTGCAGCCGCTTGTGGGCTTTCTTTGGCTCCTACACTCTTCATGACCAAAAGTGAGTTCTGTTCTGTGAGGCTGAAAGCATCTCGGGCAGGGAGATAGGCGGGAGCAGAAGGCTGTGTGTGACCTTGGCATACCCAGATCCAGTGGGGCATGGGCATCAGCCTTCCAGGCCCTGGCACAGAGTGAGCAGAGCTGACAAGAGGACGAAAACTCCAGGATGAGGAGGAAGCGGAGGAAGAAGAAAGAGCAAGGTTGCGCTGTGGTTGAATGTCCAGGTCGTCGTTGGCCAGTTTGCTCCTGTCTCCCTCTCCCCAAGAGGGCCCAGGACACAGTTCTGCGCCCTCAGGAGCCACGGACCAGCTAAGGGTGCCAAGTGTGGTCACTGGAATCATGGGAGTGTGACTGGAGCTAACTCAGGAATCCAACTCAGACCCACGGCAGCTGCTGGGTGACCCGTATGGTAGGGGAGGGGAGGGTCTGGAACCGAAGCCAGGGGCTATCGTCTCATCCCCACTGGGTGCATGCACCTATCCTGTCATCTGCTCACTAGGTAGAGCTGAGGGTAGTGGGATTCATGTCTAGCGTTTAGAGAGTTGTTATTGTCATTGCAACTACTATTATTAGTTGCATTAAGTCAGCCCCTGACTTATAGCAACCTCAAGAATAGTGGAAAGAAATAGTGGAATATCCCTATGGTGGGTTGGACATCAGAATGTTGTTATCTGAGAGGGCTTTCCTTGACTGGTTTTCAGAAGGAAATTCGTAGGTCTTTTTTCCTCATCCGTCTTCATCTGGAAGCTCTGCTGAAACCCACCCAGCATCATAGCAGGACACAAGCGTCCATGGAAAGAGAGGTGTGTGGTGGGGATGGGCTACACACTGAATCCAGGGATTCCAAATAAAAGGGGAGGTTCTACCAGGGAGTCATCACTGCCTCCACTAGGAGAGGGCAAACCTATTGGCATCAACTCAATTGTGGCTCAGTGAGAGCCCACAGGTCAGCGTAGAAGTGTCTCAGAGCGTTTCCAGGGCTGACATCTTTCATATAAGCAGCTTAACCATCTTTCTCCTGAAGAGCACCTGCTGGGCTTGACCTGCCAGCCCCTCAGTTAGGAGCCAAATGATTTAGCTGCTGTGAACCAGTGGGAGAGGTTGGGGCACGCTAACAGACTGGTGGTCAGACCTCTCAGATGCTACCGGAGTGCTCTTCCACCTGCATTAGCCTCTCAGCCCAGACAAGCCAGAAGAGTCCCTGACCGGTCACTGTAGAGAGCAGGTGTCCAGCCTTGACTTTCTAAGCATCTACCACATTGTAAGGCCTATGCTGTGGCCTTTGTGGTCCAGGACTTCTCTGTGTCATGAGCAATCAGACAGTACAGTGCAGGCCGGTCATTACTGTGATATAGCTATGATGACTGGCATTTAATGACTGTGATGTAGCACCCAGGATGTTGGAAGCATGCCGAGGAGGTCCTCCCCTTTATTTCTTCAGAAAAGATCCTGGAAAACTCTGACGTGTGTGCTTCCATATGCAGATATGCACACACATGCATGCGCACACATACATGCACTTGTTGGGTGGGCTGCATGGGCCCCAGGGACCGGATCCTGCTTCATTCAGGCACACGATTGTGCTGCCCGTCCACCCACCTGGACAGCCATCTGGCCTCCCTTCCTTCCGTCAGCCAGCCATGCTGTCCTCCGTCCTTTCCCGTTTGCTCGCTAAGGTCAAGGCATCTCCCTGGACTCTCTGCTCTCCTCTGCTCCTCTCACTAACTGTCTAAGATGGAAACTGTCCACCTCATTACGTGTAAGGAGGCTTCACAACGTTTGTGCACAAAATGCTGCTGTCCTCTCATTCCATGTTCCCACGAACTTCTGAAGCCCCTTTGCACATAAAGAAATTGATATTGGAAGAGGTTAAGTTACCTGACCGGGGTTACAGTAGTACACTAGTGAGTGGCTATTTAACCAAGATTTAAATAACTAATTGCAACCTTATGCCTTTGGTTTTTGGTTGTTTGTTCTGTTTTGATCTCTTCTGTTTGGACCCCTCGTGGCATAGTAGGTTACAAGTTAGGTTGCTAACTACAAGGTCATCAGTTCGAAACCACCAGCCACTCCCCAGGAGAAAGATGAGGCTTTCTCCTCCCATAAAGGTGATCAGCCTCAGAATCCTACAAGGGCAGTTCTACTCTGCCCTACCTGGTCGCTATGAGTCAGGATCGGCTTGATGGCAATTGGGTTTGTTTTTTTGGTTTGGTCACCCCCGCAGCGTGTTCTTCAGAGAGCTGAATACTTGGGTACTCACAGACGCCGCACACAATTTCTCTCTCTTGGGAACCTCCAGTGGCTATTGGCAGATTCCTGCAGTATCACAGATTCCTGCAGTATCACAGTCTGGTCCAGTGGTCGCAAGCTTGTTTGATCATCCTTGGTAGCTAACTTCTCAGGTGTATGGCAGGCCGAGAAATATTGCTTTACCCTGCCCTGCCCCTGAGCTGACATACAATTGTGACCCAAGTCTCCAGTCTCTAGCAAAGGAGTTTTTTCCTCAGCCAGCAAATAATGTCTGGTGTTCTGCTCCCTCTCCACCCTGCCAGGCCCTCACTTCTGTCCTTGCCTTACCTTGCCCTGTGTGTCCACAAAGCCTGGAGGGGCCAGGGATCATTAAGCTTCAGAGAGCTGATGGAGTTCTTTGGCAAGTTAGTGTTGCATGTTGATTGGAACCTTCTCATCCTATCTCCTGGCTCAGCGTCTTAAACTCTGACAGGCCCAGGATGAGAACTTATCTCTGTGGTTATTCTAGTTAAGCACCATCCCCCTCAACCTCAGCTCTGGGCTGTCGGGACAATGGCTTTGCTCTCTACCATTAGTTTCTCAAGCACTAGTCTCTGTGTCAGATGAGATAGCCACCTTTATGTATTTCTCCATTTTCTTTCCCTGGCCTTCTCTCCTAGCTATCTTCCTGAAAGAAAAAAAAAAAAGGGGGGGGGGAAAGGGAGACAGACAGACAGACTGGCAGGACCAGCCTTGACACTGAGGACCCCCCTATGCTCAGAAAAGATTTTGCTTGATCTCCCAGAGAGTCTGAGTTCTGCCCATTCCCACCTGAGCTAGGAACCAGGAGGGGTGGGAATAAGGTGACACTTTCCCCTGGGGGGAATCCCTCCACTCTGCAGCTGGCCCCGCATCCCACCCGCACCCAGGGAGTCAGCACACATCCTCATCTTGCCCTTGGCCCCTGACTCACTGCATTGTTGGGGAGTGACAGCGGCCGGGGAATCTGCAGCCTCAGCTGATCCAACCAGGCTCTCTTCTCTGGACCACAGGGTACAGAGCCATCTCCTCTGTCGCCAGCTGAGAGATTTTTCCAATGAGATCAAGTCACCCACACGCTTGACGCCCAGGAGCGGCTGGAGCTGGTTGCCAGGGCCTGCAAAGGGCACCCCTCTACTCAGTAAATAAAGTACATGGTGTCACACAAGAGTGTGCCTGCCTAGTCTCGCCACCATCTCTCCGTGTCCAGGCCCTGGGCAAAGGACAGACAGGGCCCTTCAGGATTCCACATGAGCCCGATCCTCCGTGGCAGATGATCTGTTCCATTTTGATTCTTTTCCTATAGAAACAGAACGATGAGGATGCAGGCTGAGGAGCAGGGAAACTCTGCTCCCTGAAAAGAAGAGCCGACCTAGAAGAATGGAATGAGACATCCATTGGAAGCTCTTGTAGGATGGGAAGAATAGCCCCCGCCGCATCAGAATGGGTCAGCTGCCTGGCTGTTCAGGAGCCCTGACCGTGGAGGGGTTCAGCATGGGCTGCGATCCACATGGTCTGCAGTTGGAAACCACCAGTACCTCCGAGGGAGTAAGACTGGGCTTTCTACTCCTAAACCAGCGGTTCTCAACCTGTGGGTCGCGACCCCTTTGGGGGTCAAACGACCCTTTCATAGGGGTCATCCCATTCATAACAGTAGCAAAATGACAGTGCTGAAGTAGCCACGAAAATAATTTTATGGTTGGGGGGTCACCACCACCTGAGGAACTGTATTAAAGGGGTACACCATGAGGAAGGTTGAGGACCACTGCATAAACAGTTACAGTCTCACAGGAGGGTCGCTTTGAGCCAGCACTGACTCGATGGCAGGGAGCGAGTGTGAGGGAGCTTGGCTGCTAACCAAAAGCATAGAGTTCAAATCCATCCAGAGTCACCTCAGAAGAAACACCTAGTGATTTTTCAAAACTTGGTCCCTGAAAACCCCATGGAGAAGAGTTCCCTTCTAACCCACATTGGGTGGTCATGGGTTGGAGTCCACTGGACAGCAAATGGTCAACTGGACTGGAAGAACAACATCAGGATGAGCGATTCCCCTCCCACCCTCTCCTCTTTTCTCTTATTTCTATCTTTAGCCACCAATACACATTGATGGGACAGGAGAGAAGACAGAGGGAAGGAAAGGGTTGGACTTCTGCTGTCCACGATGGAGAACACCCAGGTGGTCCTCCTCTTACAACTCTTCCAGCACAAAAGCAGGAAACCCTGGTCTCACTCCACTGCTAACCAAAATGTCAGTGGTGCAAACTCACCAGCCACCCGGAAGGAGAAAAATACACCGGCTTCCCAAAAGTGGGATCAGCTTCATCATAGTGGGGTTAGCTTGCTTGGGTTGGTAGAAAAACACCAGGCAGTTACCCAAGCCTTCCCGAGAGTCTGCAGCTCATTAAGCACTGGTGTGTATGAAGCAAGCACTCGCAGAATGGGGTTCTAGACCCAGCTCTGCTATTCACTTGCTGTGTGATTGTTTACGAGTGAGAAGACCGTTTAAGCTCATTATTAGATTGCGTCTCAGCAAATGAAAGGACCCGCAGAACTGGGATCAGCACTACTGTACTACTATTTCCTGCCTTCCCTGTGGCCCCCTTAAGCTGACTGATATGCTTTCAATGCAAACTCTGGTGGTTAATCCTGACCCATATATCCATAGAGGGTACCTCTGGTGATGTGGCCATTCTTAACATACCAGTACCAGTTATTGTCAAGTTCACCCTAACTGATGGGACCCCATGTTGGTGAGAGTAGAACTGTGCTCTGTGAGATTTTCACTGTCTGGTTTTTCAGGACTACATCTCCAAGCCTTTCTTCCAAGGTGACTCCGGGGTAGACTTGAACCACCAACCAGCTAGCAACCAAGAAGGTTAACTATTTGTTAGCCACAGAGGAACTGTGAAAATGACCTGACAAGGACTCTTACTACTTGAAAATAATTGCACAAATATACTTAAACCCAATCTTTTTTTTCTCTTTGCTTTTTGCAAAAGCAACCACAACTTTCTATTGGTCGCCGTGCTTGAAAACGTTGATCATTTTGATTGAGACAGCAGTGAAGAGTCAAGCACATTCCTCTAAGTGCACTCAACGCCTAGTTCTTGCTGCCACCGGGCACCCCTTCCTTTCTGCTTTGGTTGGTTCTTGACACATCTTGGTGCCCGGAGATTGTGAACTCTCCGACTCATCTTCTGCCCACCAGGGAAGCGAGCAGCTCAGGAAGAGTTCCGTGACTGCAGCTAGATTTGCTGATCTCTCCCAGACAGTGAGCAGCAGTGTCTATGAAGACACTGCAAGAGTTCTTGCAGCCCCGTAAACAGGTCCTCTTTAAACTGTAAGCCCACATAAAAGGTTACAAGTCTCCTGTTCCTCCCTGAGAAGACAGTCAAACAGAAAAATCAACACAGAGGCAGCAGAAATAGAGCCAAGAGCTTACGGATGGGAATTGGACGACCAGGGTTCAAGAAGAACTCCAGTCGCTGGTGACGACGTGACTTTCGGCAAGTCACAAGACCTGGCATTAGGTCTCGGTACCTGGAAGGCAGAGAGAAATAATGCAACCAACACACGAGCAGGTAGTGGTCACCAGCATGGTGCTATAATTGATCCAGATTCAGTCCACATATTCCGAGCAACCAATATGTGTCAGGCACTGTTGAGGGCATGTGCATAAGAGTGCTTAGTTACATCAATCTATATATTCCAGGGCTGGAGGGGTTAATAATGGAAGGGACCTCAGTTGGGACACAATAGACAATGACTGGTCATGAGTGGATGAATTATTCAAGTTGGGTAAGGGAACAGGAGGGCTCACTATACAATTTTCTCTTTTATGTATATGTTGAAAGTGTTCTATCATTTTAAAATGTATTTTAAATGATCCCTGTGGCCACTATGCAAGGTGGGGGTGTCTTACTACTCTACTGCACCCATCAGAAAGGAAGGCTCAGATCTCAGGTCTCCAGTGGATTCTACAGGACGTTAGAGGAAGAGCTGGGCCCGGGGCCCCGATCTCCTACCTTCACACTCAACTTTCCCACCCCCAGCTCCCTTCTCCGTGGAGATCAATGTTGTACTTGGCTGGCAAGTGTCCATGAAAAATCATACTTGCCCCCAGAAAGAGACTCTCTGAAGGTGAAAGTTTGCTTTCAGAAAAGATGGATCATTGCAAGAAAGTGAAGAGAGGCGATCCTTTCTTCTCCAGGGACCCCTTTCTATGTAGGGAAAAGTTCAAATGTAGGGACTCCCTAAGTCACTGTCATCTGCAAATATCTGCTGGGTCCCCTACTTGGCAGGCAATGCTGGGCGACGCAAACACTGTAACACACAGGTGTGCTGCTCAGCACTAGCTTCGAACTCTTGCTCACAGTGAGACTTTTTAATTTGTTGACAAACTGCATAAAAAACCAAACTCACTGCCAGCAAGTCAATGGTGACTTATCGCCACCCTATAGGGAAGCATCCAACTGCTCGTGTGGGTTTCTGAGACTGAAACTCTTTCCTGGAGTAGAAAGCCCAGTCTTTCTCCCTTGGGACCCCTGGTGATTTCAGACTGCTGACCTTGTGGTTAGCAGCCCAATCCAGAACCACGAGGAGAACAAGAAGGCCGCCTTTGTCCTCAAAGAAGGCTGCTCGACCATGGAGAGAAAAGTCTTCCCATATGTTCTTCAAAGAAAGAAGTCATGTGTGTCTAGTCGTAGAAGGCAGGAGAAATGGAGCAGCGAGAGACCCACTGTTCCGAAAGCCCACTCTAGGCACAGATTTAGGCGCGGCTCTCGGGTTGCTGCAGAGCACTTGTCTGAGAGTTCAACTCCGAGATCTACATTCACAGATTTCCCTCCAAGCAAGCCCTGGCTGGGAAGAGCAGGAGAGCACAGGAGACACCAGCGACACTCAAAGCAGTCCTTCCCCCGAACTTGCCATTCCCCTTGCTGTGACCAAATGTTGGACAAAGCCCTTGGGCTGCAAGTCTTTCACCTCTGCTTCTTGATACAAGCCTGTTCATTAAGGCTAAGTCACCAATCTGACCCTGTCTTCTCTTCCTATGTGTTAAATTTATTTCAAGCTCTTGAAGCAACACACAATTTAGCCAAACCAGAGAATGCCAAAGAACTTGGAAAGCATTGCCCCATCACCGCTCCAACCTCAGAGCCGCCCACTGGAGGGTCTGTCATGTGACATGCCACATCCACACACATCACCGTGCATGGTGGCCCCGAGTGTCTCATCTCAGGGGAAGAGATGGGATGGGATGCCTCTAAAGGTTCTGTCAAACCTTCCACCCTAAGTCTACTCTATGTTCTTTTTGGGTTTCTAAGTCCATTAACTCTTCAGATCATGTCTGGAATCCCCACTATACTGCACGGAATTCTTGGCAGCATCTCCAGGTTTTTCATGAAGCTGAGAGGCAATCAGAGTAGAAACTCAAGCCCTAACCATGCTCCCCACGCTTCGACCCAAGGGCAGTGGAAAACAGAGTCAAGGCTGAGCTCTATAATTGTGGTCCGTTGACAAGGCATCTTGTATTGTCAGTGCATTCTCAAGGAGACTGTTCATGCAGTGATTGGAGGGGGCGATGTTAATGATAACAGAGGCCCTGTAACTTTCTGCAGATTCTGTTCTTCTGAACGCTTCTAAATACAGAGTCCTTGGGTGGAAGCATCAAGTTCTCAGAACACAAGCAGCCTTAGGCTCACTTTCTTCCAGGTTCAACTTGGGCGTGGTATGGAGGACCCTGGCCATCAGCTTCTTCGTTTATGTGGGGGTGGGGAGGATGCTACGCACACTGTAGGAGGGAGGGAGGGAGGAAGTAGCAGAGAACCAGCACCTCAGTCAGTGCCCACTGTCTTGGCACTGAGTGCAAGAGTCTAGAATTAATCAGTGAAAACATAGTTGGGGATGGCAGTGCTATAGGTTGAAGCATTGGATCGCTAAATGAAGGGTTGATGGACCAAACCCATCTGCTCTCCTGAGGTAGAAAGATGAGGCTTTCCGCTCCTATAAAAATTCACAACCTTCGAATCCCTCTATAAGGTTGTGATGAATCAGAATCGAATCTGGGAGGGAAGTTGGGGGCACATAATGATGAAAAGAACCAACGTTGGTAGCTTAGAATGGGCAATGCTCAGCCTATCTACCCGCTCACGAGAAAATTCCATGTGATAATTGTCTCTGGAGTTCAGCAAGGTTTTGTCAGGAATTTCATTTAAAATACTACATTATCATGGTCTAAAATAACACTATATGCACAGAAGAAAGGCGTCTTCCTCTCAACTATGGATGCCCTTTCCAGCTTCCCCGTTTTCACACTGACCTCAGTAGTTCCCATCCAAACAAAATCAAACTCACTGCCCTCGCGGGCATCCCAGCTCATAGCGACCCTAGAGACAGTGCAGAACTGCCCTTGTGGGTTTCCGAGCCTCGTCTTTCTCCTGTAGCACGGCTAGTGGTTTCATACTGCTGAACTTGCGGTTAACAGCCATGCTCGGTCCTCACCATGCCACCAGGGAGCCTGCAGTTCCCATAAGTAAGCACCATTATTAATTTGTTTGGTAATGCTATGGGATATCTTGATGAATGGAAGGGCACCTACAAATGTGCAAATTCATTCATTATTTCCTTGCTGCTGGAACATAATTCCACTCGGACACATACGGGTTGTGAAGCGTCATAACAGACACTGGTTTGGCTTGGCTCCGTCAAAGGAACTGGCCTCTGCATCTTGTTCTGAATCGACGGCAAGGCTTCTGGGTGAGGGCTTGTGGTGCCTTTGTGGATGCGATGGAGAAAAGAGGTCTGGGTAGGAATGCCAAGGCAAGGACATGGCTAGTTTGGCATAACACCAAGTTCATTTTCGCCTGTATCTTTTCCCCACTCTTGCCCAGTCTCCTAAATCAGCTGCTTATCCACAAGCGGGGGTACTTCTGAAGTATTGGCAAGGTTCTCCGAAGCAGCTTGTCCTCTTAAGTAGTTTAAAATCTCTCCTGGCAATCTTGCACATACCCTTCATTTGCTCGGTAAACCTTTTCCTCATCAATCAAGCAAAGGTAAACTCCGTGGTAAAGCACTAAATGGTCCAACTCCACAGCAGCCCCAGCCCGGGGCTCGGCACATATTAACCACTTTATAAAAAAAATATTAGTTGAATCTAAATGACCACTAAATTCCAGTTTAGTGGAACTTGGATGAAAGAGAAGATTTTACATATATATATTCCATTCTAGAGCTAACCCAGCCATGGCTTTCCTTGGTCACACAAGCCACTCTTAATCAATGGTCACTCCCTACTCTCCCGCAGAGAAGCAGGAATGGCCACGGTGCTTGCAGTCCACATTCCCGTTCTGAGTCACGCAGGTTCTACTGGCTAAAACAAAACCAAAAACACGACCGTTGCCACGGAGCCCACTCCCACTCATGATGCCTCCATGTGTGTCGGAGGGGAACTGCTCTAAAGGCTTTTCAATGTTTTCTTGCTGTTGTTACTGTTTCCCAACTGCCCGTCTTCTGAGATGCCGCGGAGTGGAGCTACCAGCTCAGCGCTGGGCAGCTGAGCTGCACCACGCAGGGACACCCCTCACGGTGACCTGCTGGCCATGTGCAGGCTGCCCCTGGAGACAGCTGAACTGGAAGGACTGGCAGGGTGAAGGTCAAGGACCAAGGCCAGGGTGGGGAAGACCTCAGAAACCCACTCCTCCCTGTGGGCTCCTCACCGACCGGAGCTGCTCCGCTCTGGGATCAGACTGGCCGAAGCGGGGAAGTCGCAGTTCTTTACCATTTGTCTCAGTCACAAAAGGAGCCTAGGCGGCACATGGGGTAAGTGTTGGACCTTCTACCCACAAGGTCAGCAGTTCGACTCCCCCAGCCACTCCCAGGGAGACAGCTGAGTGGCTCCTCTTCCTGTGAGGTATAAGAGGCTTAGGACTACGATCAAGGGTCACTGAGAAAAAGCAGCTCGGCAGCAGTGGGTTTCTATTTTCTGTTGTCAGTCGCATATGGAGCCCCAGGGATTCGGTGGTTAAAGT
>NW_022111256.1:2413830-2420716 GCF_000313985.2 Echinops telfairi | reverse complement strand
CTGTGGAAAGCACAGAGCGCTGTGGCCGCACGGGTGCCAGCTGCCTCCCATCACACTTCTGGGAGGCCACCTTGAACGCAGTGGTTGGGGGGCGGCGGGCGGCGGGGAGGACAACGGGGCGGGGGGGAGCTTGAACCCTGGCTCTGCCACTTGATTCTGGGGCCATTGCTTCAGTTTGCTGTGCCTCGGTTTCCTCATCGGCCAAACGGAAAGGATCACACACCTGCCTCCTAGAGGGCGTATGAGCCATAAAAATCCAACTCACTGCCCTCGAGTCCATGCTGACGCATAGTGACCCCCTGGAGGTTTCCAGGATTGTACCTGTTTATGGGGGTAGAAAGCCCAGTCTTGCTCCCTCGGAGCTGCTGATGGTTTCAAACTGCTGATAAAGCAGATCACCGCCCTGTACTAGCCACTGCGCTACCAGGGCTCCTCTGCGTGAAATTAATTTGCAAAATGCTTAGTAGACTAGGTAGTTCATTCATGCATTGCCATCAAGTTGGTGTCAAGGCATAGTGACCCTGTAAGAGAGAAGAACTGTCCCTGTGTTTCCAAAACTGTAACTTACGGGAGTAGAAAGCCCAGCCTTTCTCCGGAGGCGTAGCTGGTGGTTTCGAACTGCTAAGCTTGCAGTTAGCAGCCCAATGCATAACCACTTCACCACCAGGGCTTCTTGTAGGTGGTCAGTAATTGATAAACATGTTAAATATATATTTTCACCATTTTATGGACTTTCGGAACCCATAGCCTCTCTCCTTAATCAACCCCCCACCCACCTGCGTTCAACGTGCACTTGCTGCTTTCCACTCTCTCCCTCTGGACCTTCTGCCCCATGGCATTCCTGACCTTTCCCCCCTGTTTCCACCAGTGTTTCCACTCCCTGAAGGCAGTGCACACTGGGCTTCAGCCTTTGGGCTCTGATAATATTTATGTTCACAATAACAGAAACGCGAGAGACAGCTGGCTGGTGACATTGAGTTATACTGGGTGCTATGGAAGGCACTCCAGATGCTAGCTCACTCTTGTCCCTGCTTTCGCGTTTTTCTCATTCACGACCACCACATGCTGGGTGGGAATCCAAACTCCAGCTTTAAAGACCAGAGACAGAAGGCTGCGGTCTCCATGCGTCTGTCCTAGAAGCTAAGGTCCACACGAACACAGGGCTTTGCCATACCCTCGCTCTACCCCCAAGATCTAGAACAGCTCCCAGAGTCCCCGGGTAGGGCATGAAACAGTTCATGCACCCGGTTGCTAACCAAAAGGTTGCCAGATCGAGTCAACCCAGAGGTGTCTTGGAAGAAAGAAATTCCGCAGCTCAAAAGCCTCTGAGGGTCAGCTCTACTCTGCCACAACGAGGTTGCTGTGGGTCAAGCCTGGCGCCCAAACAAGTGGCAATCAGTACCGCTCCTGACCTTCAACACGTATCAGTGGAAAGAATGAATGAATGCAGTTGGGAAGCAGCACGTTGAGCAGAGGTTGGGGTGACTCTGGCCGGTGCCATCCTCTTCCTGCTACATTTCTAGAGCTCTCAATTCTAAGCACCCTTCTGTGAGGTTTCTCGGCTGGGACACACCTCCTTTCTTGGCTTCACGCGAGAAAGAATTCACACCTGAGCCTGGTCTGTGATCCAAGTGGGTTTTATAAAGAACAGAAGACGTTTCAGGTTTTACAGTCACTGAACATGGGCCACCTTGTGGGACTGCACACCCACACATGGTGGCCTGAGGCCAGAGAGACTGAGGCCCGGCCAGATACAGGACAGCAGCCGAAGGGCAGAGAAAATGGAGGGGTGGTGGTCCCCGGTCAAGGTATTTAAGGCCTCTGGCTGGTAGGCATTGTCGAAGATATTGGTTGACCCCATTGGCTGAATTAAGCACACCTGGGCAGTTTGGGCTGCCCAGGTGTACTGCCCACATAGCTCAGGCTGGAATTGGCGCCTGCCCCATTAGTCTTTATGTCTGGCTAAGATCTCACCTGACTCTGTTCCAACCTCCTGTAGGGGCCCTTGAGGCATGGAGTGGGACAACCCCTTGTCCCTGCCTAACACTTAAGATCAACTTTTCCCACAAGCTTTCTGCCAGCCGCAGCTCATCATCACCTAACTCTTTCCTCTCCACTTCCATAACATGTAAAATCTCCACCACACAATGTAACCTTCAATTTGTCTCAACTCTCTTTACATCCTGAAGAAAGTGGAGTGAGCAAAGGACACACCAGCTTCTCGTTGAGCAATATTCTGAAGGCTGGGCGGTCTGATCCACCTATGCCTGCTCTTTTCATCTTGTGACTGTGATTTCTCTCCAGGACATTGAGCTTCTGCCCCTGGAGCCACATCCTATCCCCTATTCCAGGGCAGTGCCTCTGTGCACCTTCCTTCCACGTTTGTACCTCTATCTCTTCACCAGAACCAGGCATTCTGCTCTTCCCAGACACAGGAATAAGGGAGGGCAAGGAGAGACAGAGTCCTTAGCAAGAGCCACTGGCAACCTCACCAGAAGGAGAAGACGATATCTGAGCACATGCATCATAGTAAGAATGTGGGGGTAGGTCAGATGCCGCAGGCATTCCCTCCCCTGAAGGCAATCAGTTGCCAGACTGCCCTCTCATCCCACCACGGGTGGGCCTGCTCCCCGCCTCTGGGGACAATGGAGAGGCTCCTGTAGGAGGGGTTTTCACCCTACTGATAATGGTTCCTATGGAGACCCAGAGACCACCCCCTAGACCACCCTCTCATTGCTGTTAACCTATAGTGCAGCTCCTCCCTGTGATGTATGTCTCTACCTGTAATTAGTGGGCTGGCTTGCCCCCAAAAGGTATATAGGTGTGAGTCAGCAATATAGATGTCTCTGACTCTGAGCTCCTTGCTGCTCACTCCCCCCTCTCTCTCCTCCCCTCTCCCTTGTTCCCTTGCCCTCCTTCCCTTCCCCCTCTCCATGTTGACCACCAAGCTGAGGTGAGCAATGCTACCATGTAATATGTCTGACTGCATTATTGTAATATCTCTCATGCTCTCGATGACTTTAATATAATACTTATATATCTCAACCATACAATTGTGCATCACTGAACCCAGAAGTAGTATTACTGAATCCGAGTAGTAGCAATAGGAGTATTAGTGGTGGGGGCTGGCCATTTTTTAATTTAATACTACAGTAAGAAGTCTGCAAAGGCAGCCACAGAAAGAAGCTCTCATGGCCATATGGAGAGAAATGAAAAGAACACTCAGCTATGGCTTGCTTAGGAGACAAACATACTGGGCACTAGTCTTTTGCAGTTAGAGGAGGAACAACAAAAGGATGCCGCTCCGATGGGTTTCAGAGGCAGCATTCCAAGAAGCAAAGCAGAGCACGGCTCGGCTCCCTGTTCACAATAATTATGGGGTGAAAATCACAGGTCACAAAATGTACAGGACATGTGCTTTCTTTACACACAGAGCCATACAAATGTACACAAAGATGAGGAAGAAATTCACCAAAAATGTTCACCATGATCACATTATTCATGATTGTTCTCTGCTCTCATAACATATCTGTAGCTTTCATTTTCTACAGTAAACATGCATTGTTTTCCAACAAGAAACAGTAAGTTATATTTACATGCCCTTCATCATGAGATTTTGAAAATAAAAACGTTTTTAGAGAAGGGTTTTCCTAGATAGACCTGGAACTATTTATAGGCCCCCCCCTTTTATAAAATTTATTTTTTTCGTATGTCTATCTATATAAGATAGGCAGGATGAACAATCCTGAGGAGAAAACAGCAGGACTGATGGTTCCAAGAAGACAGGGGAGACAAGGAGGGAAGGGAAAGTGAGTGGGGAGCCAGCAAACCCAGGGACAAGGAAACAACAAGTGATCTAAACCCCACAGTGAGGAGGGTGTACAAGGCCTGGTGGGATTTGATCAATTGTAATGTAGCCAAAAGGAATGTTTGAGAGCTAATTGAAGGGTGAACATGAGTGTGGGGCAGGAGGAAAGTAAAAGGAAACAACTAGGAGGCAAAAAAATCTATATAGAAAGGTATAAATATAGGCATGTGCATATGTAAATATACTAATATATAATGATAGGGGTATTGGTCTATGTACTTATGTTTATATGTTAAAGTATTAAGGTAGCAGACAGACTTTGGGCCTCAACTCAAGTCTTCCCTCAACACAAGAACACTTTGTTCTAATAACCTGGCACTGTATAATGTTCACCTTCCCAACATGATCGCTGAAGACAAAATGGGTGCATAAGCAAATGTGGTGAAGAAAGCTGATCATGCCCAGCTAATAAAAGATACAGCATCCGGGGTCTTAAAGGCCTGAAATTAAATCAAGGGCCATCTAGCAGGGTATCAACAAAACCCACATGGAAGAAACACACCAGCCTGTGTGATCAGGAGGTGTCAATGGGATCAGGTGTCAGAATATCAAAAACAAACAATTATATCGATGTGAAGAAGAGGGGTTGGATGGAGACCCAACGCCCATCTGTAGACAATTGGACATCCCCTCACAGAAGGGCCACAAGGAAGGGACGACTCATCCAGGGTACAGTATAGCACTGACAGAACTCACATCACTCCTTTAGTTCTTTAATGCCCCACACCGCCCCCCATCATGACCCCAGTTCTGCCTTACAAATCCGGCTAGAGCAGAGCATGTACAGATAAGTACTTTTGACACACGGATTCCAGGACAGGTAAATCCCTCAGAGGCAGTAACAGGAGTAGCAAAACCATGAGGGTACCGGGAGGGGGGTGGAAAGGGGAAGAAGGAGGAACTGATAGCAGTGATGAATGTACAACTGCCCCCCACTCTGAGGGGGATGAATAACAGAAATGTGGGTGAAGGGACACCGTGGATGGTGTAAGACATGAAAAAATATATATAATTTATTAAGGGTTCACCAGGGTGGGAGGGATGGGAAAAAGAGGAGTTGATATCAAAGAGTTCCTTAATGGAGCACCCCTTCCAAATTGGCATTCTCCCATCATGCTCCACACCCTCTCAGAATGTGACTGAAGAGAGGACCAGTGTAGGAAAGTGCCGTTTCCAAATGACCAACGGAAAGGTTCGGAAAACCAACCCACCGAGTTTGTACAAGATAATCAGTGGGTGAGATGAGAGAGAAAAGGGGCGGAAATCCACCCCGGGGAAACGGAGAGTGTGGCCACATTACCCCCTCCCCCTCTGGCCCTTCCCCCTGAAGCAATCAAAGCCCTGGAACCCCACGGGGCCTCGGCTTCTTCGAGGAGCTTTCCTTCTCCCTCTCAGTTCGAGGTAGTGGCTTCCTGGAATGAAAGCTGGCAGAGTTTGACGTGTTGTTTCCCAGGGTGGCCTTGAAGATGTCCTGATGCTAATTTAGAGAGACTCTCCATTGGAACATGAGCTGCGTTGCTTGATCCCTCACCCTCCACCCTCCACCAGCTGTGACAGCATAATTTGTGTTAGGAATTCTGAAAGGAGACTCAACCAAAGCTCTGGATGCATGCCGAGAAACTGGCCCCAAGCCTGCCCATGCGTCAGTCCCAATGGTCAGGACACCAACTGGGTGGTAGGGGTATGTGCAGGCTCTAGGTCAGGAAGCCAGATCACCAGCCCCTTGTCTGCCAAAGGAAAGGCTGACACATCTGGGCTGGTGGAGAACAGTTGCTGTGTCAGAGGACATCTCCAAGGCAAACACTGGAGACCAAGGTTAGACTTTCCCAAGGGATCACTGGAATCCATTGCTGAGGTGGGCTGAATACCTTCTATGTAGGGATCTTCTGTATTACATGGAAGTAGATGGAACTGGCTGAGTCTATCCAAGGAATAATGCGTAATGAAACAATAAAGAAAAGGTTTGATGGTATGTCATAGTTTACTGTCCTTTGTCTTTTCCTGAGCAGTATTTTTGTTGATGATTTGGATATGGTAGTTACATAATCTGGTGTCAACTTGAGACTATTGAGAGTGAAGGGGTGGAGTTTAGCCTATCAATCAGGTTGCAGCTTGATGACCTCATTTGGAGGTGCTACAGAAATAAACAGTTCACTGGAGGCCAGAACCACACTCTCTGCTTCATATTCCTGATAACAAGCCACACGGCTATGCTAATGGAGCCAGAGCCCTGGAGCTGGTGGAACCACGTGGAGATCTACATCAGCACTCATATGCTTCCACTACCACTGGATCCACATGACTTTCCATCTCCTGGCCTGTGATCTTCCTGCATCCAGCACCATTGCATGGCTGCAAGAGTCGAAAGAGGGACTTAGGGACAAGTATTGACATATGGGGTGCTATCAGACTTATGGACTTTTTTTGGACCAGGTTGGGATGTTTTCTTAATGTATAATTGCTCTTTGATATAAAATTCTCTCTTACACACGAGTGCCTCTGGATTTGTTTCTCTAGTCTACCCAACCCAGACTAACACATTAGATATATACGGAGAAAGAATGCTTGTGAAGTGTACAAGGACAATGAAGCTGCAAAGAATAAATGACATATACATTGGTAGCAGGAGTATCCATTGAGATCTCAGTTGTCAGGAACCAGTGGAGAGGTCTGAGGTGCCGGTCCCAATCTCAAGTACTTCATGGACACCTGCCCCTCACCCAAGAAGAATTTATTTCAAAGGACGGCATTGAATCTGCAGCTCTTGGAGAGGGACATATCTGATCGGAGCACCCGGGTGCAGATGAAGGGGGAGGAGGAGAAAGTGGAGCACATCCTGGCCCACCAGGCCTTGAGGACGATGTTTCCGATTAGAGCAGCCAGTCCACAGAGAGGACCACATAGCCAGCCCCACTATGAGACATGACGTCCCTCACTGACCCATAGCTCTACGGGGGACAACACTGGAGACACAGTGTGGGAATTGCACCCAATCTGATCCCGCCACACAGAGGTAAA
>NW_022111256.1:2348227-2413541 GCF_000313985.2 Echinops telfairi | reverse complement strand
GACAGGCTGGATGAACAATCTGGAGGAGAAAACAATGGGACCGACAGTTCCGGGGAGACATGGGAGAGGGGGAGGGTGGGAGAAAGGTAGTGGTGTTAACAAACCCAGGGACAAGGGACAATAAGTGATCCGAATCAGTGGTGAGGAGATCTCAGTTGTCTAGCAAGACTGGCTGACAAGCAAGGTGGGTTTGATCAGGATGCCTGTCAGGACCTATGTTTGGATGGGAAACACATGTGGGGGTGAAAACCGGCGAGGCCAACAGCAATTTCATAGGAACAAGACTTAGGGTTTCCTCTTGAGTCTGAGCTCAACACCAGGCAAAAGAGAGAAGCAGCCTCCAAACTTCAGATTGTATTGACAGGTATGTCCTATTGGGAACAAATGAAATAAGAGTCCCTATGTACCTAGCCTTGACCAGACCACTTTGGGGGTTTCTCTCTGGGACCCTCTTATTAAAAGGGAATTGACAAAGAAGAGAAGATGGGCAGGGTACAAGAGAGCCTAGCAACACTCTCATGTAAGGAATAGTGGAAATATGTCCAATCTAGGAGTGAACAACATTTAGATGATTCAAGGCTGCTACCTGCGCATACCTGAAGAACTGCCTTATGAAGAGTGGTCCGCCTCTCCCGTGTAGCTCTGGGAGCAGTGCAAGGACACCCTGCTGGGAATCAAAGGGTGCTACTCAAACAGCAAATAGCATGCATTATAAAATAGTGATGTCCCCGTTCCTAGAATCATTCTAAAAGGCTGGTAGAGATAGAGTAGAAATAACTGAAGGGCTCCACTAAGTTCCCTTCCATCCCTGGGACTCTATCCCGGCAAGGCCATATAATGGAGAAAGAAAGAGCCCGGGGAGAGACCCCAGGTCGGGACAAGGGATGGCTCATACCTACTGGAATGCTGAATCAGTGGGAGGTCCCTCCCAGCTGATCCCACGGTAAAGGAGAGATGCAAAAGTAACATGTTTTAACCACAACAGTCTGTTCTCTGTCTTTAATTGTGGGATTAATCGATAGCAGGAAGTAAGAAAGTTTATCATGATCATAAGGAACAGAGCTGGAATGGCAGAAATGCTTGGCAGCCAAGGAGCCTTTTGTCCAAGGCTCCCCGCCAGGGAAGCCCGGATGGCAGGGGACATGTAGAACGTGCCCCTTTCCAAGGCAGAGGAACCTCCTCTCATGACCCGCTATTGGCACCTGCCGGAGAACTTGCCCAAGTGTCTTTGCACCCAGGAATTGCCTTGTGCTCCCTGTGCCCCTCACTGCCATTGAGTCGACTCTAACTCCCAGCGACCCTATTGTGTACAGGTAACTGCTACGGAGGAAAGAGACCTCAGGTAAATCCCGACTAGCAGGGGGAGTCAAAAGACCGAGGGCAGAGTCCATCTGCGGACTCCACGCAACTCCAAGGAAGCCTCTTGTCCTGGTTGGTCCCTGGTCTCGTCTGTCACATGAAGGGTGGGCTAGTGATGGGAAACGTTGGGCCATTCTCTCTCTCACATTCTTTATGGGCTTTATGACTTTTGTTTCAGTGACATAAAGGTCACTGAGGATGCCCTAGGGGTAGTCACTTTCCCACAAGGATTCAACCAAAGCTGCGTGTCCCCAGAGAAAAGTTACTTAAGGACAGCTTGAGATGTTGGAGCTAGGCACAGAGGAGACTCAATGGCTGAGAAGTCTTGACCCTACTGGGTTTCTCACTCACATCCCTGGGAATAATCCTCAAAGTCCAAGTCCCATGAAACATTCATGAACAAATGCCCTACTGCTCTCTGGGTCACTTCCAGCCAGGAGGAAATGGACTCGTTCTCTAACCTTTTACTTCCTGATCCAGTTTTACATCCTCTTTCTACTCCCAGGAGCCCAGTAGACTGAAAAGCTACTGTAGCTATTTTTCTGAATCAAATGGCTATTTATTAAGTTTTCCTTAATATTTCTTAACAGTCCTTCCTTGTCTGATACATAAGCCCATCCTTCCCTTTGACAGCACCCTAGGGAAATCAGAAGGGTCCTTCCTAGAAAGCTGTCTTCAAGGATTCTGTGCCACGGCCGTCTCCCATCAACCCTATGGGTTGCTGAGACCGTAAAGGTTTCTGGTTTATCTTCATCTTTCTCATGAAGATGAGCTGTTGGTTTCTGACTGTGCACCTTGCAGGGAGCAGCCCCATGCACCACCCCTATGGCACCAGGGCTCCAAACCAGAGGGGTAGCAAGCAAAATTGAAGAAAACAATGAGAAAAGATGCTTCTTCCGTCCCTTACTTATTTGTAACTGATCTCCGTTATTTCTGTTCAGTCGAGTTTGCACTTTTTTCCCACGAAGGGGGAAACAGGTGCTTAAAGATGAGGTCAGATCAATAGTTCTTAAATATCTTTATCTGAATACCTGCCATTCCCTTTCTATGCTTTTGAACTCACTGCTTTGGAGTCTTGAAATTTCCCAACCCCTGTATGCCTCCAAACCAAAATGTGGGCTGGGAAGTCTGGTCTTCTGGGATTTTAAGAGCGAAGTGATTATTTCTACTAAGGAAATCGTTAGGCCCTTGACTGAATTGTGGGCTCTATTCTCTCTCCTCCTCTTCCTCTCTCAAGGCAGGGCAAGGGAACGGGAGGGCTGTGGAAGGTCAGTGGTATGGATCAGGACTGGAGAGCCAGGCTGGACAAAGAATGCTCCTAGCAGCTCTGAGCACAGAGGCTGGGGGCAGGGTTAACAGTTAATGTCCCCCCCAGTGTCCT
Source organism: Echinops telfairi (assembly GCF_000313985.2). Lineage (NCBI taxonomy): Eukaryota > Metazoa > Chordata > Mammalia > Afrosoricida > Tenrecidae > Echinops > Echinops telfairi. The sequence continues at coordinate 2,410,801 of NW_022111256.1, read as the reverse complement.
GGGAACTGCCTGCCCCAATACTGGCTGTGTCCACAAGGCCAAGAACCGTTGCTAGGCAGAGGGAACATCCTGGTTGGGTTGGGAAAGGCAGTAAGACATAGAGCAGGTGGCAGAGGTAGGCCTGCCTATCTCTATCCTCGGGTATTAGGATTCACTGAGTGATTTTCCCATGTCTAACTTCACTTCAAGAACGATGGGAAATTAACTGATGAACGAATGTGTTCCCTGTTGAAGGAGCTAACCATCTAGTTTGTAACATCCTTTGAGCATGAAGTGGATGGACCGTGCATGGAGTGGATGGACCATGGTCGTACTTGGAAGAAGACAGAGGGATCAGATGACAATGAGCTTTCCTTTCCCAGGCTGAGGTCTCTATTTTCAGGAGAGTAGAGCAGGGCGAGGATTTGACAGGTTCCTGTGAGCACCATGAGCTGTAATGATGTCACCACCACCCTCAGGGCTGCCTCCTCTCTGCCGTTCTCTTGCCCCAGACCTCTACCCCAGGGTTATTCCAACCTACCTTCCCATCGTGAACCGTGAAGCACACCCCCTCCAGATCCATGCCCTCTTATCACCATGTTGTTGCTGTCTGCTGTCTCCTTGATTCCAGCTCCCGGTAACCCCTTAGGACAGGGCAGCCTGTACCATTGTGTCCCTAAGACATCCTCCCCCCATGGAGCCGCTGGTGGGTTTCAACTGTCAATTTTTTGGTTGGCAGCTGATGAGCCATCTCAGGTTTCTCTCTACTTAACCCTCTGGGTCATGTGAAAGCAAAAGACCCGGCAATCTATGCTTGAAAAACCAGCCCACAATAGGTTCACTCTGATCCACAGGATGCTGTCCTGAGTCGAAAAGGATAGCAACTGGCTGGTTACTTAAATGTACAATTAAATACTGAAAACAGAGCTCGAGGAGAATGTACATGACCTTATTGGCAGTGGAGAATGAATCAAGAAACTAAAGGAAGAGGCAAAGATCTCTCTCCAACCCCCAAAATCTTGGTGAGCTGGCAGGGATCTTTCAGTGATTAAAATTATCAAGGAAATGCAATGAACACCCTCCCCCCTCCCACCCCACCCCGAGGAACATCTAATCTGGTTGAGGAGAGAGGGCTTAGGCAAGTAAGCATTCTGAAAACTAGCAGGCAACAGTTGAAATAAGCTAATCAGATACCGAAGGGTGAGTGTGGCTCTCTTTGTTGAATGGAGGGAGGGAGGGAAAACCACATTCACTGGGTCCTCCTGGGCCACGTCAATCTTAGCATTTCTGTTGGACCGTATACCCTGATTTTCAGTTCAGAAAAAAAGAGTCACCCTAGTTGCTTGCCAAGGAGTCAACAAGGACCATAAATATAAGAGGATTTTGGAAGAAAGGACACTCAGGGAGCAGGAGGGGTCCAGGAAGGCTTCTTGGAGAAAATTGTGCCTGAGCCTTGAAGGACGGGCACAGGGAACATGCCAGCTCCCCACAGGTTAGCCCCCTAGATGTCTTGCCGCCACTCTGACTTTCAACATCTCCCTCCAAGCTTTTCCACCAGGGACTTCCCTTGGCCCGTGTGGCACAGTGTCCCAGCATCTATAATTCACTGTGGCAGATGTGGGCAGGAGGGAGTGGAGAGGGAAGACCGTAAACAACCTCTCCCTCTCCCCCATCTGCCGCCACCCTGGTCACACTCAAAGCACAGGCAGGCTCAGCCTTTGCCCGGAGCCCTTCATGCCAGGTGTGCCACCCACATCTCCACGAAACCCTGGGGCTCTTCAAGTCCTGTGATGTAGCATTGAGATCTGCCGGCAAGCACCCCCTCTCTTCCCAAGAGATGCCAGCTGCCATGGCTTTTAGCAGCCTGGGTGACTGCTCCCAGCAGGGCCACTGTTCCTCTGAGGACTCCCTCCAGCTAGCCAACAAACATGCAGTGAGCTCTGGCCGCGGGTCAGACACCAGTGGCACAACACTGAAAGAGAGACAGACACCTTGACTGTGGCAGAGCCGTTGATCGTCCCGTTTGGGAAACAGATGAGTGACAAGCAGGTGAGTACCAAGAGCCTGCACCCTGCAGAGAGTGTCCCCTCTCTGAGGGCAACAGGAGGACGCCTGGGCCTGGCAATGCCACTGCTCTACAGCGCACAAGGTCTGCCCAGCACCTCTAGTCATCTCTACACTGGTCTTCAAAGATCATTTTTAGACACCAACCTACTTTCCACCCAGCCCCACCCACAGATACTTTTGATGTCTCCTTTCTATGATGCGATCCCGACTCTTATTACTTGCTTGAGAAATGTGACTTATTTGCATATGCACCAGGGAGCCCACCGAGAGGCGATGGCTGTGACTAGTTCAAAGTGTTAGGTGGTCCCAGGTGTGAATTCTGACCGCAGCGTTCACTTAGCCTCAGCAATGTAGGCTCTTCACTTATTTTGCTGGTGCGATTATTGCTAGGTGCCAGTCAGTGGGTTCCCACACAGAGCATCTCTCCCTTCTTACAACCGAGTGGAACACGCTCTGTTGCGCACACAACTGTGGTTAGGGTTAAGCCCATTGTTACAGCCACAGTGTCAATCCATCTCTTTGAGGGTCTTCCTCTCATGTGCTGAGCCTCTATTTATTTTGGAGCACCCATTTCCCCCTCTAGACAATGTATGTCATTAACATGTCCCCTGGGAATGACATGAGGGGGATTAACTGAGATCCGAGAGGTAAGATTTCTAGTTCTCTGTGCAGCACACAGTAGGCTCTCATGAAGTCACACAGTGGAGAGGTGGTGCGCCTGACCACATCTGGTTACGACACTAAGCGCTCTCTACTCCTGGGCTGGCCAGTGGAAGGAGAGGCAAAGGGGCCCTGCGTATCGGCTAAGTCACCCTGGAGAAATAGCTTTCAGGGTAATCAAACTGGTGGGTATTTGAACACATCAGTGGGAAAGCTACGGGACTGACTGGTCCCAGCAAGATTCTCAGCACGGTGACAAGGGTCTCTGAACACAGGGAAGGATAGGGTGAACAAGGTCCCGTGACAGCCCAGAGCCCTCCTTATCAAATCAAGCCTTTTCCTTCCTTTGGATCCCTTCCCTCCCCATTCCACCTTCACCTGAGCAGAAGAGGGAAACGAGGCCAGGAATCAGGGCCAGGAGCGGAGTTGCCTGGCCACATGGTCCAGTGGAGGGGCGACAGCAGCCGCCCTTCGCCAGCCTGGCTCTCTGGAAATAGCTGCTCTGCCGTGCACTCGGCTGCTTCCCTGAGCCATCAGCTGGAGCAGCACTCCCCCCAAGTGGCAGAAGAGGTGATTCAGTTGAGACTGGCCTCTTTCCCCATCCTGAAATGGGACCGTATAGGTAGTAGGCAGCAGACAGGTTGGTCCCAGGCTAAGGTGGGGCAAACCTTGAGAAGTAAGCAGGTCTGGGGGCAGCTCCCTGCGAGGCCAGGACTACTCCTTCCCTCTCTTACGGAGACTCCACTGCCATCCCCAGACCACACACCCCAAAACTACAGAGCCCAGGCCATTGGTGATATCTGTTGACTTCTGCAGATGTCTGCATTGTGTACCTCCAAAACACCTTTCTTAAACCCCCAGCTCCTTGGGGGGACTAAGTGAACCCCCAAACACCAAACCCACGCCATCAAGTTGATTCAAACTCAAAGGCAGCCTATAAAGCAGAACAGAACTGCCTCTTTGGGTCTCTGAGACCATAAATCTTGACAGGACCAGACAGCCTCATCTTTCTCCCACAGAGCAGCTGGTGGGTTCGAACTACCAGCCATGTGGTTTAGTAGCCTAATGGATAACCCCCTATGCCTCTGGGGTTCCGGAGGCATCAGAAATTTACAGAGTTCCCCTTCTGGACTTCAACATAAAAACCCCGTGGAGTCCTTCCTTCCTTTGCAAACATTTACTATGGTGCAGTCGATAAGCACTCAGCTGATAACCCAAAAAACTGCAGTTACAATCCACCTGTCCATCCGGGCCTGCCAGTCTGCTCCCATAAAGATCACAGCCTCGGAAACCCCAGGGGACAGAGGTACTCTGAGTCGGAGCTCATAGGTTTGTTTGGGGGGAGGATTATGTTGAGGTTGAACACAGAGTCAAAGGCAAATTAAACCTGGCTCCTTCCCTCACAGAGCAAATGATGAAGCAGAAGAAGCAAACTCAAGTACACTAACTACTGTGGAAGCACAAGCGAGGAACTCATAGTGCTGTAGAGTGGGGGCATTTTGAGGAAGGCTGGGGGATTTTATGCCAGAGGGGGCATCTCTCCCTCCCCAAGGCCCTGGGGCCCCTTATCTCCTGACAGCCACGATGCTGGGAAGCTAGCTGATGGCACCAAAACCTGGTAGCAAGCAACCACCCGAGGGTGCCAGCTGCTCTGGCTGAGCCAAGGAACACCGTTTTCCAGAGGGGTTGTCTCCTCTGTGACTGTCTCTCCCTTGGGCAAGCGCTGGAAGTGCCATGAGATGAGCCTACCTCATTCTCTTGGCCTCGGTGGCACCCATCAAGCCTCCTTTGGGGTTTCTGGAAGTGGGGGTGTTTCGTCAAGGCATTCTTTGCTGTGGTTTCCTGGGGGACAGGTTGCGCAACGAACACTCTGCCATTTCGTCATTGACCTCGTGCACGCATCAGTGGTATTAAGGTATTCTTGATTGGAAGGGGAAAGGGCCGATAAAAAGGAGGTTCGGAGAATGGACGGATGGGATGGTGTGCAGTGGGAAATGGTGAACACACCGCCGTCTGGAGCAGGAAGGATTCATTTCTGTTTGGGTCGTTTCTTCAAGTAATATTACTTTATTGTAAACGAGGGTTGACATTCAGATCATCAATTTTGGATTCAACAAATTAAAGTACTCATCACCCACCCCTTCCCTGCCCCTTGGTTTCTGTTTTCCTTCTTGCGGACGACAGTCTTCCATGTCACCCACGTTAACATGTGTCAATATTCTAGCCCGTTGCTTTATCTCCCCTATCTTGCCCTTCCCTGCTTGGCAATCTCCAAAGTCCATTCCCTTCGGTGTAAAAGTCTTTCTCTTGCTCAGTGATCCATCCCCCCACCCCCACCCTTATAACAGTGCTCTCATATATATTTGTACTTTTGTGATTGGCTAATTTCATTCAGTATAATCTTCTCCAGCATCATCCACACCAGCCATCTGTGTGCTGGGTCTATATCCTAACCAAGCAAGAGTCATAACACCGACAGCCACCGGAAGACCCGTGTCCATGGCAGCACTGTGCAGACCAGCAAGAAGGTGGCAACACCCTATGTGCCCACCAATAGAAGACCGGAGAACGAAACTCTAATACTCATTCACAACAAAATGCCACACGCCCCTAAAAATCAATGACAAAACCACGAGGCAAAAAGGGTTTGTTTGTTTTTGTGTGGTTGTTGTTATTGTTGCGCTTTCTTTTTTTTTAAGTAGATCGTTTACAAAACATGGGGCAATGTCATGTTAAACACCTGAGTTAAACACCTGAACGTCTTAGACTGACATCATAGGGAAACATTGCTATAACTAACTGAGATAAGCCAGGTTACTAAGTGATTCCAGCAGGCACCTGCACCTCACCCTCTGCCGCCAAGTCCCTTCTGACTCAGTGACCCTGTAGGACAGAGTGGAACTTCCCCTGTGGGTTTCCGAGGTGACAACTCTTTACAGCCTTCTCTTTTTCCAGTGGAGCCGCTGGTGGGTTCAAATTGCTAATGTGCAGTTCCTATGAAGGAGAACAGGCATGTCGCCACCAAGTCCTTCTTGTCTCCTGTGCTATAGCTTAGATAGCCCCCTAATGGTGATCTCAGAGGCAGTGACATCTTTTGACCCCTCAGGGACCACTGCCTATACTTCTTAGGCTGGGGAAGCTTGGCACCAGTAATCTTGACTGAAATCCTTCAAGAATACCAGGCCTTTCCTCCATGGTACACAGAATGAGTTCAACCCTCCAACTTTCAGGGTGCTGGAGGAATACAAACTATTTGGGCCACCTAGGGATCTTACGGACCCCAGCAGACCCTTGTCAACTGTGCTTTTTCCACTAGACCCTCAGGCCTGTAAGAGGTTTCCCATTCCTCACCCGCTCCTGCCCTGGCTGAGAATGGTTGCTCAGTACATTGAATGAATGACTTTAAGCTCTTTAAAAAAAAATGTATTAAATAATTTTATTGGAGCCTCTTAGATCTCTTATCACAATCCATACATGCATCCATTGTGTCAAGCACATTTCTTGGGCTCCTCTGAAGATGAAACAAAAGGAGATGAGAAGAGTCAGTTTCGCTCAACAGGATGAAGACCTCCCTACAGTGAGAATCCCTGCAGCCCTTCTAGTGAACCCATGCAGTGTCCGTGCTTAAGACATCTATGACCACATCCATCCATCTGACTGGGTCGGTGGGATTCTGTAAGGAGGCCAGGGACACTCAGGACCCCCTGCATTCTGTGGACGCTGTTAACTTCTAGCAGCATGCAAGGTGTCCTCTGCGAAACAGCCCATTGTCTAGGAAGTCGGAGTGCTGTACCAATACCGCACATCTGTGAACGCCCATACTATCTTTCTCCAAGGAATTCCACACCCTTACAGACATGACCTCATCCATCCCCTCATTCTCCCCGAGGCAGGGAGTGGACTAGCAGAATTGCCTTCTGAAACTCGTGTATAAACAAGGCACAGAGAAGCAGGGAAACTTCCCCAAGGTGGCACAGCAAAAGCAGGATGGCTGAAGAAGATGGCAGGAGGGCCGGTCCAATCCGTCACACCAGCTCCTCCTCCAACGTTGCCTAGACTGTGTTCTGAGGACCTAAAGCACTGCATGAATGGACACGAGTTATGAACCCCAGTAAAATTGACAGGGACACTCAAATAATATCAATGGTCCTGCCACACTCTTCTTCCAGTGTCTTACTTTCATGGACATGGCCTTGTTGGGGATAGAAAGAAAGGATAAAATGAAAATCAGGAACACCCATGGTAGGAAGGATGTCAAAATTCTACCCCAATCAGGATGTGAGAAGTGGAGCTCAGCCTATTGGTTTCCGAGGGAAGTGGGGATGGCTTTGGATGGCACATGCTTTGGGAAATTTGTAAGGGAAGGAAGCCTACCCCAAAGGGACCTCAAGAAACAAAGATCACCTGGGAGCGCCCAGAGGCACCGAGCAAGGTCATGTCTCACACGGATGACCAGAGCAGTCACTCTTTGCTACAAGCAGTGGGCTCTCTAAATGAACCCAAAGCCTGCCTATAACCATCACAAGGGATTTTCCTCCACTCACTCTTTAGAGCACCAGCTGCCTCCAAAGGCTTGACTCATGTCCCCCCTTTGAGGGAGCCTTCAACTACTGCCGAATCCTATCTGATTCACGGAAGTCCTCGGAAACCTGGGTCTAAAGGGCTGAAACCCAGCAGGTGAAAATCTCAATTAGGCATGCTGCTTTATTCAAACCCACAGAAGAGCTGCACCCAGTTTAATCTGGATCTGCCCATCTCTCTGTGAACAGGTCAAATGTCACAGAGCATGGGTGGCACTGGGTCCATCCACGATCGGCATACTTCTCAGTCTCTCTTGTTCTTTTACGTTGTGGCGTGAGTCCCCACTCCTTTATTGTAGCTTCTCAGGTGCCAAAGAAGACTACATTTCCCAGAGAACACTTTTCAGGAGGATCAGCATTTCAGTCTCCTGACTCCCTACACTGCATGTCCCACAAGAAGTCTAAGGCCTTCTTATGGCCTCAGACCATGGCAATTCTATCTCACTAAGCGTGAAACAGAGAAGTACAAAGGAATAAATAAAGAACGTGAAGGCCAAAGGATCTATTGATCAGAAAGGTAAATAACTGCATTTAGAGAGACCCGTTTCAGAAGATTTGTGGAGGAATCCAAGGTTATGAAAGGGGCAAATGGGATGGAAGGAAACCGAGGCAGGAATTTCGAGAAGAATGATAGTGAGCAGAGGCAAGATAACTTGAGGAAGAAGCGTATTGGAGGGGGAGTTTAATGAATTTGGTGTCCTTGCATGGTACTGAGCGTTCATTTGCCCAGCTGTTAGCAGAAACATCGGCAGTTCAAATCCTCCCAGAGGTGTCTCAAAAGGAAGTCCCAGCCATCTACTCTGGAAACTTGGCCAAGGAAAACCCTCTGGAGACCGGTTCTATTCTGACACACATGGAGTCAGCATACGCCCTATGTGACTAGGCAGCTTTTTAAGTAGTATAGCGGGCTCTTTGATCTGACATTGGGGAGAGCATGGAAGCTGTTAAGGAGTCAGACCTTTTGAACACAAGAGAAGGGGAATGATTTCAGAGTCAGCGTACACAAGTGGCTAAGCGATGAGGCCATACGCACAGGCAGGTTTTCGGAGGGAAACTATGAGAAACAGAAAGAATTCTCCCAAGTCGTCTCCCCCAAATATATGTTAGACTTAGCACACTGCTCACAGCTAATGGTAAATGATTGTCAAGTTACCTCCCTGAAGGCAGTCAGATGCCAGACAACTGTCTGGTCCTCCACAGGTAGGGCCCACACCCTGCTGTTGAGGGCAATGGGCTAGTTCTCCCTAAAGGCTTGTGGCCATTAGTGGCCATTAGTCTGGTCCCTGTGGATGGGTTTACACCTTACTGATAATGGTTTCCATAGTGAGCCAGAGAAGAGGTCAACCAGCTCAGTGACATCCAAAGTTAGGCTGCCATCCTGAATCTAGGATCCACCCATCTTGTCACATGTGTATCCCTAATACCTCCCCTTCCTATTACATGGATACCCCTTGGTCACCCCCCTTCCATTAGTGTATTACTTATAGCTCAACCTTTTCCTGTGATGTATGTATTCACCTGTAATTAGGGGGTTTGCACATCCCCAGAGAATATAAAAGTCTTGGTTAGCAATAAAGATCTCTCTCTCTCTCTCTCTCTCTCCACATAGTCCACCAAGTGAGGCTGAGGTAAGCATGCTACCATGAAATGTGTCTGACTCCATTATTTCAATCTGTCTTCTATCTCTCATGCTCTCTAAGACTTTACTATAATCTTTACTTATTATCGCTGTACAATTGCCTACCGACCGGTGATGATGTGTTAGGGGCTGGTAACCCCGAAAGGAAACGGTTATTTCCAGCACTTCCATGGTAGAACCTCTTTAGAATATTGCCAAGCCGCGGCGTGTGACTTTGAAGATTAAAGTGTGCCTGACACAAGCAAGGGCATTTTCAATGGCTTCTTATGCATAGGAGCGTGGGCTCTTGAAGAAGGAAGACTAAAGAAGAATTGATGCGTTTGAATAACGGTGCTGGTGAAGAATATCGAAAGGACCATGGACTGCTAAAAGGCCAAATAAACAAGTATGGCCAGAAGGACCCTTAGAGGCAAAGATGACAAGACTTCATCTCAGGTCACTTGGGCATGTTGTTAGGAGAGACCAGTCCCTGGAGAAGGACATCATGCTTGGTGGAGTAGAGGGGTAGCGAAAGAAAGGATGGCCTTCAAGGAGGTGGATTGACAGTCAGTGATGACCACAACGGGCTCAAGTATAGGAACAATTGGGAGGATGCACACGACCAGGCCGAGCTCCTTTTATTCTGCGGGCATCGGTTTGCTATGACTCGCAACGAAGCTGATGACATCTAGCTACCACCACCACATTATGGTAGAACCTGGAGTCTGCTGTTCTAAAGGCAGCTAGGCTTCTCCTGTTCGCCTCACCAGGTGTGACCTCTAGGGCCTGGTTCCCTGGCTCACTGGTGGTAGCTAACATCCTGTGTATAAATTCTCACTGACTCTATCCTGCCCACCCCCATGGCTAGCTCTTCCCTCTCCTTCAAACTCACTTGGATTTTTTTTAGTTTGGCTTCCAACTAACTTCTGAGACCTGCTCCCCTTCAATCCAAGTATAACACCTAAACAGGTAACTTAGGTTCCAGAAGAGGTCTCTATAGCAAAGGATAGGTTCAAGTAGAGTTACTTCATGGTCCTCTACCTGCCCCATCATGGTCTTCTATGCCTCCTGTGGCCCGGTATAGAGTGAGCACTCAGGAACTAGCTGTTGAACTTAAGCCTATTTTTCGTACTTCTTCCCTTTATTAAATATGTAGTGGAAGATGCTTTTTTTTTTTTTTGGTAAAGAAAGGCAGCCAAAACGCTTCTTATGTAAGATGCTGACATAAGACAGACTCCTACCACGACTGCTCAGCTTGGGCAGAACTTGAGGTTAGCTGTGACATGTTTAACTCTCGGACCACTTGCAGAAGCCAGCTCTGTCCAGAGCCTTACAGCCAGACCTGGCAGCGGCAAAGTCAATTCTATAGCGGCTCACAACACTCGAATGGATTTTTTTCCTATCAGAAGTCGGTTGGTTGATGGACAGAAGTGAATGATGAATTCACGCCTTACTAGGGACTATCTCTACAGAACCCATGGGATTGAGGGAGACATGGAGACACTGAGAAGAAGATGACGGTAGTCTCAGAGCCACCGGGAATGCAGTACCAAAGTCAAGGTCCAACCCATGGCCTGGGAATCGGCACCTCTGCGCCTCACTGATTTTCAGATAAGATTCCCCTAAGAAATAGGCAACTCCCAACTTATGACAGGGAGCCATTCTGATAGCTCCATCAAATGTCAGTTCCGATTCTGACGTAAGTCAAACACCTCGCTCACTCTCTCTCTCTTTCTGGTTTGATTATTATTGCCTTTGATTATGAATATCTTTAAGAGTCATAACCGTGAACATCTGAAAAGGGTAACATGAGGAATTTGCATGCTGCCAGACTGTAGGTGGGGCGTGCTACATGCTAACGAGATGGTTGGAGGGGGGGTCATGAACTGGAGAAGATCGTAAGTTGGTAACTCTCTGTCCTGGGTCTCCTCCTGTCCCAGGCAGATGTGAAGCATCCAAAGTACCACTTCCCCTTCTGGGATTGTTGGTGAGAACATACAGACTGGAAGTGGAAGTGGGCATACTCAATGCTTCCTGTCTTAGGAAAGAAGATCCCTCCTTTTATTACACTTGGAACCAGCCACCCCAAACTGGACATTTAGGGAAAGCTAGAAATTTAATGGAAATCAGGAAGTTAGCCTAAAATAAATTTCATTCAGTTCAGCTTGTTGTTCAGTCAGCAGACACCCCCAATGGCGTGCGTTGCCTTGCACATGGAGCGTACAGGTACAGTAGTGCTAAGTACGGCAGGCTTCCTGTCTTATCGGAGCCATCCTACTAGAGAGTGAAGACAGCCAGCAAAGAGGTCAGCAAATAGATAAACAAAACCATCTCAGGTCATGGTAGGTGCTGAGTGCAGGAGATGATCAGGACTGAAGGAGGAGGACCACTGTCTCCAGGGTTGGAAAAGACTTTTCTGAGAGGTGGATGAGCTCAGAGCAGAATGGGGAGAATCCAGCAAACACTGACGAAGAACATTCCAGAAGAAAAAGCACCAAGTAGAAGAACTACCTGGTCAAAGTTCAGGGATAGAAAGGAACTGATACTTTTGAGTGACAGAGAAAAGGGAAAATATGAGTCAAGCCTGGTTCATGAGGTGAAATATGGAGGTAGAGACAGGGGCTGGGTATGACGGGGTTTTACAGACCATTCCTACGGGAAGCTTCTGGAGTGTTTGATGCGGATGAATGACATGACCTTATTTATCCTTCCGAAAGCTGACTAGGGAGCTTTCTAGCGGGGAGAATAAACTGTAAGGGCTGACACAGAGCAGACTCTTGCAATAGCTCTGCACAGGATGATGGGGTTTGGAGTAGTCCACGGGAGAGGATGAAACATGTTCTGATTAGGGGCATATTTTAGTTGTAGTCCCAATGGAGCTTCCTCGTAGATTGTCAGGGGCATGAAGGAACACAAGGAATCACAAATTATTCATTGGTTTAAGCTGGAGATTTGTGATGTAAGATACTCATGTTATTTAGTTGATGTCAGATTAGTAGTGGAACCTAAATCCAAGGATCTACATACAGTGTTTGAAGTCATACACTTGGATCTATGTTGCCACGGGTTATTGGGCTCATTGAAGCTCCATGCCGTGGCATGGCCTCAACGGCATCCTGATGTTCAGGTTTGGGTTCAGGTGAGGTTCGTGTTCAAATAATTTTAACCTCCTAAGTTCAAATGTTCACGGCAGTTTATAGTGCCTCCCTGTCATGTTACTGTGGGACCCTAGCACCAGGAGCTAGCCTGAATTTGGCGAGAGATAACAACAGGCTTCACGGTCTGGGTGTGATCGCAGGAGGCCATCCCTTGTGCTCCATTCTCTGAGCTGAGCTCATGAAGCAAATGACGTAAAGGAATAACACAGCCAGATGTAGGGAAGAGCAGACTGAGAAAGAGGGAAACGAATCACTGACATTTTTGAACAGTATCCCCTGATAAATCCTTGTCTAGTAGCAAAAGTAGGAAATTAATAACTCCTCCTTTCTTGAGGGATTTTAGGTACTCCTTGCACTTACTTTAACATGTGTTAAAGTTATATAATCATTTGACAATTTGAGAGGATTAAGAGTAAAGGGGTGGAGTCTAACCTGTCAATCAGGTCATAGACAATGAGACCTCTGTGTGGGCTTGGCTTTCTCCTGAGGATTCTGGGAACTCCTGCTGTCCTCCCAAGGAGGTGGGAGATACTCTCTCCGTTCACTCCCTGGGAGACATTGCAGCTGACAGGATACATGGAGATGGGCAGATGGCAGCCAGAGATTCACAGCTGGAGAAGCCACATGAAGACCCCTGCCAGCACTGAGATGCTTACAACACCACTGGATCCACAAAACCTTCCTTTCCACCCACTGGCTTGTGATCTTCCTGCATTGAGTCATTGCATGTGTTTTATGAGTCTGAAAAAGGGCTTTATAGATTGGTATCAGACATATTGGCTAATGTTGGACTTATGGACTTGATCTGGACTGGGCTTGGATGTATATAAACCTCTTTCTCATACACATATGAGTGTCTATGAATTTGTTTCTCTAGTCTACCTGGACTAACAGAACATGGTTCTCTCATTGGAATCTTCTCCGTTACTTTGGCTGGTTTCTCGTTATCTTTTTGGTCTCCAAAATTTGGATGGGCCTAGGTTTCGTTCGTGGGCATCTCTCTTATTTATCTATACTCACCCCCTTGATGAGCTCAAGTAATCGCTTGAATGAAAAAATCATCTAGGCATAGACTAAGCACTAGGATGACCTTAGACGTTGGCCTTACAAGGAACATGGCATCCTCCAAGGGCCACACCAGAAGGACTTGATGTGGAAGCCTGACAGAGCTAACTGGGCTCTACCTCAAAACTACCTATGGCCCTTGGCCTCAGGACTGAAATGCCCTTTATGGGAGAGGAAGCAAATTCTGCTACACCAAGACTGTGGAAATGGCGGTCTTTGGACCTTAGGTGGTACCCCTGGTTTAGTGGGTATCCAATGAAAGAGGACCTAGACCCACCATATATTTAGTATCTCAATGATTCTGTTGTATTTATATGACAGGAATTAATCTGAGAGGCAAGGATCTGCCCTTGTAAAAAAATGGTACAGGGAAATTTTCCCCTAGACCAACCCCCATGCTCAATGTAAACAGAGCTCAATCAATTAAGAAATCAAGCTGTACAAAGCAACAACTCACAGACTGTAGCTCACAGTTGGACTATACTGACATAAACTCCTCATATCAACAGTATTTTAAATTCTGTGCCATTGGATAAATTATTGATATTATCGATGCAATCACCTTATACCCCAGGGGGACAAGTGACAATGTTTTTTCTTTTTTGTTTATTTTGGCTTTGTTTGATTAGTTGGTTTTGTTGGTGGTGGTGGTTCTGGATTTTGGTTTTGTCATAATATGATCACCAAAGTAAATCAGAATCATTCATAACCTTTGGACAAGCAGATGGATTCTGGGCTCCCACTAATTCTAGCTCCAGTCCAAGAACAGTTATTCTTGTAACGTGGCACTGCTCGATATTTGCTTTCATGAAGAGATCACTGAAAATAAGGGTCCTACAGCGAAGTGTAGTGAAGATAGCAGATGGTGTCTGGCTATCAATTGGAATAGTGTCTGGGGTCTTAAAGGTGTGTATTCAAACAAACAAGCATCCATCTGAGTGAGGCATCACCTAAGTCCGCAAAGAAGAAGCACACCAGTCTGTGCGATCCAAAGATGATAACAAAATCCAAACAGGATGAAGGGAAAAGTATCAGAGCTTAAATTGTGAATACCGAATTTGTAGAAGGCTATGGAGGATAGTGGGAGCCCAAACACCATCTGCAGAATTTTTAGTCAGATTAAGCCTATGACAGATCCCCTCTGGCTACAGGTAAGGGACTCAAACAGCTATACTGTCAGACAGAGATACTGTAAACTTGATTACGGCGCATCAAACCATGATTCCGTATGATACTTGGTCAGTTGACCTCCCTCTTGACCCAACCTGAATTTGCTTTAGGCTCAAATATTTCTTGCTTCTTCCATGATGGAAATTTCTTCTCTGACTTTAAAAAATATTGCTGGTGGTCTTTTCTTTCTTATTCTTTATATTTATTTTTATCTTTGTCTGTATAATATTAGTTCCTTCTTTCTGTTTCGTTTTGTTTTTGTTTTTCATTGTTTCTGTTAGGTTTCCCAGTTTAGGAAGCACACAGGTCATTAGAGACAGTAACTGATGCAATGGTTTATCAGGGACAGAAGATGAAGAGGGTGAGGGAGACTGGGGAGCAAACAATGAATGTGGGAGTGGGGAGGGACCACAAGAACTGATTGTGATGAGATATATATAAATTTAAGTAACTTACCTATGGAAATGTATGGTATGTGAATATTATATCAAGAAAACCACTAAAAAAAAGAAGGAGGGAAAGAAACCACAGCCGGCCATGGGTGAGGGGGAGAGAGACTTGCTTAGGTCGTGCTGAGTTTATGTTCATGGTGGTGCAGTAATTTGTAAAATGGTATCAGTGATATTTGTACAACATGAAGAGTATACACTGAATTATGAGTGTAGAAGTTATTGAATTGTAGAATTTTGTGTGTGTATATTTTTGCCACAATTAAAAAATAATTACATGAATAACAATGAGTACAAGGAAGAAGAACATTACTCAGCTACTCCTGGTGATGAAAAACCTGTGTACGTTGTCCCACAGGATAAAGTGTAAGCATCTGTTTTTTCTGGCACCCCATCCCTGAATTGTTCCAGCACTGCCCAGGAAGAGACAGTCTCATGCACTTCGGGAAACAATGACTAGCAAACAAAGCCTTTCTCCCTTCTGTCCTCGGTTTCCCCATCTGTAAAATGAAGGAAGCGATCTAACCATCATTCTGAAACCTGGCTACCTATTAATAAACTTGGGACCATTTTTAAGAATACAGATTTCAAGACTGTACCCCTGGAGAGATTTTTGCTTCTGGATTTCTTAGATATTTTTGAGCCTGGGGTGAGGTAATACGCATTCGTAACCAAAGCTTGACTTGGGAGTTAGCACCCTGGGGTAGTTGAGCCCTTAGGCTCAGGGGCCAGAGACAAATGGATTTCAATCCTGACTCTGCCATGGACTATTTGTGAGCTCTTGGGACTTAATCTCTCTCTGGCTGTTTCCTCGTGGAAGACATGGGCCTCGGGATGCTAGCACCGCCAAGGCCTGTAGGAAGATTCGATGAACCGGGAGTTGGAAAGCACTTAGAGCCATGCCTGCTTTAAGCAATCTGTGAGGGTTTGTAATGTAAATGTTCATGCTACTCGGGTTGCTGCCGGCTATGGATGGCCTCTAAAGGATGTTGCTGGTTTTGATATTGTACCGTTATCTGCCCCACTGCTCCCTGGAAAAACAAGAGAGAGCGGTCCTCATGAAACTCTTGTCAGAGAGCACAGAGCACGGCACACACCACTCCTGACTCACTATGGAATCCACCTCCACATGCAGGAGGCCCCTTCAACTTTGACTGTGAAGAGCACGTCAGATTAAGCAGGCTTATTTGACGTTGACATGGAATCACTGAATCTCCACATTAAAAAGAACTTAAAGATCATTCGTCAGCATTCTCTTTAAGTACACATGGAACTTTGCTCCTCCAACCCAATCCCCCCACCCCCAGATATAACCATATTCTAAATTACAAAGCAAATCTCAAAAGCACGCAAAAAAGAGATGGATATCTCTAAACAAAATGCAAACAAATTAGAAATAGCCAAGATGACCAACCTCCCTACCCCCACATCAATGGAAATGCAAAACACACTTCCAAATAACTCATGGAATAAAGGATTCATAACAGAATTTAAACATACAAGGGCAAGGTTCTTAATTGTTCTGTTCATTGATGTAGCCACAAAACCAAAACCAGTGTTTGAGCTTGTTGAATTCAAGAATGAATAAACAAATAAACAAGATAAATGGTAAGCTATTTATATGCTTTCATTAAAAAATAAACAAGTAATGAGATAAATACCCAACTCGAGAAGTCAACCAAAGAGCAACAGAGTTAACCCATAGAAACAAGCAGCAAGGAAGAGATTAAATAGAAAAGCAGGAAGGAATCAAATAGAAGATAAAGAAACAATAGAGAGGATATGTTTATTTAATTCTATGAGAAACTTCTGTTCTAGGGCCTGAGTGCTCCTTGGACTAAGGCTGGTGAGACTTGGTCTAACACACTTTGGAAATATTGTCAGGAGAGACCAGTCCTTGGAGAAGGACATCATGCTTGGTACAGTGGAGGGGCCATGAAGGAAGGTATGTCAGTCCAGGTAGACTAGAGAAACAAATCCATAGAAGCTCATATGTGTACAAGAGAGAGTTGTATATAAAGGGTCATTATACATTAAGAAAACATCCCAACCCAGTCCGGTCCAAGACCATAAGTCTGATATTAGCCCCTCTGTCTGATACCAATCTTTAAAGTCCTCTTCAGACTCACGAAACATATGCAATGTCGCTGAATACAGGACGATCACTGTGAGTAGAAAGTCTTTGGATCCAGTGGCGTTGTAAGCATCTCAACAGCGCTGGCAGGGGTCTCCATGTGGTTTCTCATGGTCCAGGGTTCTGGCTGCATCAGGGTAGGTCCATGTGTCTTCTCCTCAGGGAGTCTCGCAGAGAGTCAGCCTTGTCAGTAGAGAGTCTCCAAGGGAGTGAGAAGAATGAGAGAAGTCTTCCGCCTCCAAGGAAGAAATACAGGATTTCCCAGAATTCTCAGGACAAGGCCAGGCCCACACAGAGGCCTCATTGGCCATGATCCGATTGACAGACTAGACTCCGCCCCTTCACGCTTCATCCTCTCAGGTCCCAAACTGACGCCAGATTATGTAGCCACCACAGAGGGGAGGGCCCTTGGTGAGCTGCATGGACACAGTGGCTGCATCACTGGGCTCGGCATAGGAACCCTGGTGAGGGTGGCCCAGACCCGGCAGGGCTTCCTTCTGCTGCGCCTGGGGTTGCTGTGGGTTTGGAGCCGACTCGGCGGCACCTAACAACAACAGCATGACAGACTTCACAGAAAGAAATGTGAAACCCTAAATCGACGTTTTTTCTTTAAAAAAGGGACAGTAAAAGAGTAAAACGCCCAGCATACAGATGGATTTTTAAAAAGAAAAGACAAGGTCTAGATGTATAATCACAAAGCGAAGACAGTTGAAAACATAATGGACATCAGTAACTTCAATGGAGACTTTTACGAAAATGCAGCCTAGACCTGAAAATCATGACAGCTACCAGGCTTGCTGGTCAAATGGAATGCCAAGACAGTGGCCCTTCATCCTGCTTGAGATCTGGAACTGCACTTACCAACCCGGTTAGAATAATCCACCACTGAAGACTGAAAAAAATAGCACCGTTTCCTCAAGGACAAAATTCCGAGCGTGAGGAAAGCAGTGGACGCAGGAAACACAGGGAGGGAGTGGCCTAAGCGATGGCCCCTTGAGTGGACTGCAATGGATGAGTTGAAACAAAAGGCTGAATGGAAAAGGGATGTTCTTCACTGCGAACTTTCACCTCCTTCAGAGTGAAGAAAATATTTTATTTCTAGGAGGAACTTTACAGAAACTATGGGAAAATGCATGAAAATATAATGTCACAATAGGAGCTCACAAAGAGAGTGAAACCTGAATAGAACGAAGCCACTAATAAAAATCCCAGATTAAAAATCTACCCACAAAACCTGGAAGTCATCCCAGATATTTTCTAAGTGAGTTGATCAAACCCTTGAGAACAAGTAATCCACCTGTCCTTCTGTCGTGTAGCAGAGACTAGAGAGACCATCCCCAGCTCGTGCCAAGAGGTGCAGACAACCTTCACAGCCAGACTAGAAGCCCAGGACAAGAAAGGAAAACTCTAGCTCAGCCTCACTAATAAGCAAATGTGCAAAAATCCTAAGCGAAAGTATGAGTAAATCAAGTACAACGTTACTCAGTGCAAAATACTATGTAAGTTCATAATTGTTTAAATGTGTATTTAAATTCCAAAATTATCAAACTAGTTTTTAACCAAGAATATCTCATCTGATTTTAGAGCTCTATAAATCAGATGAGATATTCTTGGAGCTTAGGCATTGGACTGTTAACCACTAGGTCATGGTCCAAACCCAGTAGTCATGGCACAAGGGGAAGATGAGGCTGTCCACTGCCCTGTAGATTCAGTATAAGACACCCTACACAGGGGAGCTCTGAGTCAAATCAACTCAGTGGCACTGGGCTTGGTTTGGGTTTTCTACTAATGGCGTTCAGGGCATTAAAAGATTAAAGGAGAAAAATCAGATGGTCACTTGAACAAAGACAGTGATAATTTAATTTAAAACATTTTGCAAAATGAGAAGAGTGACCTTTCAATCTGCTGGACTGTGCAGCCCCTGTCCCCCCCCACCACCTCTCAAGGCCAGAGCCGGACTGTGCAGCCCCTGCCCCAGCGTTCCAAGGAGCTTATCTCTCTGGGCGGGGTCTGTACAGCCCCTTCCCTCAGCTTTACTCACAGACCACATCCTGACTCAGACCCTGCACCTGCAGCACCAGAAGGCCCTCCTTCCCCTTATCAGTACATACGTCCTTGGCTCAAGCCCTGTATATGTCCCACTGCCCCACTGCCAGGTGCGATTTCCCTGACCTAAATCATTGGGTCTTGGAACCCGCCCTGGGGCTCAAGATGCTCCTGTCCCTTTCTCTGCTCTCCCTTCCCTCTGGGGAGTTCTTTCCCTGCCTCAATAAAATCTTTCTCAACTTCACATTCCTGGCTGAATTCTACCTCTGCTCTGCACCCCCGTTTTCCACCTCTCACTACCTATGAGTAAAATGTTAAAAAAAATTTTTTAAATAACTAAACTGAGGAACTAGACCATTTACGTTGATGCCTTCAATTATGGCCTGGTGAAGACTATTGAAAGTGCCATGGGCTGTCCCAAGAAACACATTTGTCTTGGAAGAAGTGCAGCCTGAATGCGCTTTAGACACAATGATGGCAAGATTCATGCACTGTGGGGATGTTATCAGGAGAGACCGGTCCCTGGAAAAGGACATCCTGCTTGGTAAAGTAGAGGCACAGTAAAAACGAGGAAGACACGTGACCAGACAGACTGACACAGTGACTTCAACAATGGGCTCCAACAGGGGAACGATTGTGACCATGTTGCAGGACCAGGCGGTGTTTCCTTTTGTCGTACACAGAGTCCTACTGAACCGGAACGGACTTGACGGTCCCTTCCCACAACAATCTGCATTTCTCTACAAAGCTGTGCCGAGGAAACTTGCTGTATTGTACAAGAAGGAAACGAAATAAAATGTATGAATTAGAAAGAAAAAACACAAAATTGTCATTATTTGCAGAAAGTGTTAACTGCTTATACAGAAACCTAAGGGACACTTCCTTTGCTGTCAGTATGGTTAATTACATGTAGAGAAGACCCCACCATCATTCCTCTCACTGGGACAGTTTTAAAATAAGGTTGGAAGACATAGTTTTACCACCCTTGCCTCTAAGGGCACTCTGGCCTTACTTTTTCCCAGACAGGTTTGTCTTATTGGCAGTCCAGGGTGCATTCAACATTCTTCACCAGGGTCAGAGTTCACATGCATCCATTCCTCCTCAGTCTTCCTTATTTAATGTCCAAGGTTCATGTGCATGTGAGGCCACAGAAAGTACCAGGGCTTGTGTCAGGCACACCATAGTCCTCAACTGAATGTCCTTGTTTTTCAACGCTTTAAAGAGGCCTCGTGTAGTTATCATCATAGGGTAACCTCATCTAAGTAAAGATAAGGTCGTAGGCTAGGAGAAGATGTTTGATGTCCATATGACTAACAACCAATCGATTCCATAATAACAAAAACAGCAACTGATTGCACCTGAGTCAGTTAAGACTCATGGTGGCCCCACGTGGTATCAATGCTCCACAGGAATTGCTTGACTGCAATCTTTAGGAAAGAAACGTCCAAGCCTTTCTTCTGTGGCCCTTCTGGGGGCCATACAATTACTAATGACCCCCCCATTCCACTCTGTGTTTAACACCTAGAACTGAAAGCAAAGACTCGGATACTTGGATACTTGCAAAGACTTAGACGCGTGTGCACAGATGTTCACAGCAGCATTATTCACCCACCTTACAGTTAGGAGTTGGGCACAAACTGTTGGCACCACGCAGGGACTTCTCGGACAATATATAAATGGTAATTGATAGACAGTTTGCCAGGAGACAACATTTTAAAATGGGCAAAGGACTTAGATATTTGTCCAAAAAATGCACGTGAAAAAAAGGTTCATTTGTCAGTACAGAAATGCAAATTTCAACTCCAATGAGATACCACTTCATGCCCACGAGGATGGCTATGATTAAAAGGTTGGATGTGCGGAAGCCGAAATACTCATCTACTGCTGGAGGGAACAACAACATCAGGTTGTAGTATTAAATTAAAAATGTGGCACGGAGGTGGGGGGCCAGCCCCCACCGCTAACCGCGGGTTTAGTAATACTACTTGTGGGTTCAGTAATGCACAATTGTACGGTTGAGATATATAAGCATTATATTAAAGTCATTGAGAGCATGAGAGATAATACAATAATACAGTCAGGCATGTTACATAGTACCATTGCTCACCTCAGCCCAGCTTGGTGGTCCACGTGGAGAGAGGGGGAAGGGAAGGAGGGTAAGGGAACAAGGGAGAGGGGAGTGACCAGGGAGTGAGCAGCAAGGAGCTCAGAGTCAGAGAGAGGATCTATATTGCTGACTCACACCTATAAATCTTTTGGGGGCAAGCCAGCCCACTAATTACAGGTAGAGACACGTCACAGGAAGGGGCTGCACTATAGGTTACACAGTAATGAGGGGGTGGTCTAGGGGCATACATGCAGTAGGAAGAGGGACAGCCGGTTTGGCCTGTCCCTGGCCCAACTGATAGAGACCATTATCAGTAGGGTGCGAACTCCTCCTATAGGAGCCTGTCCATTGTCCCCAGAGGCAGGGAGCAGGCCCACCCCTGTGGAGGGATGAGACAGCAGTCTGGCAACTGATTGCCCTCAGTGGGGGAATGCCTGCACATCTGACCTCCCCCCACATCAGGTGGCAACTGAAGACTGTTTCATGGCTCCCCAGAAGTCAGCCAAGAATGCCGTTGGCGTCTATTGTCAGGTGCTGTTCCTTCACTTGGTCTCTTAACTGCCGCCTCCGCGATCATTAATTGTGGATCCAAGCAAGAGGAACACCTTAGCTTCAATCTTTTTATGTTTGTCATGATGTCACCTACTGGTCCAGGTGTGAGGATTTGGGTCTTCTTGGCATCGCATTGTCATCCACACTGAGGGCTGCCATCCTTGATCTTCGTCAGCAAGGGCTTCAAGTCTTCCTCACTTTCAACAAGCAAGGCTGAACCATTTGTGCACTGCAGATTGTTAATAAGCCATCCTCCAATTCTGATGCAAAGTTAAGCCTCATGAAATTCAGCTTCTCTGATCAATTGCTCAGCATAAATATGGTGAGAAGATGCAACCCGAATTACACTTTTCTTGATCTTAAACCAAGCAGTACTCCCTTGTTCTGTTTGCACCACTGTCCCTTGTATGCGTCCTGCATGAACACAATGAAGTGTCCTGAGATTCCCATTCTTCTCAAGGATGTACATCGTTTTTTAGGGCACAGACAGTAAAATGCCTTTCCATAGTCAATAAAATACAGGTAGCCATCTTTCTGTATTTCAGTTCTGATTTCAGTCAAGAGCCATCTGACACTAGTAATGATACCCCTTGTGCCATGATCTCTTCTGAATCCTGCCTGAATTTCTGGGAGCTCTTTGTTAATGTCGTGCTGCAACCGCTGTTGGATGATCCTCAGCAAAATTTTACTTGCCTATGCTTTTAATGAGAGGAATTCTGGTGGTATAGAGCTTATTCATTGGGCTGCTAACCTCCAGGTTGACAGTTTGAAACTACTAGATGCTCTGCAGGAGAAAGATTAGACCTTTGCTCCCATAGAGAGTAACCATCTCAGGAACCCACACAGGCCATTCTACCCTGTCCTACAGGATCCTTATGAGTCAGAATCTACTTAATGGTAGTAGAAAGAAAACGTTTTGAGAATGATGATAGCAACAAATGTACAAACATGCTTGACACAATAGATGGCTATATGGATTGTGATAAGAATTGTACGAGTCCCTAATAAAATGATTTTAAAAAAAGAAAGAATCTGCTTGATGGCAATGAGCTAGACTCTTTTTTTCCCTCTTATATTATTGATATTATCCAAATATATGCACATTCTATTGGGCCACCTTTCTTCGGAACGGGACACTCTAGCATATAATACCTTTGCAGAATTGCTCTTGAATATTTCAAATGTCTGCTATTTGCTCAAGGACATAACTGCCTGAGACCCCGCATGACACATGCATTTCCATCGCGTCTGTCATGCTCAGCTATTCCCATCGATGCCTTCCCCCATCCATGCAGCTTCTGTGGCACCACCAACCGCTGTTCACAGCTCAGCAGGGCACACTTTTGCCATGCGTCATGAGAACCAGTCCTTCTGTAATTTTTGAAATAGGGTGGTTTTTACATAGGGGTGCACAAAATAATTCTCTTTTTGTAAAACCCTGTCTCTGGAAGCTTCTGGAACATGCAAAGTCTTATCATCAATAACAACAACCACAAAACCATCTTTAACTGAACGTTGCGATGCAGCTAATTCTGTGCTTGCGCTGATTTAACTGTCAAAAAAGTTCTTCCCCAAGGAATTGGAAAATCTGTCTTCCCTGAAACTTCCACCACTTGACCCTAATTCTGCCCTTGGGAACCTCAGAATGAGCATCCCAAAGAAGAGTAAGTGCAGAGCATGTGTGTATAGATATTGGCACACACCACAGTTTCACACTAAGTAGACACACTTAGACAATTTTTGAAAACTGCTCAACCACTCATGTATGTTTCCTACAATGAGGACTGTACCTTATGTGAGATTGTAGACGATGTGCATGGGCATGGTACAGATGATACAGAAGGGACCCAGACACACTATATATTTCCAACTATGTCGCATGTTTTCTCTGTTTTGAGAGGAGATCTTTCCATTTGAATCTGTCAAGATTCAGATATGCAGGAACCACAGGCAAAGAAACTTCAGATTATAACAAGAATTATTTTTAAAATCCATCAAACTTAAGGCAGCTATGTTTTAAAATTGATCTGCTTAAAGTAATTGGAATATCAATTGCTTGTCAATTCTGAGAAAATCATATCTTTTGTTGAGAAGCATAATTTCACTAACAGATTGTACATCATTATGGTTTTTACACAGTTGGAAACCAACACTGTTTCATTGAAGGAAAAAAAATACGGCACTTTTATTTTCCTAAAAGCTGGTGATTTATAAGGACGGCATTGTAGACAGAGAGGATATATTTTACTGAGACTGGCAATGCTCTGATATTATTTTCTTCTAGGGGTGTGTGACACATGGGGAGTTATCTCACCAACAATAATAAATTTAATAGAGGGCAATGCAAACATTGGTTAGTGTCATCGGCTTATAACAAGAAAGGAAAACATTTAAAAAAAAGATAAAGGAAATGAGGGCAAAGTAAAAAAAGAGAGCTCAATCCACTTAAATAAACAGCAGGGTGCCAGACCGCGTGCGCCGTCCCTGAGTTTCCTAGCCAAGAAGCACAGTTTGTCTGCACTCTTCATCCACTGAAATCACAAGGCCGTCCGCACAAAGGGATGGCAAGGCAGGGTCCTCCAGGGGTCTCCTCTGTCGGCACTGGGCATCTATGCCACAAGGTTTGTTCTGGGTGCCCTCATCCATGCCTAATACTACATAAACAATGATGGAGTCTTACAAATGCCAATCTTATTGTTCTTGGCCACTTTGTGGCTTCATAAACCAATATTAATGGAGTTCTCCAAAAACTTACCATAGCTGTTGGTTTTTCCTCTACGTTCTGATGTTTAAGCTGACCTCAACTGGCCCTGAGCAGCGCCTGGGTTTAATTTATGGCAATCTCTCTTGCCCAGTCTCTAACTGCCTTGGGCTGCTCCAGATTTCTTCCCTCTACCTGTTTAGGATCACAAGGCCTTATAGGGCCTTCCAAAAGTCCAGAGCTGCCAGGTCAATGAGGTTTACAAAACCCTTTGACTTGGAAAGGAGAAAGCATATTTTTCTACTTAAGGTTTCAACCTGGTCCCAGTTTGACACCATTCCATGCTTTCTGGGGGAAAGATTCTGGAAGCCATGAAAATGTGGGTGACTGAATATCAGGGGAGCTGTGTTTGAGTCTGGCTCTGCATCTACTAGTCAGCTGTATGACTCTAGAAACAGCCTTTCGTGTCCCAGTACATATTCACATGCACATGACCACATGTGCTAGTCGCATGGGACTACCAATAGAACAAATGCCATGACTTAATTTCTCCGTCCAATGGTTGCCCATCTCGTTCATAAATCCAAAGTCCTTGATACGCCAACAAGATTTGGTCTCTGGCCACCTTTTGGATGGGATCCCTCCCACTTTTCCTCTTGCTCTTTCCACTCCTGTCACCTGAGCCTCCCTCTAGACCACTCCGCAAATGCATCAAGCACATTCCTGCGTCATGGCCTTTTTGTTACTCTCTGCCTGCCATACCCGTTCTCCGGGGATCCAGGGATGGTGTCTGCTCAAATGTGAGCTTCTCAGAGACTTTTTCTCTGTTCCCCCTATTAAAAAGCACCATCTCCTTCCACACCCTGTCACACTTTCCTCCCTCCCTTTACCCTTCTTTGCCTTTTTTCAGGGTACTTATTTCTCTCTACGAGAGATACTCAGATGGTGAGTGTTGGACTGCTAACCACAAGGTCGGCATTTCAAACCCACCAGCTGCTCCACGGGAGAACGTATGGTTTATAAGGCTGTCGGCTCCTGTACATATTTACAGCCTGAGAAGGCCTGCATTGGGTCCCTAAGAATCAGAACTGACTTGAGGGCAATGGGGTTAAAATGCTATGTATTTGTTTATTTTTTTCATTTAAACACCTTCCAAATATTTAAACGTCCCTACTGCTATGACCAGGGAGAGATCACATTCTAGGCCAGACTCATGTTTTATTCAGGCCAAGGTTTGGCAACCAACCAGAGGCTTCCGGGCAGCAAGCGACGAGGGGCTTGATTCTCCTTCCCGGCCCGTTCACCCACTGGACATAGGCCGACTTGTTCAGTCACCAGACATGACACTGCCATTCATTCAGAATTTGGTTAATCCCTTTTAGATCATATTTATATTTTCTACATCATCTGTGAGCAAGACATTTGAGGCAAATGGCTTCCTAGTCTGCAGGGACAACTGGAAATCAAATGAGTCTCAGCTACCCAGCACAACTCACTCAGCACCACAGGTCTAAGTTAGATGTGAACTCCTTACCCAAACCACTGCCTTCCTTACACTCACCACCCTGGCGGTATTATTTTCGGATGCTCAGAAATTCTGGAAATACCCAGACTTCAGCAGTGCCACTCCACTGAATTCTGTAGGTAGCGAGACTCCCAGGGCTCCATTCAGTTTTTCGGTTAAGAATCGAAAGCACCTTGGGCCGGAGGGGTATGGAGCCATGGGCGAGACTCCAGAAGCAAAAGGAAGGTGGGTACAGCGCGGGCCCAGTGTCCAGAATAGTGGCAGGAATTAGAGAAGTTACAAAATAAGTGAGAGTAAGCTAAAAGGGCAGGACGTTGAGGAGGAGGGTGGAACTTAGCACCCACCATGTTGAGTGACTGAGTTGTGGAGCCCAGATTAAGGGGTCCACAGTGGAGGACAACGAATGGCCAGGAGGCTAGGAGTTCGGCCTGGGAGTGAGGAAAGAAATGGAAAGGTGGGGGAGTCATGGACAGAGAGATGACTGTGATGACCAGGTCTTCCTGCAGAGTCCCAAACCTCTTTGAAAGCCCAAGGTTTTCATGGTTTTGCTTCCAGAAAGTGGGTCCAATGGGTAGCAGGTGATTTCCAGGGAGAGGCTGCTGCACTCTCTGCCTAGAGACACTGATGGTGCCGTCAAGTCCGCAGGAAACAGGAGTGCTGGCCCTCAGGTCTCCTCCCCGTCTGTGTTGCAGGGCAGAGATGACCAAGAACCCTTAAGGCTTCTCTAAATAGTTTGCTCAGCAGTCAGAATTCGTTTGCATGCCCTCTTGTGTAAAAGGACAGCTTGGTTTTATAGCTTTTTTCACATA
Source organism: Echinops telfairi (assembly GCF_000313985.2). NCBI lineage: Eukaryota > Metazoa > Chordata > Mammalia > Afrosoricida > Tenrecidae > Echinops > Echinops telfairi. The sequence goes on along the minus strand of NW_022111256.1, from coordinate 2,384,181 downwards.
AACAGGCTTGGTTTTTATAACGGCAATGGTTAAGCAGAAGCTACAAGGTCCTTGCCAAATTCTTTGCACATTCTTTTGTTGTAACCAAAATTCTGCGAACAATGTAAACTTCAGGTTTCCAAAGTACAGGCATATCTCATTTTTGTAGATTTTGCTTCATGACACTTGCATTTTTTTTTTTTACACTGTGAAGGTTTGTGGCAATCCTGGGTCCAACATTCTACTGACAGAACGTGCTCATGTGTCTCTGTGTCATATCTCTGTGTCACCTTTTGGTAATCCCCGCAATCTTCCAAACCTTTTCCTAATGCTGTTGCCCACTTACTGGACTACAGCATGCTGTATGCCTAACTTTTATATGCACCGTGGACCCAAAAATCATGCGTAATTCACTTTCTTGTGGTAGTACTGTATTGTGGTGATCTGGACCTGATTCTGAAATGTCTCCCAGGGATCCTGCATTATGAGATCTACAAAGCATAGCTGTACTTATCCAGGACTGGTATGTGCATTACAGGACCCCATTAATAAGTTGAAGACTCACAAGGAAGAGATGAGCCAGTCAGGGTGCAGTATAGCACCAATGAAACATACAACTTTCCTCTTGTTCTTTAATGCCCCCTCTCACCCCCCCGACTATCATGACCCCAGTTCTACCTTACAAATCTGGCTAGACCAGAGCATGTACACAGGTAGAGATAAGAGCTCGCAACACAGGCAATCCGGGACAGACAAACCCCTCAGGGCCAATAATGAGACTAGTGATACGAGGAGGGGAAGGGGAAGGTGGGGGGGAGAAAGGGAGAACCTATCACAATGATCAACACAGAACACCCCCCCCAGGGGGACAAACAACAGAAAAGTGGGGGAAGAGAGACAGCGGTCAGTGTAAGACATGAAAAAAAGAATAATTTATAAATTACCAAGGGTTCATGAGGGAGGGAGGGGGATGAGCTGATACCAAGGGCTCAAGTAGAAAGATAATGTTTAAAAAAAGGATGGTGGCAACATATGTACAAATGTGCTTGACACAATGGATGGATGGATGGATTGTGATAAGAGCTGTAAGAGCCCCCAATAAAATGATTTAAAAAAATAACAAGAATTTGAGGACTAATTGACAGGTGAGGGTGATAACTCCTTGGGCAAATTCCAACCACCAATAGATGGGAGAACACCAGGAAGTCAGAAGTCTCATTAATTCCACTTAAATAAATAAATAAACAGCACCAGAAAACAAAAAGAAAATTAAAGGTGCAGCTCTTATTAATGCAAGAAACTTTCCCTTTCTGACCAGCTCCCCAAGAACTGCTCGTCCCTTGAAAGGAGTTCTGAGCTGTGAGGAATGTAGGCAGTGCCTGTACCTGCTCAGAAATGCTCCTCTTCCCCCTTTCTGTCCTGTGGTGACTTCACAAAGATATGCACGCAATCCCAACATACTGGACATTACGCTTAAAAGGGAGATGAACTGACCTGGGCTCCTCCTGCAGTTCAGAATATCCCAACGCTTTCCATCACAGCTTCCCTGAAGCCAATTGCCGTATATACTCGAGTAAAAGCTGTCCCGAATATCCACAAGGCACCCAATTTTACCACAAAAACTGCATTTAAAATGTGCTGGAAAATTCAGCTTATATTCGAGTACATATGGATATACAGTAGTTTAAAAGTATACTTCCAGCCCAAATGAAACTACAGGAAGAGGCTCCTTGAGTTGGATATGATTTCCAAAAATCAAGTGGTCCAATCTCCTTCCTCTAAGCAAAGCCTATATCAGTTAAAGATAGAAATAATGAAAATCATGGGATAAGAGTTGTATGAGCCCCTAATAAAATGATTTTTAAAAAAAAGGAAGAAAATCAAGGAGGGGGGAGTAGGGAGGGAGGGGAAAAAATGAGGAGCTGATGCCAGAGGCTTAAGTGGAGAGCAAATGTTTTGAGAATGATGAGGGCAATGAACGTACAAATGTGCTTTACACAATTGATGTATGTATAGATTGTGATAAAAGAGTTATACGAGCCCCTGATTAAATGATTAAAAACAACAATATTAAAAAAAAAGAAATAATGAAAATCTGAAACTGCAAGCTCTACGAAACACAGCGCTACTGACACGTGCGAAGCTACCCTGAGTTGGGAGTGACTTGATAGCCGCAGACCTTACTTAGGTACCTCGTTTGTACATGTAATGAAGACGCCTTGCTGAAATAGAGCCAGGGTCTGCAACTAGAAGCCAAAGACACAATATCAGACAAGGTAGACGCGCTTCCCCAAGGAGATTTCATCTTAAGGGGAAAACAGGAGTACAAATGAATGCATACAAAAAGCCCATGGAAAACGTCCTATAGAAAGAGCCAACAGATGAACAAGCCTGGGTCGTGAGGGGACCTCCTCCAGAGAGGATATGAACCCTACATTTTCTAGGACAGAAAAGGCATGTGTTGGATAAAAAGGGAGAAACATGCTCCAAGCAACAAGACTAGCATTGATAGAGCCTCTGAAGCAAGACCCAGCAAGATGTACTCAGACGATTGCAAGTGGTTTGGAAGAATTTGGAAGAGAAGTTTCATGTGGGGGAGTGGGGGGTGAGGGTGGAGAGGAGGGTCATGTAAAGCTGTGGGTAGAGCCAAGAAGGTTGAAATAATCCCAAACTAGCTGGAGAGCATCCGGGGATTTAAGCAAGGGAGTGTCATAATAAGATTTGCATTCGGATGGAGCGCTCTAACACAGCGTGGCCAATGGGCCGGATGAGGCCCAGACAAAAAGCAGGGAGATGGGATTAGAGGGTCACTCAAGTCCTCTAAGGAAGAGGTTGATGGGGCCTGACCTCAAAGAATGAAGAGGGGAGGCTAAGTTGAGGAGGTGGACTCCAAGGCTAAGTAGGCAGAGATGCTTAAGTAGCCGGACCCCAAAGAATGAGGAAGGACCTCATTGGAAACGGAGAGGGAGAAGATGGGAGGGGTTTAGGATGATGCCAACGTTTCTGGTTTAGACAATTGGGCCCCTTGAAAGTGACGTCATTTACATGTGAATGGAATGCACCGCACATATTGCTTCTTGTTTTGCATTTCTCCTTTATTTTCATGGCCCCAGGATATACATACTAGATACGTTTTAGTGTTTTGAGATCTCAACGTGCTTTAAGTGTTTCCACCCAGAAAGCTGAAGGTCAAGTGACAATTCTCCTTTGGGAAAATGTTGGCAGGAGGCTAAGGAGAGAGTTAAAATCCCCTCAGCTCTGTGCATCAACATGATTATCAGTTGTTACAACACAAGAACGAAATAGCCTAGAGGGGTGAGCGCAAAGGAAAAGTGTTTATGGAGCTTCCTGGAAGAAAGATAGACTATGACACATGGTGGGCTCTGGGGAGCTGGGAACTCCCAGCTAGTTTAGGGAACTGCTGTTGCCAAGCCCCCTATAGTATGACTCACACTGGCAGCCCAACCGCCTTCTGGATTTCAAGCCACCCAGCTCCTCTGCTGGCCCCAGGAGGAGGAAAAATCATACTGAATGCTAAATCCCATTTCCCTCCTCAACCTAGAACCTAGGCTGAAAAGGACAGGGCAAGGCAGTGTTCCTGTCTCCACCCTGCTCCCCAAGACTCAGCTAGACCAAAGACCATCATTTTCATATTCTTGGGGACCCACCTAGGCCCTCCTGGATGCCAGCTCTCCATGTCTGCCAGAGAGACAGGGGGATCTGTCCAAACGGAAAGGAACAAGATCCACTATCAGAATCTGGCCCGGTGCCTGCTGCCTTTGAGCAACCTCCCTGCTTCTCTCAGGGACGCTAATCTCCTCGTAACACTGCCAACTGGGCAAACGGCGGGCCCATTCTTTGCACTTTCCCACAGGTTGATTACTGCCCACTCTACCAAATCACTGCCGGGTGACCTTGGTTTGGCAGAGACTCAAAGGTCGCAGAGTCATTTTCATCAACCGCATACGAATTTCTGAGTCCAAAAGGAAGGTCAAGAAGGAACCTCAAATAACAACTCAGTCCCCTCTCTGCTAGCCCCAACGGTTCCAGGAGGATGGCGAGGACAAACAGCTGGCTCCTGCGCCACTGGCGAGAGCGAGGGCCATAGAAAACAGGGACCGCGCCCAGGACACACACGCCAAACACCAGGTCTGGTTGGGCCTTCAGAGAGCTAGAAATAGCTTGAACCACTCTATTTATAAAGGCTAAAAACACCATCAGGAATTGAGCTATCCATGAAGAGTGGTCATGTGCTCCCCTCGTCCTTCTGCTCCTCCTCCACATCCTCTCCTTTCTACCTTCATCTTCCTCACCTTTCTTCTTTTTTTAATCTTTTAAAGTGGGGTCTACTTATTTTGCTTCTAATTAATAATGAAGATGTTCAGAATTGGAAGAACATCCTGTTTAAGAATCACCGTATGAGCTAGTCGGGAGCGGCCATCCTAGAGAACGGCTGACTGGAAAGGCAGAGATAAGGGGAAGCACAACCCCCCTCCATCTGCAGAGAGCTTGCTCGTTGCTCAGGGCCAATCCTGCGTTTCCAAGACTCCTCAGAAGGATATGAAGCCATACACTAGCTACTATGAACAGATAAAGGGGCTATCGGTGAAGAGTTGACAGGCATGTGAAAAATAGCAGTGAAATAAAGAACATAATGTTAAGGCATTTGTCAAGTGTTCATCTACGGATTAATAATTCTTTCCATAGGTCAACATTGTTTGTGTGCAAATGTTGTAAAGCTGGGGAAAAAATTAGGCACTGTAACAATAAAAAAAATCTTTCCCTTTCTCAGAAGTCAGGCTGACCCTACTTGCCCTCTAAATTGTTTCCAGAAGTTAAAGTCACCAAAGCTGGATTCATACATTTTTGATTGATCGTTCAACAAGAGGGACGCATTTCTTATTGAACTAAGACCACAACTCATGCGTCGTCCCACTGATGGTCCTGCCAAAACCGAGCCTTAGTCCAAATGATGAACTATCTTCATTGGAAAAGTATTTGTGGTCCATTCATTGTTCCCTGAATCTTTTTTTTTACTTTCACATTAGCAATGGAGTGGGAAGATGTGGACAGCCCTAGGATTTGATACAAGTCACCCACCCACTCCCAGGCTGAGGCAAACAGAGAAAAACTTCCTGCTCTCCGAAGAGAGGCACGCCAGTCAGTGGGAGCGTTCTCAGACTGGGATAAGGTGACTGGACCTAGCGCCTTTGCTCTAAGAAAGCAAGAGACTACCTCGGTGTGCCATGGCAAGGGCAGTATCTTGTGCAGTTCCTTCACCGAGCACAAAAGCACATGCAGCCAGGAATCCGGCAGCACCATAAAGAGGAGCCCTGGTGTATGCAAACTGCTAACATATTCAGTTGCTAATCGAAAGGCTGGAGGTTGGGGCACACCCAGAGGTACCCGGGAAGAAAGATCTGGCTATCAGCCTCCCTATGGTGCAGGTGTTATCTGCCACACATGGGATTGCCATGAGCCGGAGTCCACTCAATGGCAATGGGTTTAAATAAAAAAAGCTCTTAGGCTCCAAGTTTCTCATCCTACTGATATTTGGCTGACCCATCGTGACCCCACATGACAGAGTGGACTTACCCTAAAGGTTTTGCAAGGCTGAAAGCAATATGGAAACAAGACTACCACAGCTTTCTCCTGTGGTCGATTTGAACTGCCAACCTTGTGGTTAGTAGCTGGTCAGCTGACCACTGCATCATTGGGGCTCTTATTCCAGAAATAATCCAAAATGTGGGGGCGAGGACTTATAAGTGTGCTCATCAGATGTTACGTCCTTAGGGAAGGTCTAAGACATGCAAATTATGTTTAATATGACTGAATGAAAATTCCTTGGGTTCTAAGGCTAAGTGAAAAAAATCAGGGTCCAAAATTAAATACATAGTGATTCTTTTCAACCACCACATGACAATGCACATTGACAGGAAGTTTGCTGGGAGAGGAAATCATTTTGTTTTATATATTCTACTTTACTGCCCTTTTTAGATTTTCTACACTTAGCATACATTATTACTTATATCATCTGAAAACATACATTACTTAACTAGATTACCTCATGGTTTTCACAAGGGAGAGTGATGAAAACATTGAAGGAGTATGTATTCATTCAGAAGGTGGCTTGGCATCCCCCAAATTTCTATGCCCATTTCTGACTCTCAGGTACCAGGGGCAGAAGGGTCTGGGGTGGTCCCCAGATCCATTCAGGGCCCTATTGTCTAAACTCTTTGGTTGGAAGCATGGTCTTTCCTGACCACGCACTGTAGGTCCCTGCGCTGGCCACTTTACATCCGACCCTTAAAATGTTCCTGTTGGCAAGGAGCACACAGTGGTGTGGGGAGGATTAATCCATTCATGTTTATAGACAAGCTCACTGAAATTCTTGGAAGGGAGCCGCTCCCTACTAAGGAGCGCAAGTACATTTCCAGGGTAAACTTCCTGCCGCAAATTCTCTAAACGCAATGCAGATGCCCAAATTCGGGATACAATTTATGTAACTTGGCTGGTAGACCATGCACCGTGGTAATAAAAATGAATTGGATGTCAAATGCCGACAGGCAGCTAAACACCACCACGGCTGGCTTTCCTGAGGAATCCCGAGGCTGGGTCCAGTGGGCCCAGAGGGAGCCACACTCTGGGTCGTTGATGAGCAGGAGTACTTAGCCCTAGGTGGGTACTGCCTTCCACAATAAAATGCAAATAAATGGTCCAAAGCTGCCATGCAAACCAGCATGGGCTCCACAGGCCCCGGATGGAGCATAGCTATAATTATGATGCTGGAAAATATGGATGTGACATCAGGGTGCTGAGAAAGCATGAAGAGGTTTTTTGTTGTTTTGTTTTTGTTTTTGAAGAAAAAAAAAACACCGCACCAGCTGCCCAGATGAGAGAATTGACTTTGCTTTCTTATCATTATTGTTGTTGTGAAACTATAGATAACACATTTGCCAATTCCACATTTTCCCCTTGTACAATTCAGAGGGACTCATTACACCCATCATGTTGTGCAACCACTGACTTGGGACGACTGTGGAGCCAGCTGTCTCTATGCAGAGGCCAGCGCTTGGTCAAGGCAGTGTTTTGACTGACATTATGGCTGGCTCTGAGAGGCATCACTTGTAAGGACGACGTGGGGACTACTCAGAGACCTCAGGCATTTCTCAAGACCTGGGGAGACGGTTTTCCTTCCCTGGATCTCCGACCACCAGGAGGACTCACCCGGGCTCATTTGTCAGAGAAAAGGAAACATGTGAGCTAGTCCAAAGGATACAGCATTGACTGTCAGAGCCTCTCTTCTGACCACACTGCACGCATTTCAGCCAAAAGCCAAGATAACGGATCTATCAAAGAACCCAAGGGAGTTGGACATCTTCTATCAAAAAAGTTTGATTTATAGATGTGGAAATCTGTAAAGCTTTGATTTAGAGATCTAGCGAGAACAGATGTGGAAAGCTAGTTAAATAGGTTCTCCTCCCTCCCCTCAACACCCTGTTACAGCCCCCTAAACTTGAGACAGTGTGTGAGCTCTGCGATCTGAGACATGTAAGGCATTTTCTACTCCTCTCTCCCTAGAAGGAATCTACTTTCTTGGGCTATCGGCTCAGCAACCCCATCAGATCCATTTCCAGTGCCTATTTCACCTTGAACTCTAGTTCTGGCAAGGTGGAAAGAGCAGTAGCTCATTCTTACAGTAAGTAGTCGCCTGTGAATATGAAACACGCCCCTTGATCTGACCTTGAATACGCAACACAACAACAACCAACAAGAACAGAAGTATGAATCACCATAGTCTGTTTCATCGAGGGGTAAACGCTAAACCTGGGTCAGCTTAAGCACGGGGAAAACGGTCAAAAGATGTATTTCAGAGAGTATGTTTTCTCAGTGACCCCCCACATGTGCAAGGCCAGGATCCAAGACCCTCCTGTTGCTGAACAGAAGCAAAGCACAAGGCCCAGGAGCATCCCCTAAGATACCCCAGAAGAGGAGGCAAGCCAGGAAGAGAGATATTCCGTAGCCTAATCCCTGAGCCCTTCTCCAAAGGGGCTGCCGCTGCTAACCCCTGACTGAGCGAGACCCCATGTGCTATGGGATTGGACGGTTGTGATCCATAGGGTTTCGATCGGCTTATTGTTGGTCTTTCTTCTCAGTCCCCCAAAGGCAGTTCATCCAAATGGCTTACAACTCCCCCGAGCCTGCTTTGGAGGATGACGGAACCCACGCAGCCACGTCAGAGAAAGACCTTCAGAAATCACTGGCAGGCATGCGGGTTAAGTCAGTTAAAGGTTTATGATGATTAAAAGTTAGGGTAATCTTTGTCCTGTCTTCTTTCAGATCTGCCCCATAGTTGGCCTCATATGTACATAATATAGAAGCAGGGATTGCTATCTGAAGATACATTCCCCAGGCTCCCTTCAACACTGGTTTCTGGCTAGATTCCCTCCATGGGAGGTGCTGGCAGGAGATTGGTGGATAGAAAGAGAGGAGAAGCCAGCGCATTTCTTTGATGTCTTCCTATGGGGGCCTGGTGGTGTAGTGGTAGTGGCTACCATTGTGCTGCTGGCAATAAGGTCAGCAGTTTGAAACCACCAGCTGCTCCTCAGGAGAAAGAGGGGCTTTCTACTCTCGTAAAGAGCAGCAGTCTCAGAAACCCACCGGGGCAGCTCTACCCTGCCCTATAGGGTCACTATGAGTTGGCATGGACTCATGGCAGGGAGTTTGGTTTGATTTTTTGGTTTTATTTTCTCGTGCAGTAACTGCAATCCACACTTCCTTCCATTGCCTGCTGGCCTTCTCTGAATGGCCCCTGCTTCCACCATGCCTCCAATTCCGACCCGGGGGTCCTTGCTCTGCGCTCTGGTAACATCACCTCCTGCTTTGGTTCTCTGCTACTGCAAGTCCCCAGAGACCTTTCTTCATCAGCTCTTCTGATTCCTTTCCAACTAGTTCTCTATATTAATTGCCCGGTGGGGCAAATGGTCCAAGGGCTTGGTTGCTGACTGAAAGGTAGGTTCTTCAAATTCCCCCAGAGGTGCTCCAGAATACAGACCTGGGAATCAACTTGAAAAAAAGAAGTGACTGAACATGCTCTTTGGAGCTGTGCTCCACTTGGACACACACATGGTCCACTTGGACACACACACGGTTGCCAGTAACCAGGGCTGAAGCAGTGGCCGCTGCACCTAATTAACAGGGCTATGATTTTGACCAAGGCACTTGGGGATTTAGGACACCGTGATACTGTGAGTATCCAGCCCAAGTCTCCACAGGCTTCAGTCATTCTACTCTAGAAGCTCTCCTTCAGGTGACAGCCCCTGCACCTCCTTGTCTGAAGGCTCTTTTGGGTACCAGAGCATGTTAAAGGCAGGCCAGAGTACAGAAGAATTCATAACACACACACACATACCACACACCATATATTCAAAGCAGCTCAAAAGAGATGACTTATGGGCAAGAACACTCATTGGAAGTGCATGATTTGTAGCCCAGAATTGTCCGGTGGACTTAGGCTCCAGTTGCCCACAGTGGTACCTTACTTGGTAACTCAACCCCAAATGGTGTCTCCTGACATCCCCTCCCATACAAATTCTTAGACTTGAAATGTTGGCTTAGGGCCTGCTTCTCGGCAACCCAACCAAAAGCAAGGAGCTTTCTTTTTGTCCAAAGTGTTCAGCCTTTGTGAGTATTGAGAAAGTAACATCCAGCGATCATAGGTCCCCTCCGTGGTGGGTGACAGATGCTTTGCTCCAGCTGCACATGGCTGGGCAGCAGGGCTGGATAAAGTAGGAGTACCTCAGACTTGCTCGAGCTTGGGCAATAATTGTCAGGAGGGTGTAGCCTTGACGTCTGTCTGGCCCTCACCAACAGAAGGGCAGTCCCACCTGTTTTCTATGGAGCTCCTTGAGACCATCACACCAAAAGAATCAAGGGAGCCAAGACACCTTTGGACCCCTGGGCAATGTTTCAGACCAGTATTTAGGAATTCTTGGCCCATTCAGAAAGAGAGAGAGATGGGCTAGGGTGTACGTCCAGTGAATTCTAGGGAAGTGAAATAATGACCTTGGCCCAGACAGCAGAAGACAAATTTAATTTGCATGCTTTAAACCGAATATGGAAAAATCATTTAAACCAAGAAGAGAAAAGTCCAAACTTCAAATCCATAGTAGTGCCAACATCACCCATCCCAATGGCATGGGCGGGCCTCCACGGGCAGCACTGCTGTTCCAACATTCCCGTCACTGCACGTATGTGGGCCTTGTGCTTTCTGAGAAGTGGTGAGGGTCTGGTCTGTCCAAAATACCATCCAGAATTTGCCTAGCCTTTGATCGCTCCTTCTCCCTACCTCTCTTCCTCCCCTTGCCCCACCCCACACCTTCCAAGGCCCAGTCTTTTTTTTTTTCATATATATATTTTTATTAGGGGCTCATACAATCTTATCACAGTCCATACATACAGCAATTGTGTAAAGCACATGTGTACATTCATTGCCCTCATCATTCTCAAAACATTTGCTCTCCATTTAAGCCACTGGCATCAGCTCCTCATTTTTTCCCCTCCCTCCCTGCTTCCCGCTCCCCCGTGAAACCTTGATAATTTATAAATTATTATTTTGTCATATCTTTCCCTGTCTGACGTCTCCCTTCACCCACTTTTCTCTTGTCCGTCCCCCAGGGAGGAGGTTACATGTAGATCCTTGTAATCGGTTCTCCCTTTCCAACCCACTATCCCTCTACCCTCCCAGTATCACCACTCACACCACTGGTCCTGAAGGGATCATCCGCCCTGGATTCCCTGTGTTTCCAGTTCCTATCTGTACCAGTGTACATCCTCTGGTCTAGGCAAACTTGCAAGGTAGAATTCGTATCATGATAGTGGGAGCGGGGAGGAAGCATTTAGGAACCAGAGGAAAAAAGCTGTATGTTTCATTGTTGCTACATCGCACCCTGACTGGCTCCTCTCCTCCCTGAGACCCTTCTGTAAGGGGATGTCCCGTGGCCAAAGCCCAGTCTTAATTCACACCCTGCCCCACCCCTCTCTCCAGCTTCTCTTCCATAACCCAGGCTTCAGGACTCTCCTTATTTGTAATTTTTAAATTTAGATCCAGGCCAGTAGAAACGTAAACAGTGGGGAGAGAAGAAAGGTCTTCGCTTAGCCAGAACCTCTGGTGCTGAGAACAGCCTGTCAGACAAAGAGGAACAGAGTGCCCCATATGAAGGCCCGGGCCACCTGAGAGAGTCTCTGCTCGGGATGAATCATTCACGTGCTCCACGCAGCAAGACACTTATGAACACATTCTATGCTGCTTCTCTGGCTTCCTTCTTCATGAAGCCGGGCTGTCTTGGAGATGCTCAGTAGAGCAAGGACCTCTGATTGAGAAGTCTTCACATTTATTTTTAAATTCCAGGGACCTAAAAGGATTTCCATGATCAGAAACCCCCAGGCCCCTCCTGGCTCACTCCCACAGGAAGAGACCCTACGCGAGAGAAGAGAAGGAGTGAGTGAACGAACAGATGGGTGAATAACCAGAGGGATCCTAGGGCAGGTTTACTTTACAGGTCAAAAGGGACGTCGCTGGAAAAGCCAAGGAGCAAGTTTGAAGGAAGCCCACCCACATGACCCTTCCCTAGGCTACCGAGTGCCACAGGCTTTGGTCATTCCCCAAGACACTCCCAATTTTTTTTAAACGTTTTTTTTAAAAACGTCTACTCTTAGCTGACGGCTTTCATCTTGAATCTCTGCAAAACTCAGCCAGTTCCTTAGGCACCAATCCCAAGCCTTCTTGGTTCCTGGTGCCCTTACCATCTGTTTTACACCGTGATGCTAAGCCTAAATGAATAGTTAATAGTCACATTTATTAAGCTAGTGAAGGCTGAAGAATGCAAGATGTAGTTATGTCCTCACACGTCACAGGCATTTTTATCAAACTCCATGAATAAATGGGGTGTGTGTGAGTAATTGTTTTGTTTCATGTTTTAACATCCACAGTTACTTACTAGCAGAATCTATGGCCCTTTGGACACTATACTCAGACGACTTCTCAGACCTTGGACTCAGATTGGGCATCACCACTCGTCTCCTAATCCACGGGGATTCTGTGAAGCAGCTCTCCTTTAGCCTCCGCTAAACGCCCAACTTCACAGCTGTATGATGCCATTGAAAGGCATCTGGTGCAATCTCATGCTGCAACTCTTGAGGTCGTACTTTGATACATGACTAGTGGCAATTACTGTGCTTGCCTCAAACATGTTTTAAAATCCCACAGTAGGTGTGTGAGCTGACTGTGGCAATCAGGGCTGTGTGGGGTCTAATTTGGGAAGCATAGTCATCATGTCTTAAGCAGCTTTTTCTATAGGATGAAAAACATCTATCCAGGATTGTCCCCTGTTCTGAATGTGCGCAAGTAAGCCTGTCCCCAAAGCAAATGTGAATTCTTACACAAATAAAAACACATGCTAAAGACCTACAAGGACACAAATGAACCGATGCACCGTGTTTAATGTGCCCCCACACAAAACTTCACCACTTAAGAGAGTGCTAAATTCTATTCTGTGAGGGTTTGTTCCCAACACAAGGACCTGCAGCCACAGCAGGAAATGGGTTTCGCACTCACTGCTTCCCCACAGCATTTCCCTGAAGGAGCCTCCCTTCCTCACTCACTTCCTACAAAAGACATTCTCAAGAGATGGGATGAGTGCTAGGTGCTCTGGGGTTGACTCTGGCTCGTGGGGGGCCCTTGTGTATCACAAGCTTTTCAATGGTTTAGGTTTGGGAAACAGATCCTCCAGGTTTTTCTTCCAAGATGCCTCTGGGTAGACTGGAACCTCCGAGTCCATCCACCCTGTGTACCACCCAGATGTGGTTTTCCCAACGGAACCCCTCCCATCACCTGCCCAGATCCCAATTGCTCCCACTTCCCTCATATCACAATCTAACACTGGCGCGAAAGAGGAGAACGGTCCACCCAAACCCACACTCTCACTCTGCTCTTCAGCAGCTTGAAGCTGTTGCTAAGAGATTGGAACCAGCCATGCACTGGACCCCACCAATGAGGGAGAGTGATGCAGTCCTTATCTACACCTGTGTAGACTTCTTCACCCCATCATCACACAGGACTGATGCCCGTTCTTTCGCCTTTCCCCTCCCCCTCTCTCCATGTGGACCACCAAGTGAGGCTGAGGGGAGCATGCTACTATGAAACGTGTCTGACTCCATGATTGCAATCTTTCTCCTATCTCTCATGCTCTCTATGAGTTTATTATCATATTTATATATCTCAACTGTACAGTTGCGCCTATCAAACCTGTGATTAGTTGTGGGGGGCTGGCATTCCCCCCACAGTGGGACGCCTGCACCCACATCTTCCTTGGCCCAAAGTGAGAGACCCAGACAGGATTCTCCAGTGCTCCTGCTCTCTGACTGGCTCCCAGCGTCCTGTGGCTGTTGTCTCAGCCTCGTCAAAGGCATCCAATTATACATAATTTATTCCACATGTTTGTTTGTTGCGCCTGCCAGAGGCATCTGTCGTAAATGTTTCAATGCTTTAACTTTAGATGAGTTTTCTTTTGAAACAACTGTCCCCAGGGTGGTGCCCTGAACAGTAAATTAACACCCATCTTTCCATAAGCCTCCTCTTGGCAAACGTTCTCCAAGATTTCAATGTTCCCCATCAAATATGCATTAAATGTACTATCATAGCAGTGCCCAGCAGTGACAGGAGCACAGGTGCCTGCAGCCACATTGGTAGCTATTTCGATAACGACGAGTCAATGAGGGAAACTCCCAGGACTGGTTGAATCACGTTTTGTTTTGAACATTGCCTTCTCGTGGCAATGTTTTATAGGGGAAGACTCTTTTAAGAGCCACATTTACGATTTCCTAAACTTACTACGGGCTCCTAATTCCTTAACACAGAAATATGCTTCCCTTCTCTTTCAAGTCTTCAGTCATCTGATCTCACCTCAATGACACCATTTGAGGTATTAGACTCTGTGTGTGTGTTACACATACACACACACTCATGTGCATACTAACACCCATCAACACACTAGTAAGCAACCGTGCAACAGCTCAAGGAAGCTCTGGACAGCTGGTCATTTGTTTGTCCATTCAGTCAGTGACGAGCATGATTGTGCTGCTTATCAAGAATTCTCTTTCTGTTCCCAATAAAGAACCTTGGTGGCACAACCATTAAGCGGGTAGCTATTATCTGAAAAAACGTTGGTGGTTCCAGCCCATCCCCTGGGTCATGGGAGAAAGACTGGAGGACGTGCTCCTAACAAAGATCACAGACCAGAAAACCCTCTCGGGCAGCTCTGCTCTTTCACAGGGAGTCCCGATGGATCAGAAAAGACCCGATGGATCAGAAAAGACCCGAAAGCACACACCTCCAGCAGTCCCCAGGAGTCTCTCCACTTCCCAACGCAGGGACCCAGAGTGCGAGTGCTGGGCTCCGCGGCCAATTGGTTTTCATTTGATTTTGACTTAGTGACTGAACTTTCATGCTAGTCCTTTGTCTAAGATCTCCAGTGTTTTGGTGTGTTTTTTTCTTTCTGAAAATAATATGTGCCTTCTTTCTGAAAATAATACGTTTGTGTGCCAGCTGCTCCCTCCTCTCGGGAGGTATTTTTGTAAACATTATGCTAATTTCTTACCAGCAACAGTCTCCTCTTCTGCTCACTGTCAGGGGTACTTGATCAGAAAAACGTAGTTCCTAGACTCACTTACCAACTGATTTCTGGTTGTGGTGTTGTTGTTGTTGTTGTTGTTGTTGTTGTTAGGTCCCATGGAACCAGCTCTGACTCCGTAACATTCCATGGATAAGGGTACCCTCTGCCATCCTAACGACTGTCATGTTTGAACCCATTGACATGACAGCCACGGTGTCACTCCAGCTCCTTGGGGGTCTTCCTCTTTTTTTACTGACCCTCGGCTTTACCCAGCATGATGTTCTTGTCCAGGGTGTGGTCTCTCCTGACATGTCCAAGGCATGTGAGCTGAAGTCTCTCTATACTCGTTTCTAGAGAGTGTTCTGCATGGTTTCTTCCAAGACTGACTGTTTATACTTCTGGCCGTCCATAGACCTTCAATCTTCTTAACCAACATCATAACTCAAATACATCAAACTCATAGGGTCTTCCTTATTCATTGCCCAACTTTCATATACAAATGAGGTGAGTGGGGGGGAAAAAACAAAATACAATTGGGTCAGACCCAGCGTGATGCCCAAAGTCACATCCTGGCTCTTAAACACCTTGAAGAGGTCTTATGCAAACAGATTTACCCAGTGCAGACCACTATTTGATTTCCTGACTGCTGCTTCCAGGAATGTTGCTTGTAGATCCAAGCAAAATGAAATCCTGACAACTTCGATCTTTTCTCTGTTTATCATGTTATCTCTTGGTCAAGTTGCTTGATGTAAAGCAAAAATCCATATTGATTTTTGGTTTGAGATGGCCAGTAAGAGGTATGCATGTAGGGGCTCAAGTGGAAAGCAGATGCTTTGAGAATTATGATGGCAACAAATGTGCAAATGTGCTTGTCACAATGGATGGATGTATGGATTGTGATAAGCATTGTACGAGCCCCAATAAAATAATTTTAAAAATAAAAATAAATAAACTTTAAAAAAATTTAAAAGAGGTATGCATGGAAGACAGGAGAGTGAAAGGGGAGGGGTGGGAGTAGTCAGGGGATCCCCATCCAATATTTGTGCCTCATTTAGATGACAGCTTTAGAAGTGGCTCTATCTTCTCCAGAGTCCTGGTTCCCCTGGGTGGTGTCAGCTCTCAGTTCTGCTATTACCATCTTCTCTCTTGGTCTCTTGATTCCTAAGTGTGATAGCAGCTACCTGCTGCTGCTCATCTCTGGGCTACCTCACCATCGTTTGTTGGCCTTTCTGTCTCTTCTAACATGTTTATAATTTGTTCCTTTTTATCATACTCCTAATATATATATGCATTATGTTAGATTACACTGCATTATATTACATTCTATTTTTTTATTAGTTGGGATTTAATACATATGACACATTATTCCGTATTTCACTCGCGTCGAGCAGAATTGTACAATTGCTACCACAGTCAGTTTCCAACCATGATTTTGTTACACAGACTCCTTGATACCAGCTCCCCTTTACCTCACATTTTACCGTTTGGTCAATGAGCTTTTTTCACTTAAATTTATCCTATCTGATACAATTTATATAAAATAAAGACAATAAGAGGATGGGCTAGAATTTAAAGGGCATTCATCGAAGGTCAATAAGCAAAAATCCGGCTGCTCCCTGGCCCCACCACCTGTAGCACACTTCTATTTATACTCAACTTACAACTTCATCATCTACTCCAAGCTTAGAAAAACCTTGCTTAGAGAAACTCTTCAAACATAAGAAAAGCTCCAGATAACTGCAGAAAAGATGCAGATTGATCCAGGAAAAAACATACAGGCACACAAACAACTTACTCCTTTATTGAAAGTCCCACTCCCACCCCCTTGGAAATACAATATATATCTGTGTTTACATTTTTGAATTCCCCTTACTGTCTATTGAATGCCTTGCTGTCAGCTCAGCCAATTCAACCCACTATTGTCTGCAGTGGAAATAGAGCATCATGCCACCAAAACTTACACAAAACCACTAAATAAAAAGTTTGTCTCTTACCCATCTTTCCGCCAAACACCACAGTTCTTCCCACTCTTAGTACAGGACATAAAAACCTAGCGTGGCTTTTTAGAAGGGCTTGAGAATAGTCCAGAGGAAAACATTCAAGAGGCAGAGGAGTGTAGAGGTCAGAGCCTTGCTCTTCAGCCAGATCGCCTTGCTCAGACTCGGGGTCTGCCACTTATCATCTGAGTGCCCTTAAGCAAGTTCCTTCCCTCTCTGAGCCTCTTTTTCTCATCCTTAAGTTGAGAATAATAATGTTTCAGGGCTCAAATAATACATGTAAAGACTCGTCCACAAAGAAAACTCCACATATGTATAATTCCATCATTCTCAACATGCCTCCTGGGTCCACAGCCTTGATTATCAACAAGATGGGAGGGTTTTGAAAGTTTGTGGAAAATTCTATTATCTTTTCATTCACTTTCCCATATCTGTATGAAGCACCCTTGGAGTCGAGCTAGAAAGCATCAAATCACCACCGTATAAGATAAATAAGGGGCAGTTAAAGATTCAATACCTAAAGAGGTGGGTTGGTTGATGATCAACATTATCTCCGTTGTTCTAGGCATACAGGCACCAAAAGACCCACCCACTGCAGACTGGACACGTGACGGAATGTCCCTGTGAGAAGCATCGAGTGACTATCCCGGGGTTCTTAGTCCCAGCTTGCCACCTTTCGGCTTTACCATGTCCCCCATCCCCGATACGGATATAGATAGTTGTCAACCCAACAAGTGAGGCACATTTGGCTCAGATCTGCATCATGCTGATGTGATGTGAACTTTTCGCAGGGAAGCCTTATAAAGAGAGTTTCTATGAATTTTAATTCTCTTTATGTGGATCACAGTGAACATCACACTTAATGTTAAAAGACGAAATACTCCCCCTCTAAGATCAAGAGCGAAATAAGGATGACTACTCTGGCAACTTTTAGCGCTCAGTGCCCAGGATGATTCGACATCTACGTGGAAAGCAAGGAGGGGAACCATATGTGTAGATGACATGGAGTGTCATCTACAAACTACATGTGTACATGACACGGTCTCGTTCAGTGACCCCCTACGAAATCCACTACAGAACTAGTAGAAGAAATGATGAATTAAGAAAACTTACAGGCTAGAAGATTGATATTTAAAAAAAATCAATAATATCGGTATACCCTTTCTACACAATACGAATAAGGAATGGTACAAAAATAAAATTTTTTTAAGATTTTACTTTAAAAAATTATAATAGCATCTAAAAAGACAAAAATGAGTATATTTTAACAAAATAAGTTATAATAGCATCTAAAAAGAATGAAAATAAAGATACTTTAACAAAAGAGTTGCCAAACTCATAGCACTTAAAATCTTTTTAAAGTTAAAAAATTTAAAGATCTAAATAAATATAAAGATATGTCATAATCATAAATCACAAGATTTAATATTATTAATATCAGTCTACAGACTTAACTCAATTTCCTTCTTACACTTCCCAATTTTAAAACTTAATATATAGTAGCAATCAATACAGCGTGGTAGTGGTATACAGATAGACATACAGGTCAATGGACTAAAACTGAGATTCCAGAAAGCAACCCTTAAGCTCATGGTCAATTGACTTTGGCAAGAGTGTTAAGGCAATTCCATGGGGGGGGAGGGAGACTTTTCGACAAATGGTAATGAGACTACTGGATAGCAACATGATGAAGAATGAAAAATCAGAGCCCTTTCCTCAGACCACACAGAACAATTAACCCCAATGGATCATAGTCCTCGATGTGAAAGCTATAATTAATTAATCAATCAATCAGCCAATCAATTAATTAAAACTTTTAGAAGAAAACCTAGGAATATATTTTTATGACACAGGAATAAGCAATACTTCCTTAGATAGGACATCGGAAGCACATGGGCAAAAGAAAAGGCAGATACATTGAACTACTTCAAAACATTTTAAAATTATACTTCAAATACTATCTGGCATTCAAAGTACAGAGAAAAATACAACTCAGTAGTAAACAAGGCAAAAAAATCTAATTTTAAAATATATTAAAAGGATTTGAATAGACATTTTTCTAAATCAAGCATGAAATGTCCCAGAAGCACATGACAAGGTGCTCAACCTTGTTATTAATTATGGAAATACAAAGGAGAACCACAAAGGAATACCACTTCACACCACTAAGGTAGAGCAAATCAAAGGGACAGAAAATGGCAAATGTTGGTCGGGAAGACCTGCATACACTGCTAGTGAAAATGTGAAAGGGAGCAAGCAGTAACTTTGGAAAACAGAGTAGTCGTTCTACAAAATGTTAAGCATGGAGTTATCCTAGGATCCAGCAATTCCACTCCTATGTATATACCAAGATAAATCGAACATATGTCCACATCAAGTCTTGTAGATGAATGCGTATAGCAGCATTATTCATTATAGCCTTAACAACGAAATAATCCAAATGTCCACCAACTGACAAATGGATTAAAAAAAATAATATATCTATAGAATAAAAGATCATTTGGAAAGCAACAAGAATACTGATAGATCCTACAGTATGGATAAATTTTGAAACTTTGATTCTAGATAAAAGAAATGAATCATCAAACACCACATATAAAATAATCCCATCGACATGGAATGTCCAGAATCGGCACATGTGTCGAGTCAGGAAATAGATTAGTGGCTTCTCTGCGCTCCAGGGTGGGTGGAAGTGGGAAATGAGGAGTAACTAATACATATGGGTTACTTTGAGGGATGAGAAAAAAATGAATGAACTTGGATCATGAGCATTGCTGCACAAATCTCTGGCTATAAACATCACTGAAATGTACACACTACGTAGGTGAATTTTATGGTATGAGATTTATATCTCCATTAAAATGCTTTTTTAAAATGGACTAAAAATGTTTAAATACACTTGGCCTTGGGGATTAGATAAGAGTTGGTGGTCTTGGGTAAGTTATTGGCGCACTTTGAGTCGCAGTGCTTGGGAGCCTTGTATTATTCAATAGGAAGGAAGGTAAGGAGAGGGAGGCTATGCAGTCTCAGGGTAACAATGAAGGTGAAACCAAGGTGATCCGCTGGGGTAAAAAGCACATCCCAGACCACTGGCTGGACTGAGTTCCCTGGAAGAACGTGCCTTTCCACATGGTACACACATCTTGCCACAGGCACTACTGTGCTGTGAATGGAGCTGCCAGAGTCACATGGTGCAGTAGGCATCAGTGACCACTCTTTACTCCAGGCAAGAACATCATCCCTCTCATCAAACAACAGGAGCTCAATGCGTTCTCCCCCACCTCAGGCTAGATTTGCAGCAAGAACGAAGCACTTAGGACCTCAGCGAGACTAAGAACAGGACCAGAATCCTGACCATCAAACTCCAGGCCATTATGATCTTACTCTGCTCGTTCGGGAAGGTCATTTCCCCACAGTGATCATAGGCATTAGATGCTTTGAGCTTTGCATTCTCAACAGCGAAATGAAAATAGATGTTGAATGCTAAAACATAAACATATGTATCATTCATAATGCATTCAGATGGTTTTTAATTATTCATGGTTCCTGAAAGTTATTTGACCTCTCATGCATATACAGCCAAGCAGTGTTTATATTAGAACCACAGCCTCCATGAACGCCATTTGAGCTCCCTGGCATTCCCGTCTATGGAATTAAAATTAAATGAGTCAGTGGTCAATAAAAGTTACATGTGATTTCCATAAAATTATCCATTGTATATTGCTCGCGGGGGAGGGTTGCAGGGAGTTGCTGAAGCTGACAGTACACAGAATGTCTGCTTTCTGATGAGGGTGGTGGTGATGATGAGTCTTCCCTAATAATGAAGTCATTATTTCCCTGAATGACTGGTGGTCTTGGACTTGCTCTTTGTCTGAGAAAAAAATAACTCTGAAGTGCTCTCTCTCGCGCGCGTACGCGCTCTTGTTCTCTCTCTCCTTAAGTCCTATTTAAAATAAAATGCCAGTATTCTGAGCTCAAAAACACCACATTCTTCTGTTTTGGTGCTTGCATAAATTTGCATGCTAACAGGAATGGTTTCAACTTAATGTAAAATGAAAAGAAATTCAATTCAAATCCAAGATTGAGAAAAGAGGCATGTAAAAAAACAACAGATTTTCAATCTTAGTGACTTTTTTCCCTTTCTGGAACCAGATTAGGACAGACATAAACACACACAGATACACTTACATGCACTCAGCGACAGGATGGTCAGAAGAAATGACCTTCACTGCACCACAACCCACCCACCTACTCACGCCCCCGCAGTCTTCAGAGAGCATAGCGTGAACATCGAAAGAGTCTCAATATCGGAAGGGCATCCGAACACTCAGAAATAGAACTCAGAATTCGTATTTACTGCTATCTTCCTGCTTTCAGAGGTTCACCTGAATCCTCTGAAGGGTAAGGAATACTGTGAGCCACGCAAGCAAATACAGGTGTGGGCTTGCCTCTGCCACCTCTTGGGCCCATTGCTTACTTTCCTTCTCTGATTTCTTCATTGCACACAAAAGGTAGGACTGCACAATGCTAGGTGCGCAGGCTCTCTAATAAGCAGACCTGGGTTGGGATGCCCAATCCATCCGCCATTACTTGCTTTGTGACTTCCGTAAAGTGATTTGATCTCTGAACGTAGTTTTGTTTTTCCGAGTTAAAACATAAATAACAACAGTGCCAGCCTTGTTGATGTATTGTAAATATTGACTGACATCAGATAATGCAGTTTGCACAGTGTCCAGCATGGAATAAACCTTTGATAAGGGCTAGCTGTACTGTAGTAATGGACAACATGATTTTAGGAATTTAGGTCTGAAGGAACCAGTCCTGAAGAGTCTCTTTCTTCTCCAGGCTGCTCTTATAGTTCACCAAACAGTACTATGCAGAAAAACGATCGAGTCACAGCTAAACTCATAACCTCTGACAACAGGGAAATGGGAGTTCTCATGATGTCATTGTATCTTGCCCCATATCAACCCCTTCCCTCAGGCCCATCCTCCTTCACTATGGTACTCCAGAAACAAAGCGAATGAGATCTTCAAAAGTGAAGAAGTCAACGAACAAGTACCAGCATCTTACCTCGTCATCACTCTCAGTCCTATCGGTTTCCAACTTCTGGACGACTGACTTGTCACTCTCCTTTAGCATTTTCTCTCGAACCTTGGTTTCGTACTCAGGCCGGGAATGCTCCTGAAAGCCAAAGAGTCCAGAGGGGTTAGTAAGTAAGTGGAAGAGTGACCTTCGCCTACAGGTTTAGAACCAGAAATCACAAGTACATTACAGTCAGGACTTAGGACAAGTACATTACAGTCATGGACATGAATTGCAGCGCCACACAGACTCTAGAGCAAGAACACAATGGTTACAAGGTGGTCACAAGGACTCCAGACCAAGAACACAAGGTTGGGCAGAGAGAGAACACAAAACACTTGCTATCACACTGAAAACCAAACCTGGGCACGCTCCTGCAGACAGCGCCAGTGTTGAGAAAGGAGAGAAGACATATTAACTGCACAGCTGATACAAAGGGAAGCCACATGCTTCGCACAGCAGTTTGACCAAAGGCAGAAGAATACATCTGGTCATCCCACCAAAGATCCTCACACCCCAGACGTTAAGGTGCAATGGGCCAAACCACAGCTGGAGCTACAGATGTGTCCCACATCTGGGAGTTAGGGCAAGGACACAACTTCTTCCTTGCTTTATTATTCTGCAAGCAAAATGGCGACCAATAAACATCAGAGTCAAAGGTGGCCATAGGGAATCTTAAAACTCACTTGCCTGGACTTGCTTCCTGTACATCCTTGGTGAGTAACTCGCTGGCAAGTACACCAATGCTCAGGAGACAACATTCAGCAATACAAATCTAAAGAGTGAGTCATAGGCATGGGAAGAGACCTACAGTCATCCAGGAACCAGTGTCAAGTCAGTGCAGATGTGGGGACAGGAAGGTGCCTGACTTGCTTCAAAGCGAATTTAACAGTGTCCACCTGGCCTCATTGGCAGCGCTTCCCTGCAGCTTCCAGCTCAAGACTGAGTATCTGCAGGGGTGAGGACTTCCTGTTCCTGGAGCAGTCGCTGATAACTCCAAAGCAGAAACACAGTGCTGGTTTAGAGTGGACGCCTGTTTAGAGAACGCATATTTCCTTATCACATTTCTATATCTTTATCACATGTCAGGCCACATTTCAGGAACCCTGATGGTGTGATGGTTATGTGTCGGGCTGTGATCCACATGGTCAGCCGATCAAAACCACCAGCAACCCCAAGGGAGAAAATGACTGGACTTTCTACTCCTGTAAACCCGCAGGGCATCATGATGAGTCAGCATGGCCTCAACAGTGAGTCTGGTTTATTTGGGGGTTGGCCACATTTCAGAGGTCACAAATTATGTGAGTATTTCATAAAAGTCACCAACACAAGAGGAAGAGACATTATTCATTTTTTGTGTTTGTTTTTTGAGATGCTTCAAGAATCCCTGGTGGTGTAGTAGGTTGGGAGCCACAAGGTGAGCAGATGGAATCCACCAGTTGCTCTGAGGGAGAAAGATGAGGCTTTCTGCTCCCAGAAAGATGGAGAGCCTCAGAAACCCAAAAGAGTAGTTCCACTCTGCTGTGTGGGGTCCTTAGGAATCAAAATGGACTCAATGGAGGTGACTTTGTGAGCTTCTCAGCACTCCGACAACCACAACTACATCCACCTGCCCTTTCCACACGCCTTCTATGACTATTCAAGCACACATGGGGATTGTGCTAGAATCCTGAAATTCACCGAGTTCTTGAGCTTCGATGACACACTGTAGCTCTGATTGTGTGCCTGGCTGTATCATGATCATCTGCTTTTGCCAGGTGCCGTGGCGTAGGCTCCAACTGATGACAACCTGGCCTGGTCTGGTGCCACCTTCACCATCACTGTTATGTTTGAGTCGTTGGACTACTGTAGGGCCTTCCAATCAGCATTGGGCCATTTTCTGTTGTGATCCATAGTGCTTTCAGCGGCTGCTTGTCAGAGTTGATCACAGACCTTTCTTCTTAATCGATCTCAGTCTGCAAGCTTGGCTAAAACCCCCCCTCCATGGGTGACCTTCCTAGAATTTGAAATACCAGTGACATGGCTTCCAGCATCATAGTCACATAGTAGGACAAAGAGTCAGGTGAACTTTTCCGCAGGCATTTGACATGTAACCATTTCCTTAAGCTAGTCTCATGATAATTTACTTGGTTCTGTATGGTTTTGTGTTTGGCACAGTAATGGAAACCACACTGAGCACACAGGACTCTCAAAGTGCTTGTGAACATCACTTGATGGTCTCTCGCCTTCATCCAGTCTCTACCATGAGCATTCCTTAAGGTGTGGGCCAAGAGAGTTTTAGCTCAAAAGGGACTGCAGAGTGTAAAGATTGGAAAAGAGTACATAATACATCACCTTTCAGAGTCACAACGAGCATATTAAAAGTGTTAACAAGTCATACTGTAAAGAGATTTTCTTAATTTTCTTAAACCCACCCTTTCCTGTGGATCAATTTCTGTCCTGCAGGGACACTGTGAAGAAATGAAATTTGAAGTTTCCCTTCATGGCCTTTATAGTTTGGTTGCTTTTCTTCTACAATATTCCAATAGATGATTTCCATGAAAAATTCTAACAGGGTCTTTGGGTGAGGCCATGATATGGGTTCTAAACCTTATTAGCTAGTGGCGCACCTACCCTCCCATCACCTGCACATGGGCTGCAGAAGAATTTCTTGGTTGATTGGGAGGGCGCCCTCACTGTAACTCTGGTTTTCCAAAGTCATGTCATAAGGTCACACAGACCCCTTAATCTGTTTAGAGCTCAGAACCCCTTCATCTGTGGATCTCTTAATACACAGGCAGAGCCAGGGACAGCCAAAGCAGCTTAGTTAGGCTGCTGTGCATTCAGACTGAACTCAAACAAAGCACTTCCTGGGTCAACCATGCAAGTTGGGTGAGGCTCCAGATTCCTAAAAGGCAGGGATCTGGACAACCAAGCTCCAGGCCACAGGAGAATCTTTCTGACCCTTTGAGAGCTGCCCCAGCATGACCAGCCTCCGTCCAGATATCCCCCAAACACCCCCTGGGTGACCCAATGTCAAAATCAACAATCAGTGCAAATATGTAACCCCTCCCACCAAGATTTTGGGAACTTTTTCTCAAAGCTGCCTCCACCCGGTCAGTCTTTGCAGGAAGGACTCCGTCCAGGTAGAGACCCGTCTTTACTGATTTGAAGAGGGAATTTGGAAACAGTCCACACATGTCTCCAACGAAGAGCTCCCTCGTATGCTTCCAGATCTTTCCTCAGCAGAGGCTGTGGCCCTGGTCGCACAGACAAGTCGGATAAATGCTTTTCTTGATGCTTTGCTCCCAGAGGAGGAAAGACTAAGCAAGCACCTGAACCAGCAGACAGGGACAGGTACGATAAAGGAAATCAACCAGGCAGGGGAGGGGAGTCTCTCCATTGGGAAATCAGGAAAGGCCAAGGGGAAAAAGGACACGGCAGACCACCTGGATGGAGACCATTGGAGAGGCACACGCCAGGCTTTGCCAGGCCAGACAGAGCTGGCAATGTGAGGGGACAAAAGGAGAAGCGAAGTGGGTAGGAGCTCTTAGCAAGGAAGAGAAAGGCCTGGGTTGGAATCACAGGTAGACAGAGTTGGTCTCCTGTAGATAAGGAAGCCACTGTTGTTGGGGTGCACCGCCGAGTCCCCTCGGCCTCATCGTGACACATGTGACAAAGGCAAGGTGCACCCTGGAAGTTCCTCCGCCGTGATCTTTTGGGCACAGGCCACCAGAGCTTTTCTTCGGTGGAGCCCCTGGATGGGTCCCAAGAGGCAATTCTTGGGCTAGCAGTCACCGGGGCTCCTTAGGAAGCTCGTAAGTATATGTAAAGATGATCCGATGGGATTGAAAGAGGTGGAGAGGCAGGACATCTATGTTCCAACACAGCCATCCTCCCTAAGAAGTCCCAGAAGAACCTGAGAGCGGATGGGACAGAAACGAATTGGTCCAGAGCTGAGGGTCGCCCCACATCCGAGGGAAGACAAGTCTCCATGCATGAAATATCACTCACTCACTGCCATCGGAGCGGTGGGGACTCACAGCCACCCTGCAGGACAGAGTAGAACTGCTCTTGAAGGTTTCTGAGGCTGTCACTCTTAATGGATGTAGAGCGCCATGTCTCTCCCCATGGAGCAGCTGGTGGTTTCTGAACCGCTTGGCCTTGTGGATTGCAGCCCAGTGTGTGACCACCAGGGCTCCTGCATCAAAAGTAGACAGGACTCACAGAAGTCTCTCAGGAATCCTTCCCAGATAACCAGCCGGCACTGCCGGGGACTTTATGCGGGGGCTGCCCAGGGCTAGTGGCAAACTCTTGTTTGCACTGCTCACTTCTTCTCTGCCCTCGTAAGATCATGGTCACCAGTATCTCCCTGATCTTGAGACATTGCAGATGGTTAGGACTTGAGACAATAGCTTGTCCCACCTCTTCCGGGGGTCATCGCTATTCTTGCGTGATCTGGAGTCCATTTGGACTCCCAGCAAGACCCCGTGACGGAGTAGAACTGTTCCCGATGAGGCCTTCCCCGGCTGTCTTCATCCTCATGGAAGAAAATCCTCCCACCTTGAGTCCCCATGGAGCTGCTGGGGGGGCTCAAACTGCCAACTTTCAGCCAAGCGCCTAACAAGCCACCAAGATTCCACCTCGTGGAGTAGCCTGTGTTAGGAGACAGCATAGCGGCGATGGTCAAAGGGCGAGCGGGCTCGGGTCAGTCTTGGGTGTTAGGCAGAGCCCTCCCACCCCATGAGGGGGGAAGTGAAGACCACCGGGAAGACTGAATTCAGGGTTCCAGACACCTGATCTCAGAAGTATCCCTGGCAAAGAGGTCCGGTTAAATAGACCGACATTTCAATGATGACCTTCAAGGACCCTTGGCCCTCTCTTTCCCACCCTGCACGTAGTGTCTGCCCTCCTCCTGGCCTCTCTTTAAGAATGTAGGTTCAAACTGCCTGCCACACTTCAGAGACATCAGAGTGCGCTTCATCCAAGTCACGCAAGCTTTCCCAGGCCTGGCCTATGACCTCCTCATGGTTGGCCACCAGCTTACCCTTCCTGTCCTGTCCTCTTTACATTCCAACTTTGGTCCCCAGCGGTCAACCGGACTTCGAACATTTCCTGTCCCCTACGCCCTTCCCCAGCTTCCCCAGCCCAAGGTGTCTGCCGCCGTGTCCCCCATTAAGAGCGCTTTTTGCCCATTGCTACGCATTGAAACTTACCCAGCCTTGAAACCCTGATTTTTAAAAATGCATCCCCTCTTCCTCTTTGGGCCAGAGGCCTGTCTCTGACGCCTTTGCCATTGTATTCTGAATACTGAGAGAGCAAAGTCTTCCTGTAGAGGGTCCCCCTTCCGAGGTCAGAGGCAAAGGCTGGATTCATACCAGATTTATCACCGCAAGGCAAATTGGAAAAGCCACCTACTTGCCCTCCAGTCATAACCATGGTGGCCTGAAGGGTTACAGAGCCTGTGTTCCACTAGGGCTCCGACGTGGGAGCTTTCCGAAGGACACTGCTTTTCTGCAGAGGCACCTCTGGGTGAAGTTGAACTGTTCATGTTTTGATGAATAGCCTCGTGTTATCTAGGGACTTCACCACCCCCACCCCACCCCAAATAACCCTGGTACATAGTAAGTGCTTCACGACTGTTTCAGAATTGAATTGAATTCCAAGCGTTTGGTAGCCGAGTCTAGACTAGAAATGCCCAGAAGGAAAAGACTTCTCTGGCTGCCTTGCTCTCCGTCTTCCCTGGCCCTGGGCAGGGCAGAGGATGCCACACCAACTGTGGTGTAGAACCATGAAGCCTTGCAGGAACCTCACCCAGAGTCCATCAGGAATGTCTCCTGGTGCCCGGGCTAGCCCACACTTGGCCAGACCTCTCTCTCTCTCAGTCTACCCATCATTTCCTCAAAGCACTGACTTCCCAGGAGGTTACCAGGGTTCGTTGTGTTAAACAAGAAATCTGGCTACAGAACAAGAGATGGAATTATGATCCCTCCCCTGCCAAGGGCCTACTGCTGAGACAGTGAGGGCACTGAGTCCTAATGGAAGCCTTTCGGTGTGTTTATATTTCCTCTCCAGAAGAGAGACAAACGGACTTTCTCAACTCTACCTAACAGACACCCTTAACCGGGTTTCTTCTTCTTGTCTTTGGAAGCAGCCCTGCCTACTGCTGTAGGAGAGCAGGATCGGCACCATCACCCTCCACCTTCCCACGCCCACTCACCAACTTTTTCTGTCGCCCTCGTCTCTCTCTCTCACAACATATTTCAGCTCCATCAAAGGAGGCCAATAGGATGCATGCCAATGGCATCACCCACACAGTCAAACTGCCACTGCTCTTACTATTTATTCCAGCTTGGACATTTCCCCTTCAAGAAATGAAAGGGCTTTGACATTTCTCTGTTGCTTATCTTCCTAATAAAGGTGTGTAGTCCCTGAAGTAGAATCCATATTTCTATTCCCCTATTTGACACACAATCCTGAATGTCTGTCTCCAGGTATATGGGCCAGCCATCAGGATGGAATGGAGTGGGAACATGCACATAGTTATGCAATGGCGTGGGTTGGGATGGAATTATGTGAAAACCCAGGGCAATGGTGAAGTCACCCTACTGCCTCTGCTTCTAATACTTGGAGTCAACACAAAAGGGATTTGTAGATTCCATTCCAGGAGGCTACTTTACAGACCTTATTGTGTCTCAATCTGTCCACACAAAGGTAAGAACACTAGAGTATGAGGAAGCAGAAATGATGTCACAGCAAGCCAAGGAGCACTGAACACAAGACTATCTTTGGAATGTCAATTATGTGATGTTAAGATATCAAGGTCACAAAATCAGTGGTCCTTGGAGATCCCCTTGCAGAGGGGTCTCGGGGAGGAGATGAGCCCGTCAGGGTGTGATGTAGCAATGATGAGAAATACAACTTTCCTCTAGTTCCTAAATGTTTCCTCCCCGCTCCCACTACCATGACTCGAATTCGAATTCGATCTTGAAAGTCTGGCTAGACCAGAGGAGGTACACTGGTACAGATAGGAACTGAAAATACAGGGAATCCAGGATGGATGAGCCCTATAGGACCAGTGGTGTGAGTGGCAAAACAGGGAGGGTAAAGGGAGAATGGGTAGGAAAGAGGGAACCGATTACATGGAACTGTGTGTGACCTCCTCCCTGGGGGACAGACAACCAAAAAGTGGATGAAGGGAGACGTCGGACAGGGCAAGATATGACAAAATACCCATTTATAAACTATCAAGGGCTGATGAGGGAGGGGGGAGCGGGGAGGGAGGGGAAAATGAGGACCTAATGTCGGGAGTTTGGGTGGAGAGAAAATGTTTTGAGAAACGATGTCCAAATGCGCTTTACACAATTGACGTGTGTATGGATTGGGATAACAGTTGTATGAGCCCCTAATAAAATGTTAAAAAAAAAAAGAAACCTAGATCATTGCTAATAAAAAACAAACAAAACAAAGTCAGTGGTCCTGAGTTCAAGCTAAGGTGCATCCATTGCCGTGGTAGAGTCAAGAGAAAGCCTGCAGCCTCATGATGCTTGTGGTCAGTCTTTGCACGTGGGTGACTTAAGAGTGCCTTTTGGTCCTTCTAGAGCTGCCCACCTCCTACTCCATAGTCATCTTTGCTGTTCAATCAGTGGTGGCAGCACATAGTGTTATTATCCCTTCGAAGTTTTAGTGGTCCTAACAGCATGGGCTAACTGAAGTTGGAAGTACACGAAGAGGGAATAGAGTTGAGCAGGAGAGAGGCTTCTGTTTAGAAAATGAGGGGTTATGGTGGGCATAGGGAACGGTAGGCACTCTCACACTTAGATCTTGAGTATCAAGCCTGGGGGTGTCATTCTCAAAGAGCCCTTAATAAAAACTGGTTTGTTTATGCTCTTCAGACATCGTCTGTTCAGAAAACCACATGCCCAAGAAACTGCTCCTTCACTCAGCTCGCAGTTCATTTTCACACAGTGCACTAGCTTAGGCTCTGCTGGTTTAATGGTTCCTGGTTTCCTCATCAGCATCAAAGGCCACCAGTACCCAGGATTCATACTTCTCCCCTGTCTCTCTGTAGGGTCACGGGGGCATTTTGACAGATATGTATGCTAGATCATATTAAGTGATTCCTGTTTTCTGGCTTCATGCTCCCTGGTAAGAGTTATACGGGAAGTAGGTGCATGTTGAGTTCAATCTCAAGGCAACTTCAAGGTTTGCCATTTGGGCCAAATTTTCTCCCAGGGCAGGGCACTGGGCCATCCGGCTAGCCCCCATACCAAGTGTCTTACGCCCAAAGAAAAAGAGAGGATGTGAATGCTTTGCCTCATTGAAAATCAACCATGAGTTAGTTCATAAAAAAGTGAAAATACTGAGAGAGAAATAGAGAGAGAGCCAGTTCCATGACTGGCTGATGTGACAGTATAATAAGTGGCTAGCTCTAGGTGCAAAGCCAAACTAGATCAGAGCAGCATGCAAGAGAACTCACTTCTTCCTCTTCTATCCCGGTCAGGTCCCAGAAGTAGCCCAGTCGCATCTGTAGTCTCTTCCAATTCTCAAGAAACATGGTTGCTTAAAAATAAAAAAGAAAGCGTTCCATTATTTTTGGAAGAGTGGATTCAGAGTATGCCTTGGGTTCGCCCAATGGAGGTGGTGGATAAATTTATCAATTTCAAATGTAAGGACTCTCTTTAAAGCATCCAGCTCCTCCTTCTTCTAGCTGGTACCACTCAAAATATTCCATACCCTAATAAATATATCAAGTGACATATACATGCCTTTCCCATTTACACTTTATGAGAACAGGGTGATTAAAGGAAGGACAGAAAGATAAAGAAAAATCCACATCTTCTGTTCATAGCTAGTCTTTCTGTCCCCAGAGCCACTTCCCTTTGCTGGGCCATAACTATCTCACACAGACAAAGTCTCCTCACAGTTCTACCTGATTCCAGAGCCTCAATCTTATAACCCACCCTTAATGAAGTTTAAATAATTTCCCTTTTAAATAGCACTTACTTATTTCTTCCACTTGCTTAGTGACTATTTGTAGAGTCCCTATCATACTTACACATCACCCAGTTTGCCTTCCCAACCACAGGCTCCTGAAGGGCAACACACTCCCCACCCCACAGTCCCGGCTAGTTACACTATGTCGCACACAAGATCCTGGGCCCGCTGGTGGGCCACTTAGGTTCTCTCTGGAAATCAGAATTAAGAGATGCAAAAAGAAGATGAAGTATTCAAAATGCAGCACTGGAAAGAAGGGAGGAAAAGAGGGCTTTGGTTTCGGATAGCCCCTCCAGCTCCAGTTCCTAAATGCATGGCTATATTTTGTTTCCCACATTCCAAAGCTTATATTATCTTGTTCTTTTATAATCTGAGCTTTCTTGTTTGAGTAAGCTACGGTGAAATTGTAATCCTGAAAAATATTAACCCCACCTAATGTATCATTGAGAAGCCCTTGGTGGTGTGGTAGTTACACATTGGGCTGCTAACCACAAGGTCAGCAGTTCAAAACCACCAGCTACTCCATGGGAGAACAATGAGGCTTTTTACTCCCATAAAAAATGTGGTAGTTAAATAATCTGTTGTCAATTTGAGACTCAAGAGTGAAGGAGTGGAGTTTAGCCTGTCAACCAGGTCGCAGCTTGATGAGCTCATTTGGAGGTGCTAAGGAGATAAATGGCTCCCTGGAGGTGGGACACATGCTCATTTCCTGTGAGACATTCTTGTTGACAAGCCACATGGAGACAGGCTGATGGCAGCCAGAGTCTCAGAGCTGGAGGAGCCACATAGAGACCCATACCAGCACTAAGATGCTCCTACCACCACTGGATCCACAAAACTTTCCACCCACTGGACTGTGAACTTCCTGCATTCAGTGTCATTGCACAGCTGTGCGAGTTTAAAGAGGAATTTATGGACTAGTATCCACATATGGGGTAATATCGGACTTATGGACTTGATCTGGACTGGGCTGAGATGTTTTCTCAATATTCAATTGCTCATGTATATAAATATCTTTCTTATATACATATAAGAGTCTATGAATTTGTTTCTCTAGTCTACCCAGACTAACACAAGGACTTACAGTTTTGGAAACACACAGGGACAGTTCTACCCTGTCCTATTGGGTTGCTATGAGTTGGAATCAACTTGATTGCAATGAGTTTGGTTTTTTGTTTGGAAGTGATCATTGAGTGGGCTGCTAATTGCACGGGTGGTGGTTCAAACCTGCCAGCTACCCTAAGGGAGAAAGGTGTCTTGATGGCAGTAAGTTTAAGTTATCATCACTGTTTTGGGATGGTTGAGGAGATCAGGTGAATATGATGTGGATTTTGCTCTAAAATGGTCTACAGTCTATCAATAAAAGTGATCAGGACACAGAATGACATTAAAAGAAACAACCAATGGATATCCAGATGTGGTAGTTACATTGTTTCGTGTCAACTTGAAGATACATAACAGTGTCCAGGTGGTAGTACACATACGAATCAGGCACAGCATGATGGCGCCTCCTTGTGGGCGAGGCCTTCTCCTAAGGAAGGGCCCTGGGAACCTCCCCTCATCTCTCTGCCTTTGCCTTCCTGCTGGCTGACACCGGTTGCTGCCAGAGCCCTGGAATTGCATCCACAAAACTTTGCACCCACCAGCCTGTGATCTTCCTGCATTCTGCATCATTGCATGTAGCCATGTGAGTCTGAAAAGGGACTTATGGACTATTATCAGACTTGAGTTGGACTGGGCCGGGATGTTTTCCTGATATATTTAGCTCTTTCTTACACACATACAAGTGTCACTGGATTTGTTTCTCTAGTCAACCCGGCCTCACACACCAGAAGAGAGAGGACTAGCTTCCAAAGAAGACATGTGAATTGAATGTTGAAGAACAATGTGATTTGGGCAGTGAAGCAGGCATGGGGACAAGGAAGATGACAACAGTCATCACCTGGACCTTCCATGGTTCTTTAGGCTCTAAGTTCTCTCTGGAAGCCTGGCTCTTGCATGTCTGACCTGACCCATCTAGCTAACTCTACTCCTCTCTTTTGTCAACACACCTCACTCCTGCCTTTCTGCAGAGTCATTCCCCAACTGTCCTGTCCACCTCCTCACTGTGTGATTGTCCTCTTCCATCCCACCTGCCAAGGGCTGCCCTCATCCTTTCTGACTCAGTTCAAGTCCCACCGTTTTATAAAATCAAGTTTCAGGAGTGCCCTCTCCTGTGCATTCTGATTACCCTTCCTACCGTGGTTTCCTGGGAGAGGAAAGGACTTGACACACCCCTTCACGTCTACACCGTCCTTAATCACAGCCTGGACAGCCACCAGACTCAAGAGCAAGCACAGCACGGCACACTGTGCTTGACTATTGGCTGCCATTGGGCATCGGAAGTGTAGAAAAAGGACCGTAAACTCTCTGGGGCCACAACCAGGCTCTATCCGCCTACGTTGACATGGGGAGCAGCCCAGGACTGAGCACAATCACATGAAGTTACTTAACCCTGTGTCGATGTTACTTGGCACTACAACATAGTGTGCTGATTCCTATGGTTTTTTGTTTGTTTGTTTTCCTTCCTTGGATTTAGAGGCTTCCTCGGGTGTGCACATCCTGACCTTCTGACTCTCGCATTGGCCCAGGGATCCTCGCTCTCCTGTGGCTCTTGATGGCGCTTCAGGGGGGTTCTGAGTCCAGTGGGGCACCAAGCTTGCCTAATGGCTGGGTTCTCGGTGAAGGAAGAAATGCCATACAATGAGAGCAGAGGAGAGAGGGCAGGAGTGGCTCGAAGAGGAGTCATGAGGGTCTGTGAGGCCCAAACTACTAATAAAGAGTAGCTCACCTTGCTGGGTACACACTACAGGGTGGGCACTAAGCTAGGCTCTTTCACTCAGACCTCCTTTGCTTGTTGCAAGAACGCTGTGGGAGTCATTATTCCTGAACTCATTTTACAGATGAAGGCAATGGTGCTCCAAGATTAGGTAGCATGCCCAAGGTGGCCTGATACCTTGGCTGCAAGCATGGGCTTTAGTGACACGAAGCTAGGTTCATATTTACTTGCAATGAGGTCCGTGGCTGGTGAGGGGCACTTCCTGGCCCCTAAGTTGATGTCCTCAACCTTTATTCAGAGACAATTTCAGAAACACTTCCTCTTGAACTCTCTTTCCAATACAACTTTACACTTTCTCGACCCCAATGGTGTCTGAACACTGTAGCCAGATCCGCAGGAAGCTTGGCCTGAAGATTCCAACAGTCTTAGGTCTTGCTGACTTCTCTGCTCCAAGTATTCATCGTCACCTCAACCACCATCCCCACGGCCACCACTAGTCGGAATCTGTCTCTCTATAGAAGTGCAACGCTTCTTCCTGGCCCTGTTCCTGACAGCTCTGTGTCCTGACCCAGGCTCGTGTAGCACAGCCCCGCCAATCATAATCATCATGATAGCGAGAGGCATTATTAGTATCTGTCACTGTAATTTAAAGGCAGTCATGCTTAGGGGCACTTGGCTGCTATAACCAAATACACAAGCACATGAAATGCAGTAAGGTTGTTAAAAAACAAAACAAAACATGACCAATGCTATGTCAGGAAGCTCTGACACAAGCCCTCCCCTTAGTCCGTTCCCTGCTCTGCTGTGTGAGAGGAAGAGCTAGAAGCTGAAGGGTGGAAGTAGTCAACTATGGAAAATCTCAGAAGGGGTAGGAGGTGTCCATTAAGGACAGTTATTGAGGATAAAGAAGCTGAAGTTGTCATTGGGGCTTGAAGCTGGAAAAATACAATTGCAAACCAAGTTCCTCAACAACAGGAGATTACGTGTCCCAGGAAATGTCAAGGGATAACTTGATTCCCAAGTTATTGAGCTTCAGCAATGCTAGTGATGGCTACAAGACAAATACATGGGGATTCTTGTTGAATGTATTTTTAAAACTGTGGCTTCTGGGTTCTAAATTTGTTCTAGTGAACTTTGCGGTCACTACAAGATGTTCCTTCGCAACAAGGATACACAGAGCTATCGCTGGCTTGCCAGGCACCAAGCTCTAACTTCTGTTGGTCCTAGTCTTCCTTCCTGTGAATGATTCCAGAACTCTCTGGTCACAAACTCCATTTCTTCATATTCCTTGCTCCGACTTTTGATGGGCTGACTACTCCCCACGTGCCTCTGAGAAGTGGCTGCTCTCTCTGAGAATAGAGTGTCCCCTGAAATTTTTCTCTGATGACTTAACAACATGGAAATGTTTCCAATCTTGCTTGTCCTCCACCCAAATGAAAGGCCCTGAAGGGAACATGAAAAGTTTATTCTCCTGATGCTGCCGAGAATTGACCTCTCCCTTGCCCCACCGTCTTCTCACACTTGCAGGGACGGGTGACTCACAGACCCATCCTGGCCTGTCCTCCAGACCCCACGGAGCCAGTGAAAAACCAGTCACCCTGGCGGCAAGGCTTGTGATCCAACGGGAAAGCAAAGGGCCTGTACCCCAATGATGGGAACACTGGGGAAGTTAGATACGGGCAGTGCTACCCAAGATGGGCAGGAGACGGTGACCTGGTTCTTTTCTTAATACCAGTGAGTGCACCTTAATTTCTCAGTTATCACCCAGTGGTTTCCCTTGTTAGAAAGAATAGGAATAAGTGTGTGTGTGTGTGTGTGTGTGTGTGTGTGTGGTCAGACAGCTATGATTCAGAGAAAGTTTTATTACTCGGATACTCTGAAGGAGACAAGGGGAGAAAAAAATAATGGAACCATTTGTCCTTTCCTTCAGAAATCCTTTTGGTAGGAATATTAAAAAAACAACCACTGTGACACGAAATTAAACCATGACAGACTACACTCATGGATATAAGCCCAAATCTGAAGCACGAGACCAGATTTCCTTCCACCTTTGCCACCAGCTAACTCTCTGACCGCAGCCTTTGCCCTCTTGGTCTGAATCTTGTGCTGGGTGCAATTTGGGGCACTGTGTGACTAAGTCCAAGGATCTCGAGGCCGTATGGGTACACTAGAGAGTTCCAAAGCATGGGCAAATTCTGAATACACAGGAGGGAAGTGCAGGCTAACATTACTCTGTCTAGGAGGAAAGCTAAATCATGGGGGCTATTCCCTGTTTCTATTCTGAGTACAAAAGTGAACTCAACTACCCCTAAAGCTACTTCTTAGGCTCAAAAGACAAAATGCTAAAAGAATGACAGGATAGGGGCTTTAGAACCCAGACGCTGTACCCATCGAAAGGTACCCCAACCCCCACCTCCCCCATCCCCC
>NW_022111256.1:2334124-2348127 GCF_000313985.2 Echinops telfairi | reverse complement strand
GAGAAGAAGACCGTTGCAGGGTTGTCAAACAGATGGCTAGCCCGTGCTGTTCCACAGGCTGTGCTGAGGTTCCAATAGTCACAGGATTTGTCACACAGGGGACACATGGTGAAGGCATTTTGCTGGTCACACATCTCTTTGCTGCAGCAGACAGAGGCAACTGGGTTGGGGAAAGTTCATGCAAGGCCCACCCCAAGCATATCACCCAGAGAGAGCAACTCCTCCCTCCAAATGCATGGCCTGTAATTCCATGAGTGTGAAAGAAGTGGAAATGAGTGTTCACCTTGAGAGTACTACTGGTATTTTGTCTTAAAAAATAAAAAGAACGTGTCACCTCCTAAGGGATAAACTTCCCTGCCAACTCAAAGTTTCTCAGCAGGAAGTTAATGACCATGGATTGCAGCCGTTGCAGGTCATGTGATGCCTTCCTTGTAAAGTACCTTAAAGATACCTTTCCTCTGGAAGGTTGTAGAAAGCACCAACAATTGCAAAGAAACCACCTGCCTGACACTAGATCAATTTTTCAGGCACAACGTGTCTTTTTCAGCCCTACTGGATGTCTCATAAAGGGGAACACAGGTCACAAGGAGAAGGCGACATGAGTGCATGGTAGACCAGCACACGCCCTCAAATCTAGAAGAAGCCACCGGTACAAGAATGGCACTCAATCTGCAAGAATGGAGAAAGCCTGACCATGGATTTTGAGGTAGAAGTCCTTATAGAATGGGGTTTAATAACCACAACCAAATCAGAATCGAATCATCCTCAGTATAAAAGGTTAGTTAACTCTTCTGCGGTGGTAGTTACATAATCTGGTGTCAATTTGAGACTTAAGAGTGAAGGCATGGAGTTTAGCCTGTCAATCAGGTCACAGCTTGATGACCTCATTTGGAGGCTCTAAGGAGATAAATAGCTCAATGGAGGTGGGACACTGGCTGGTTCCCTGTGAGACATTCCTAAGGACAAGACACATGGAGCTACGCTACAGCCCTGGAGCTGAAGGAGCCACGTGGAGACTCCTGCCAGCGCTGAGATGCTTACAATGTCACTGTATCCACAAGACTTCTCACCCACTGGCCTGTGATCTTCCTGCATTCTGTATTGTTGCATGTGTTTCGTGAGTCTGAAGAGGACTTTATAAATTGGCATCAGACATATGGGCTAATATTGGACTTACGGACTTGATCTGGACTGGGCTGGGGCATTTTCTCAATATTCAATTGCTCAAGTATATAAAGCTCTGTTTTATACACATGTGGGTGTCTCTATGAGTTTGTTTCTCCAGTCTCCCCAGACTAACACAGCTGCCAATTGAAAGACGAGGTTAACATCCACTCAGAGATACCTTCAAAGAAAAACTTGGGTGATCTACTTCCAAAACATCAGCTATTTAAAACCCCGTGGAACACAATTCCGCTCTGACACAAACGGGGTTGCCTTGAGTTCAAGTCAACACAGCAATATCTATTTTTTGTTTGCTTGTTTTTTGTTGTTTTCATCAAAGTTATCATGACCCTAAAATGGAATTAGGGGGACTAAAAGAGAAACAAAGTCTTCTAGGGTCTATGTTCTAGGACAGCCAGAGAGACTCATAGTTAAGTGACTGCTAATGTTCCAGATCCCAATCCACTGTCAGTAGATTTCCACTTAATGGACTGATGAATATGTTTGGAATTCCATTCCATTCATCTGTTAAATGACGAGGCAACCCTGGCTGTTTAGAATTAACAACCAAAGCATTACCAGCCCTGAATGG
This sequence comes from Echinops telfairi, assembly GCF_000313985.2. Classification (NCBI taxonomy): domain Eukaryota; kingdom Metazoa; phylum Chordata; class Mammalia; order Afrosoricida; family Tenrecidae; genus Echinops; species Echinops telfairi. Next base: position 2,346,371 of record NW_022111256.1, on the reverse strand, counting down.
GGTCCCCAAGCCCTCTACACAGAGGTTGTCAGTCTTGGAAAGATCTACAGTTTAGGAAACCAAAAGGGTCCATTCTGCCCTGTGCTATAAGGTCACTATGAATCAGAATTGACTTGATGGCAATAAGTTTGGTTTTGAGTTTTGGTGTACTGGTAGGAAAATAAATGACATCATCACGCTGATGCGCAAGATTCCCCTGGGTGAACGGGTAGATGGCTAAGTTCTTGGTTGGAGGACAGAGGGTGGGGAAACTCAAGATTTCATGAAAAGGAAACGTTGGCTCCTGTCATGGAGCAGCTGCAGCTCCAGCGACGAGGAAACAGGCGATCTCATGCTCACAGCACATCTGCACTTGCTACTGAAAGAGTGCTCCCGAGCATGGCTTCAAGCAAGCGTGCCTGATGAGGGCTAGGAAGCTGGTACCCTGGGTCCTAAAGCAAATGCCGTGATCAAACCCATGAAGCCAAAACAACGCCTGGATCTATTCAATAAGAAGGCAAAGGTTAGGCGATTTACATAAGGCTGTCACTGCCCATCATGCCCCAGCTTTCAGGCCCCTATTTTTAATGAGCTATGAAGTCGGCATTAGGAAAAGGTCTTCGGTGAGAGAATGGAAACTCCAGGTCTCTGAGGATAAGTTTTTGTTCATCCACTGACTCGCTGCTCTCCATTGGCAAGTGTCAATAAAAATGACTCATTCACATCAGAAATATTAAATAGAAATATCTTAATGAGTACAGCTGTGCCATTTTCACCTAGGCATGTTCTTATTGGTAACTAGAGAACATGACTTATGTTAAGTCTTATGGGGTCAAACAAGTAAGTGTTCACTGTAGAGTTGAGAAGGAGTTATTAAGTACTCTCTTAAAAAATAAGTTCATACAGAAAATGATTTGTCGGGATAAATTTGAGTAAAGAGTTCTTAGTCTGAGTAACATGAATTTCTCAGTGCCAACTTTCAAAGAGATTTCATTGAAATGTTTTAAACCATGTAGACAAGAGAGAGAGATCATCCTCGCCAATCTAATTCTAGTTGAGCCTAATCATTGGTCAGAAATGAAGAAATTATTAACACCTAATTTGGTGCAAGGCATTATGAAATTTAAGTGCTGCATAAACTAGAGTATAGTTAACCATCAAGCGTTTGTACAAAACGGCAGCCATTGTAGCATGGGTTTCCTCAGGTTATTTAAATTTCAATGCAGTATATTTTATATGTATTAAGAGCAGGGTTTTTTTTTTTTTTGCTCTTTTTGTGGCAATTTTAACTTCCTTGAGAAATTCTGACTTGTGATGACATTTTTTAAAAATCTAAAAATCATAAAGAGAGTAGGCTTACTGGTAGGATAGAGACTGGTGGAACGCACTGGACTATGGACCTTGGACACCTGTCAGATCCAGAACTGAACTCACCCCCATGGTTCAATTGTCAGCCAAACAACAAGCCTATAAGCAGAACAATAACACAAGTGTGGCAAACACACTTTAAAATGATCAACAACATGAGATCAAAATCAAGGACAAAGTCCAGCAAGATTCGGAAAAGAAGGAGGAATGGAAATGGGAAAGCAGGTAGGAAGTGGGTTACACTGGAGGGATTGCAATGGAGAGTGGGTTACACTGGAGGGATTGCAATGGAGAGTGGGTTACACTGGAGGGATTGCAATGGAGAGTGGGTTACACTGGAGGGATTGCAATGGAGAGGAAACAAAATAATGTGCATGTCAAGCCGATGACCTGCTCTGTAAGCCTTCACCCAATTCACAAGTTGTATAAGCCCCCAATAAAATGATTTAAAAAAGAAACAATAGTTATATGTATTTATATCTGTGTGTGTCATATATGAGGGGGTCCCACCAAAAAAACGGAATTGAACTGGGCAGAGCAGAGCTTTTATAGTATGCATTTTTCCTGCTAGGTGTGCATCGAGCATTTCACTCTGAGTTCGTGCACCCAGTGGCATCACCTAGGAAGCTTCTCTCTGATCACAGTGAATTTTTTCATAAAAGCAGTTTCACAAGAACCTTGTTTTTTTATCATGGCCAATTTAAGAGATCAGTGTATAGCTGTGAAATTTTGTTTCCTGCTTGAGAAAAATGCCACAGAAACTATTGTGATGGTAAAGGCAGCTTACAAGGACAGCGCTATAGGAAAAATTCAAGTGCACGAGTGGTTTTCTTGTCCCAATAAAAGTGAAATGTCAATTGATGAAGAACCTTGTTCCGGACATCAATCAACTTCCTGAATGGGTGAAAATGGTGACAAAATTCCTACACTTGTGCTCAAAGACCGATGAAAGACCAGTGAAGAGATGGGGAAGTTATCTGGACTATCTTGGAGCTCGGTTCAGCAAATTTTAATGGAAGATTTGGGAATGAGAAGCGTCACTGTGAAATGTGTGCCTCAGGTTCTGACTGACCAGGAAAAAGAACGTAGCGTGAACTATGCCGTGCTCTGAAAGAACAGCACTGAACCAACCCAGACTTTTTTTCCAAAGTCATTACTGGTGATGAGATATGGTGCTATCCTTATGACCCCAAAAGCAAATATCAATCAAGCCAATGGAAGACACCATCATCACCTTGCCCCCCAAAAGCTCGTCAAGTGATATCAAAGATCAAGATGATGCTCATTTGTTTTTTTGATGCGAGGGTACAGTGCCTTTGGAATTCGTTCCACCAGGTCAGCTCAAGCTTCCTATTTAGAGGTGCTGATTTGATTGCGTAACAATGTGCAACAAAAAAGGTCTGATTTGTGGCAGACGGGGGACTGCTTTTGCCACCATGACAATGCACCTGCTCATGCAGTTATCTCAGTGTGCCAGTTTGGGGCATAAAACAGTTTGCCTCTCTGGCCCCACGCACTTACTCACCTAACCTCACTCTATGTGACTTCTTTTTGGTGATAAGGTTGTTTTGTAAAAAATAAATAAATACATAGCTTTGGGGTAAAAAAAAATCCAGTTTTGGGGGGTACTCCCTCTTATGTACATATAATATATATGTCAAATATATGTTGGTGTTGTTGTTTTTTAATCATTTTATTAGGGGCTCATACAACTCAAATATATGTTATATATCTGTTATTGTTGTTCGGAGCCATCAGGTCTGATCTGACTCACAGCGACCCTATGCACAACAGAACAAAGCAGCACATGATCCTGTTTCATCCTCACAATCATTCCCACCCTCAAGCCCATTGTTGTAGCCACCGTGTCAACCCACCGCCTTGAGGGCCTTCCTCTCTGTCGCTGCCCCTCCACTTTACCAAGCATGGTGTCCTTCTCCAGGGACTTGTCTCTGCTGACAATATGTCCAATATATGTAATATAAAGTCTTGCCATCCTTGCCTCTAAAGAATACTCTGGCCATGCTTCTTCCAAAAATCAAATTGTTTGTTCTTTTAGCAGTCTAAGGTCTAGTCGGCATTCTTCTGCAGCACCACAATTCAAATGCATTGATTCTTCTTTGGCATTCCATAGTCTATGTCCAACTTTGCCATACATAAGGGGCAATGGCTTGGGTCAGGCGCACCTCATTCCTCAACGTAACATGCTTGTTTTCAATACTCTAAAGAGGTCTTGTGTAGCAGATTTACTTAATGCAACGTGTCTTCTCAGCTCTTGACTGTTGCTTGTTGTCTTGTTGGATCCAAACAAGACAAAGTCTTTGACAACTTCAACCTTTTCTCTATCTGTCGTGATGTTACCTATCGGTCCGGTTGTGAGGATTTTGGTCTTCTGTATACATCGACTCATAATCCATACCGAAGGTTGCAATCCTTGGTGCTCATCAGCAAGTGCCTGAAGTACTCCTCATTTTCCGCATGCAAGGTTGTGTCATCTGCACATCTCAGGCTGTTAATCCTAATGCCACATTCTTCTTCCTACAATCCGATGATTTGCTCAGCGTACAGATTGAACAAGTATGGCGAGAGGACATAATCCTGATTTTGAACCATGCAGTCTTCCCTTGTACTGCTTGCACAACTGATTCTTGACCCACAGACAAGTTCCACATGAGACCAATGAAATATTCGGAATTCCCATTCTCCTCAAGGTTATCCATAGTTGATTATGGTCCGCACAGTCAAATGCCCTGGCATAGTCAATAAAACACAAGCAAACAACTTTTTGGTAGTCTCTGCTTTCAGCCAAGATCCATCGGACATCAGCAATAATTTCCCTTGTTCAAGGTCACCTTCTGAATCCAGCCCAAACCTCTGTCAGTTCCCTGTCAAAGGACCGCTGCAACTAGTGGTGGGTGGTCTTAAGAAAAATTTTACTTGTGTGCATTATCAATGATAGCATTCTGTTGGGCCGCCTTTCTTTGGAATTGGCACAAATATGGATCTCTTCCACTCAGTTGGCCAAGCAGCTGCCTTCCAAATTTCCTTACATAGATGAGTAAGTGCTTCCAGTGCTTTATCAGCTTGTTGAAACATTCAATTGGTAGTCCATGAATTCCTGAAGCCTTGTTCTTGGCAAATGTTTTCGGTGCAGCTTGAACTTCTTCCTTCAGCACCATGAGTTCATGATCATATGCTACCTCCTGAAACGGTGAATCATCGACTAGTTCTTTTTGGTACAATGACTCTATTCTTTCCATCTTCTCGTAATGCATCCTTTACCACTTAATGTTTTGCCCATAGAATCTCAAGATTGAAACCTGAGGCTTGAATTCTTTCTTCAGTTTTTTTCAGTTCCAGAGATACTGAGCACACTCCTTTTCCCTTTGGGTTTTCTAATTCTAGGTCTTCATATGTTTCATTATAATATTTGATGCTTTCTTCTCAACATGTAAATGTCTTTGAATTCCTGGGGAGAGGCACCCTCTAAACAAGATATGAGTGACAACCAACTACAACTAAAAGCATGTCTAGTTGATTCACTAGCTGTGTAATCCGCCGATCTCCAGTTTAAAACAACTGTAGTCATTAATCTGATACTCTGTTCCCTCAATTCATTATTTCCTCTAAAAAGCACGAGAGTTGATGAAGCAGTTGAACCAAGACACCAAAGTCAATAGTGTTCTTGATTAAATCATTGCTCACAAATTAAGAGACACTAGTCCAGGCTAACACAAAGAGAGAAGGCACATTAAGGCAATTATTCAGAAAATTAAAAATATTATTTTACAAAATGAAATTTGCTATTAAGGTTCCAAAAGTAAATTAATGTTGTTTTTGTTTGGTTTTCAGTCAAAACTCATAAGCTTTTAAAAATATCCTTATTTGCATTAATTAAAGACAAAAATGTCATTGCCATTGAAATGATTCAGACTCTTATCAACCCTATAAGACATAGTGGAAGTACCCCTGTGGGTTTCTGAGACTGTAAATCTTCAAAGAAGTAGAAAGCCTCAGGAGTGCCTGGTGGTTTCGAACTGAAGACCTTGCAGTTAGCAGTCCAACATATAATGCACTCCCCCACCAGGGCTACTTTACTCACAAAAGCAGGTACCTAACAAATAAAACCAATCCCTCAGCATGTAGAGAAAATATACAAGCAGTACTTATAGCTCACATATCAAAGTTATTGGTAAAAAGTTACTACTTAAAATTCATAAATCCAGTGTCAGCTTCCTGATTTGCATATAGAACTATATCTCTGTGAGATGTGACCATTTGAGGAAAGCTGGAGGAAGTGTATACTAAGTCATTTTTGTATTACATATCATTGTACCTTCCTGTGAATCTATATTTCAAAATAAAATGATTTTTTTAGTGTACATCCAAGTCTGTGATAAAAATTAGTAACCCTAAAGTAATCCTGAAAATAGAATAGGGTTAAGTTATTAATCACTTTTAGGAATAGATGGTAGATACCTATTCTTATTCCCAAACCCACTGCCATCAAGTAGATTATGACTCACCCTGCATGGGAATTTCAAGGTTATAAATCTTTATAGGGGGAGATAACCTCATCTTTCTCCCAAAGAGCAGTTAGTGGGTTTGAACTGCCAACATTGGGGTTGGCAGTTCAATGCTTACTTGACAGCACCACCAGAACTCATCAAGTGAATTCAGATACATAACAACTCCATGTGCCAGAGTACAACTGCGCTTGTGGGTTTCTGATAAGGTTCATCTTCATGGAAACAGAAAGCCTTGTCTTTCTCCTGCATAGAAGCTAGTGAGTTTGAAGCACAAACTTTAGGGACCCACTACATCACCAGAGCGCAGAACTGAGTTCATGGCAGTGAGTTTGAGTTGTTGTTTTGTTTTTTAATCATTTTATTGGGGGCTCCTACAACTCTTATCACAATCCATATATCCATCCATTGTGTCAAGCACATTTGTACATTTGTTGCCATCATCATTCTGAAAACATTTACTTTCCACTTGAGCCCTTGGTATCAGCTCCTCATTTTTCCTTCCCTCCCCGCTCCCCTTCCCTCATGAACCCTTGATAAGTTATAAATTATTATTACTGCCCGACGTCTCCCTTCACCCACTTTTCTGTTGTCCGTCCCCCAGGGAGGAGGTTATATGTAGATCCTTGTGATCGGTTTCCCCTTTCTACCCCACCTTCCTTACACCCTCCTGGCATTGCCACTCTCACCACTGGTCCTGAAGGGATCATCTGTCCTGGATTCCCTGTGTTTCCAGTTCCTATCTGCACCAGTGTACATCCTCTGCTCTAGCCACATTTGTAAGGTAGAATTGGGATCATGATAGTGGGGGGAAGGAAGCATTTAAGAACTAGAGGAAAGTTGTGTGTTTCATCAGTGCTACACTGCACCCTGACTTTACAGGAGCAGATCACTAAGTCTTTTTCCCGTGGTGTCTCTATGTGGGTTTGAACTGCCGACCTTTGGCAAAGCAGCCCAAACCCTTCACTTTTGCACAGCTAGAACTTCTGATCGACACTTAAGAGTATGGATTTGTTTAGACTCTCAGTATTGGGAGTTAGAGAATATTCCTTTTATTGTTGCTGCGGGGTCTTTTTGAGCTTCTCACCACAACAACTGTTGCTATTAGGTGCTATCGAGTCGGTTGTGACCCATCATTGGACCTTAGGTGCAACAGAACAAACCACGGCTCAGTCCTGCGGCACCCTCACCATTGCTATTACAATGGAGCCCATTGATCCAACCTATGTGGATCCATCTCCTTGAGGGTCTTTCTCTTTGTCGCTCACTCGAGTTTACCAAGCACGGTATCCTTTTCCAGGTACTGATGCAACCTGGAATGCAAAGGTCGGGAAGCAAAGTCTCACCATCCTTGCTTCCTCCAAGTACTGTCGCTACACTTCCTCCGAGAGAGATCTGTTTGTTTTTCTGACAGGCCACAATACTTCAAATATTCTTAGCCAAATGCGTCAGTTCTTTAGCAGGATTCCTTATTCTTTCATCTTGCTTTCACATGCATATGAAGTGACTAAAAATACCATGGCTTTCATCAGGCACAATATAGTCTTCAAAGTGGCATCTCTGTTCTTTAATACTTTTTTTAAAAGTCTCTCTTATGCAACAGATGTGTCCAATGCAATGTACATCACTGGACTTCTTGACGGCTGCTTCCAAACGCATTGATTGTGGATCCAAGTCGATTGAAATCCTTGGCAATGTCAATCTTTCTCCATTTATCATGACACTGTTTATTGGTCTAGTTGTGATGATTTTTATTGTCTTTCCTTTACATTGAGTTGTAATCCATACTGAAGGCTATTGCTTTGATCTTTATTAGTAAGCGCTTTGCATTCTCTTGGCTTTCAACAAGCAAAGTTATGTTAATTGCATACAGAAGGTTATTGATGAGCCTTCCTCCAATCCTCTTGCCTCATTCTTCTTCAGTAGTCTAATTTATCAGATTATTTGTTCAGCATACAAATCGAATAAGTATGAGGAAAGGATAAACTTGTGGGATTATAAAGAGACTTTTCCCCAGCTTTGTCTCCCCCAAAGATATGCCAAACATCAGAGGCTGTTTGCTAGCACATGGTGGGAGGTCAGATGCTTTGAGATATCCTCCTTGAAGGCATTCAGATTGCAGTCTGGTCCATTTTAGGTGGGGTTCACACCCTACTGATTATGGTTTCCACGGAGAGCCAGAGAACAGGTCAAACTTGGGACATCCAAAGTTAGGCTGTCATCCTGAATCTGGGATTCAACCATCTTGCCACATGTATACCCTTAATCCCTTCTCTTCCTATAGCGTGCGTACCCCTAGGTTGTCCCCCTCCCATTACTGTATTACCTATAGTGCAACCCCTTCCTGTGATGTATGTCTTTACCTGTAATTAGGGGCTTGTATGCCCCCCAAAGAGATATAAGCCTTGGTTAGCAATAAAGAAGTTTTCACTCTGGTGGCTCTCCCCTCACTCCCCAGGCTCTCTCTCCCCCTTTATCTCCCTGGGTCCTCACTCTCCTGTTCCCTCTCCCCTTGTCCTCCTTCCCCTCCCCCTCTCTCCTGCCCTCCAGTCTCCCATCTCCATGTGGACCACCAAGCAGGGCTGAGGTGAGCATGCAACCATGAACTGTGTCTGACTCCATGATTTTAATCTCTCTTCTGTCTCTCATGCTCTCTATGACTTTACTATAATCTTTACTTACTATCGCTGTATAATTGTGCTTACCGGACCCGTGATGATGTGTTAGGGGCTGGCTTCCCTGACATACACCTTCCTTGATTTTAAAAAAAATACTTTTATTAGAGGTTCTTACATCTCTTATCACAATCGACACATTCCTCCAATGTGTCAAGCACATTTGCACATATGCCACCATCATCATTTTCAAAGCATTCTCTTTCCACTTGAGCCCCTGATATCAGCTCCCCATTTCTTTCCCCTTCCTCCCCCACCTTTCTTGATTTTAAACCATGCACAACCCCTCGTTCTTTTTCTAATGATGGCCTCTTGGTCCATATGAAAGTTTTGAATGAGTACAATTAAATGTTCTGGAATTCCCACCCTTAGAAATGCTATCTATAGTTTGTCAGATGAATGCTTTTCAGTAATCCATACAATCAATAAAACCCAAGTAATTATCATTCTGGTATTATCTATTTCCATCCAAAATCCATCTGACATCAGCAATAATAGTTCTTGTGCCATGTCCTGAATCCAGTTTGAATTATTGGCAGCTCCCTGCAGATGTACTATTGCAATTGCATTGGGATTATCTTCAGTAAAATTTTAATTGCATGTGGTATTAGTGATAAAATAAAATACCTCACTGCCATCCAGTAGATACCAACTCATAGTGATCCCACAGGACCACGTAGAATTGCCCCTGTGAGTGACTGAGACTGTAACTCTTAATGAAAGTAGAAAGCCCCATCTTTCTCCCTTGGAGGAGCTGGTGATTTAGAACTGCTGACCTTTCAGATTGCAGTCCAACTCCTAACCACTATTGCTACCAGGGATGAATGAAACTGTTTGATACATTTCACTTTTTGTAGGGTCACCTTCCTTTGGAATGGGCACAAATATAGATCTCTTCCAGTCTGTTGGTCAGGTTAGCATGACTTCTAAGCTGCTTGGCATAGGCAAGTGAATGCTTCCAATGCTTCACCAGCTTGTTGAAACATTTCAATTGGTGTTCTATCAATTCGTGGATCTATGTTTCTCATGAAGGCCTTTAGTACCATGAATTCTGGACATTTGCTACCTCTTGAAATAACAGAATGTCAACCAATTCTTCCTGATACAGTGACTGTGTGTTCCTTCTATCTTTTCTTGATGTTTCCTGCATCACATCATTTAATACTTTATCCATAGAATCCTTCAATATTATAACTTGAGGCTTGAATATTTTCGTTAGCTCTTTCTGCTTGTGAACAGCTGAATATGCCCTTCCTTTCTAGCTTTAAACTCCAGGTTTTTACATTTTGTTATCATACTTTGCTTTTCTACTTCATTATTTCTTCCATTCGTCTGTCAGCTTGTTGTACTGTGGTGGCTTGTATGTTCCTGGGATGCTAGAAGCTATGCCAACCATATTTCAAGTACCAGCAAGGTCACCCATGGTGAACAGGCTTCAGTGGGGCTTCTAGAGACTTGGAACAGACCACACCAAGGAATGTGCTGCCTACTCCAGAGGAATTGCCACTGAAAGCCTTCTAAATCGTAGCAGAACATCAGGCCTATAGAATTTGTAATTTATATTTCTACATATGATTATAACTCATCTTTAAAAAAATTCTACTTAAAATGTTCAATTTTTATTATTTACACCTTTCGAATTTACTATGTCTTACCTTAAGTCTGATAACCAGAATCTTTCATTTTATTTATTTATTTTTAGAATTTTTAATTTTAGAGTAGTCAATTTCAAGCTTATTTTGACTGTGACCCACATTAAAAAAAAAATCCACCAATAGCTGCTAACTGAAAGGTCAGCCATTGGAAAACGCCAGTTACTTCCTGGGAGAAAGAGAAGGGTCTCTGCTCTTAGAAGGGTTTACAGTCCAGGAAACCCATGGGGGCTCTACCAAAAAAGTGGTTACTTGTGTTTGACTGACTATGCAGATTACTGAAAAAGCATTCATTATATTCCCATATGTGACTACATCTATTCCTTTCCCACAATCACACCGATATAAATGAAATCACTTCTTGAAATAAAACTTGTCCTTTGTACCTGTGATGAATACTTACATAGTACTTCATTCTATCCTGTCCTATCTTATCCTGGTTTTAGGTGCTGTTCTAAAGGGTCGTTATTCATAGTCTGTACAACTCCACATACCCCGAGAACAACTCAGCCCACTGCCAGTCGAGCTGATTCTGATGCAAGTGAATTCTACCCTATAAGAGCAGAGCAGAATTAGGATTTCTGAGATGCAAATCCTTAAAGGAATAGAAAGTCTTTTCTTTTCCCACGAAGCAACTGGTAGTTTTGAACTGTTGACCTGGCGGGTAGCAGCCCAACACATAACCACTATGTCATCAGGGCTCTCTTTACACCCCAACACTCAACATAACACAGCTACAATGTCAACAACTACAGGTGACATGTGCATCTACCTACACCTAGATGACGACTGTGTGTGAATGTTCAGTGTGCATGCAGGGGGCAGATATGTCTCTTACAGCGTGTGGAGGCCATGGTAATATCCAGGTGAGGTGACCACTGTTATGTTTTCTTATCTGTGGAACCAAAGCACAAATTCTAAGTCCTGATGGATACCAGTAGACTGACACCCCACCTTTTCCACCGGCAGCTGTGTATACACAGTAAAGGGTTTTCCTCTGTTTCCACCAACCTAAGGCTCCAATCTCTAAAGATGACAAATGGGCAAGAGTAACACTGGGCCCAAATTTGCTTGAAAGCACCCAGGCAAGACCAGTTGAAGCTACTAGTCTATTGAGAGGCCAAGAGTCCCCTGGAAGAGGTCACAGTTTAATGGAAAAAACAAAGGCATGGAAGCAACAGGCAAAAGGGATGCCCTGCCAATATTTCAGGGTGTGAAGTTGGGCAAGTCACCACACTTAGTTTCCCCATCTCTGCTGAGTGGGAATAATAATCTCTATATTACGGAGTTTGGATGATGTGGTGGTTACACATCAGGCTGCTAATTGTAAGGTCATCAGTTCGAAAGAAACAGCCGCCCTGTGGGAGAAAGATGAGCTTTCAACCCCCCTAAAGAGTTACACTCCCCAAACTTACAGGTGCAATTCTACACGGTCCTATACGGTTGCAATGAGTGAGCATTTATTTGATGGCAGTGACTTCCAGTTCTGGTTTCATCCAATACATTAGTCAAAACCCGACTTATCAAATCACTCTTTAACTTCTAATTATAACATCAACCAGATGATTTCAATATATGAAATACTTTAATTTTCCTATAAAAATTATAATCATGAATAGCTGAAGCAATTATCAAACTTTTTCTAAGTTTGGACTTGACAGATCTGATACAATTTTAAAATGAAATTCAACTTTATATTTTCATGTTTAATAATTACTTTCACACTTTGACTTTACATTTATATTTAATTAGTTGTGTTTTAGAATAATTTTAAAGATGATTTAGTTTAAACCTATTTTTGGTATTTCTATCCCTATGAAAGGATCCCTGCATGCACACTTATTAAAATGCAAAACAAAAAGTCTGGGTGTGAACCCTCCATCTCATCTATTATAGAAGTATATGGCAATCTGCTTCTGTAAAGATTTACAGCCTTGGGGAACCAGTGGAGAGGTCTGAGGGGCTGGCCCCAATCCCAACTTTTACGTGGACACCGGCCTCTCTCCCCAGAAGAATTTATTTCAAAGGATGGCATTGAATCTGCAGC
>NW_022111256.1:2321972-2331402 GCF_000313985.2 Echinops telfairi | reverse complement strand
TCCTGCATTCAGTGTCATTGCATGTGTTTTGTGAGTCTGAAGAGGACTTTATAGATTGGTGTCGGACATATGGGCTAATATCAGACTTATGTACTTGATCTGGTCTGGACTGGGCCGGGATGTTTTATCAATATTCAACTGCTCTTTTGTATAAACCTCTTTCTGATACACATATGTGAGTTTATGAATTTGTTTCTCTAGTCTTCCCGGACTGACACAGTGTCCAAGACTATAAATCATTATGAGAACAGAAGGCCCCATTATCCCTCTGAAGTGCTGATGGTTCTGAACTGGTGGCCGAGCAGCTAGCAGCCCAGTGTGTAACCCACTGTGCCACCAGGAATAAAATTATCTACAGAAATTAAAATGTAGACAAGTTCAAAGACATAAAGAACCAATTTACATTTTCCTGATGTTAATGAAAATTATTCATGTTATTACATGGATTATGGAGCTAATCAAGTTCTTACGATTTTTCAAGTGCTCTTAAATAATTAATGTTAAATAGCATTTTAAAATCATGTGGCAAGTTTATTTTAAATGTTTTTATAATATTTAAATATCGGTTGAAAACGTTTTAAAAATATATCAAAGCCTTTTCCCCTTGTACTGAGTATTGAACTTTATTCTGAAGGTTAGCCTGAGACAATGACACCTGCAGTGTATCTAATATGTAAGGCCATTCCTACACATTGACGTAGTGGCAAAAGAGTTTAGTGATTCCTTTCTGTCCTCTAGAGGACACCTTGTCCTCCAAAAAGCAAAACCACAGCTCTTTCACATGGCTATCATTCTCCCAACAACAGTGAGTGTCCAAAGTCTGTCCCTCCACACAACTGATCGGTGCAAGGCATCCACTTAAACCAAGCTGAGCCAATAGAACTTTTTCACCCGAGAGCCATAGAGTGTGTTACTGCTGACTCCTGGGACACCAGGCCCAACAGCCTGAAATGCTGCTGAATCTGGTGCTATCTTACCATGATCAGGTGCAGACAGAACCACTGTGCTCCGTAAGGCTTTCAATAGATGCTATTGAAAGGCCTCTCTTCTGAGTAGCAGCCCAACATATAACCGCTATGTCCACAGGGTTCTCTTCACACTCCAGCACACAACATGACACAGCTACAATGTTAATGAGCATAGTTCACACGTACATAGACCTACACCTAGATGAGTGCGTGTGAATGTTCAGTGTGCATGCGCAGGTGCAGACATATATCTTTGCAGCCTGTGTAGGCCATGGTAATATCCAGGTGCGGACTAAGACTAGTCTGGCTTAGTCTGGAGGCTCTGCTGAAGCCTGCTCAGTATCACAGCAACACTCGAGCCTCCACTTCCTGACAGGCGGTGGTTCCCTTTGAGGTACACTGGCTGGAAGTGAGCTCAAGCCTCCCACATGGAAAGCAAGACTTGTACCACTGAACCATGACTCCCCTCTAATTGAGTATAAAGCCATGCACTTTGTCTTTAGAATGGAATGTTTATGTCCAAATGGAGAGTCTGCACTGAAGCCAATAAATACTAGGGGGGGAAAAGTCAGCCCTGGGGCATAAAGAGGAGTCCCTGCTTCCATGTGCCCTAGGCCAGTCATGTGCCTGCCATTGGACACCTTGGGGCAGCCAGCACATTGACAGTAAATTCTTTTTTGCTTAAGCTAATCACAGAGTATTAAAATATGCTAACCAGGACAGTGGTGATGATGGCATGTCATTTAAATTCTAAATATTGATAAGTGTCTCTTTTTTTCCCTTATGTTCTCTTGATAGATACACACATTTGTTCAACAATTAATTTTTAATCTCATGCTATGCTCAGACACTGTCTCCTTGAATCTTCACACCACCACCATGAAGTAGGAGTATCATTGCTATTTACAGGGAGGAACCTATGTAGTTAGCTCCTCAGCTAATAGGTGACACTATCAATTCTAAAAAAACAAAATAAGATACTCACTGGCATTAAATCAATTCGGACACTTAGCAAAAGATGCTATATTAATTGTTTATTTTCTTCATCGGCTCCCTGCCCTCTACTGGCCAGTGTCTGTTCTATCTCTTGGCTCTTCAAAGGCCCCACCATGGGCCAGTCGCCTCCTGTCGTTTCTGACCTCCTAAACCACAAGCGGAGACTTCCTCAATTCCAAAGCTACCTGTGTCTATAGGCAGTCTCACAGCATGTCATCTAACGGTGTTTGACCAAATGGACCTGTGATTTCTCCCCAGCCCTGCTCCAATGACTGTCTTGGGACTTTGGGGAAACCAGAGCACAAAGTCATGAGGTTGAGGAAGGACAAAAAGGACTTCTCAGACATTTTTTCCCAACCTGCCTACAACAGACCCTGACCTTTGACAAGAGCTTGATCAGAATCTAGTCTGGACCATGCCCAGCATGGCTCTCAAGCCACCCCAGAATCTGGAGCTCCCACGCTTACCTCTGTGAGTGCTGAACAGAGGAGAAAAACAGAGGGTGAGGATTTTGGAAGGAGACCTGTGAAACGTGCTTGCGACAGAAATGAAGCTCCAGACGACTAACGTATGGAAACTGAGCCTTTCTCTTTAAAACCAACATACCTGGGAATATCTTCTTCGATAGTAGCACATCCATAGAGAAACACAATCACTCCAATGACAGAAGATGGGATGAGGAAATAGGTATATAATCCAAGCCAGGCAAAATACAGTCCAATTTTTTCTCCAAAATACTTTCTGGAAAAGAAAGAGAGAAAACAGATCTAAGACAGATTTGAAGGATGCCATGCACTTTCCTCATCTCTATTTGTTCTAAAGCCAACCACGAGGGCCGAGGTTGCCTACATGAGGAAGGATCTCAGTGGAAGAAATCAACACCTGGCCGTTTCTGCAATGAAGTCCATTCCATTGGAAGCACATACACACACCTGTCTTGGCTGTTCATGTGACACAGATAGCTGTGTGCAGGAATCCAGCCCCGAGAGTAAACTAAAACTAGTCCCCCAAGGTTGGCATCTTTATCAGACAAACATGGAGAACACATCCTCACTTCATGAGTGTCGTGCTAGTCAATCCATCAGAAACAAACACATTGTTAACGAGCTTGTTTAAAGAGGGGACATAAACATGCACTCGCCATGCATACATGTATACAAAAACAAACACACACGCACACATTCCTCTAGAAAGACCGGGATAACAATGTGATGATGTGTTAGCTTGGTTTCTTTGGGTGATGTTACTATGAGTGGTTTTATTTCCTTTTTTTCATATTCTGTATTTTCAAGTTCTCTTCCTGGTTAATGAATTACTTGTGCCCTCAGAATAATCCCTTTTAAAAGGGAATTCACCAACCCATATATTGTTTAATTCCAAATTCATAGATTTAGTAGATGATCATACCAAGTCTCTAAAATGTGATTTTTCCCCTTGGAGGAATACAGACTATGGCTGTCTGATGAGAAACATGCAATCCACAGAGGAACCATCGACTTCATGTCTCCAGAGTCCCTCACATAAAGCACACGGGGCAGGGGGCGTGCAGCCCACCGTTTGACGGTAGTACAAAAGAGTCAGAAGAACATGGACGAGAATCTATTGATTCACAACTAGAGGTTCCGCTTCCACATGGGATAGGGACAGCTGCAAGAGAACAGTTTCCACCCCAACGGGAGACCTCTCTGAAATTCTACCTTTTCTTAAGTCCCTCAGAGGATCCCAGAGAGTAAGATGATCCGATGTACTGAATGACAAAACAAATGGAAAACTCCAAGAAAAGACGAGCCACATGAGCAGGTGAGATCCTGGGAACAAGGGTCAGTCACCGTAAAAGTAGATAAGCAGGGTAAGAAAATAGCTTTTTGCCCCCCAGGCTCCAAAGGGCCAAAACAGAGTCCCGGTGGCACAGCGGGTGAAGCAGCCGCAATGGTTCGAACCTCCCAGTCATTCCATAGGGACAAGATGAGGCAGTCTGCATCGGGAATGGGTCACAGCTCTGGAAATCCTAAGGAGCGGTTCTATTCTGTCCAATAGAGTTGCTAGGAGTCAAAATCTGCTCCATAGCAGTGCTTCAGGGGTTTTGGTGAATGGCCAAGAGTGGGTTGGCGTGCAGGTCACATTAACTGGGAGCTCCAGACACAGGATTTGGCACTCATGCACAAGGTAGTTTCCTTTGCCTCTATCTGGTGCTCACAAGAATGATAACAGACAGACTAAAGTCAGTCCCATTAGCAGCCCATGGGCACGACAACCTCCCATTTCCAAGGCCCATGGTTCTAATGAAAAGCCCTAAGCAGATGGCAGAGGGATCCTCAACCTAGGACCTAAGTAAAGATACATTGCCTCTGGAGTCAGAGAGAGGGCTGACCAGAAGACTGCCTGCCTGGGTGGTGAGTCCCTGGTTAGCATAAACGGACGAGAGCTTGGCTGCTGGCCACAGAGTTTGAAGTTTGAGTTTACCCAAGCCACCTTGAAAGAAAACTCTGAATATTTACATCCAAAAATGAGCCATTGAAAATCCTATAAGGCAGAGTTCTACTCTGACACTCATGGGGTTATCATGAGGCAGAATCACTTAGACAGAAACTGATTTGGTTTATTATAATTTTGTGATCCTCTAGTGATGGACAAGAAACTCATTTTGGCCCAACATGCTTCAAAATGGCCAAAAGGTAACCACGGGGAGAACAGAAAGTTCTCTCCTACTCAATAATTCCCATAACTAAGAAGCGGAGTTCAACTGGGTGATGGTTCCTGGTGGTGAGGGAAGGCAGAAATACTGATAACATCCCATCTCTGTGGTTCAGAAGTCTATGACCAGCTAAGACTGGGGAGGGACAGGAAAGCCAAAGTCCTCTCCAGCCCCCCCTCCTCCCTAGCCACATGGAAGAGCAGGATCATGGGAAAAGACCTTGTTTAGGGCACAGGCAAGTTGAAGGTGAGACACGAAAAATGAGAACACATTTCCAGCGCTCAAAAGTCCCAATGAAGCACAAGGTTATGGCAGCGTCCCACTGAAAGAAACTGAACTGTGTGCTATCCTGAAGGCGACTGCAGTGAGTCCACCCCCAGATGAAAGGTTTGCCAATGGAAGAGGCTAGCCTAGGTCCAGGTAGTGATACGACTGACCTCAGAGTTTCTTCTGTCCTTTCACACACAATACCTGACATTCAGTTAAATATATACCTCTGCCTATACCTATACATGTACATATACATATACACATCCATATGTACATTTATATAATGCAAAACAGGTTGAGAAATTAAACCATGAAAAAACAAAGTTTATCCAGATATCGAATTATCCAAGAGGACTTCAAAATAACTATGATTAATATACTAAGTTATCTTTTAAAAAATAGGAAATTTCAACAAACATATTTTTTAAGTAGATTTGTAATCGATGTACAGGGAAAATATCTGATCATAACTATTCAAATGATAGGAGCGAGGAAATGGACACCCTTGTTGTTAGGTTCGGATCCTGTAGGTGAAGTGGTATACTAGTTTTGAAAACAGAATGTGGTAAGTTAAAGATATATATTTTTAAACCTTAGAGCAACCATTCAAATATTTTTAAATGAGTATAATGAATAAATCAATAATACAGATCGAACGGAATAAAAATATACTCAATTCAAAAAAGGGCAGGGAACAAGTAAGCCACAGAATGAAAAAATGAGGCGAGTGAAAATTAAATAGTAAGACCATGGATTTTAAACAAAGATGTACCAATAATTATGTTAAATGTAAATGGCCAAAATGTTCCAATGAAAAGGAAGAGATTAACAGATTGGAAAAGAAATCAAGATCCACCATATGCTGTTTACAAGAAACCCACTTTAAATATGAAGACATGTAAGAATAAAAGTGAAAGGGTGGAAAATCTCTCTGGTGAATACTAATCGAAGGAAGGGTGGGAAGAGGCTTCACAGTACCAGCAGGCGGCAAGAGAGATATTACGTAACAGTAAGGCAGTTAATGTATCAAGAATATCCTACATGCGTAGTCACTTAGTAAGCACTGCCTCAGCACACCTAAATGAACCAACACAAAAAAAACAGACGAGTCCACAAGTATGTGCATTAGATGCTTCAAATATTCTCTCCATAACTGTAGACATGAAACCAGTCGGAAGACAGACCGTAGCTATCAACCAACTTCAGCAGTCACTACCACCCAGCGCTCTACACAACCACAGCAGGAAACACATTTCTCAATACACAACCACTGAGAGAGACTATAGTCTAGTCCACAAAACAAATCTCAACACATTTTTAACGACTGAAATGAGGAAATAAATGTTCACCGGCCACCATTGACTTGAACTGGAACCCAACCGCGGTAACCTGCCTGGAAAAGTCTCCAACTAGTGCAAAATGAAACAACGCTCTTCTAAGTAACCCAAGGGTCAAAGGAAAATTATCCTGGAAACAAGGCAATCACTTTCAGTTTAATGGAAATGAAAGCACAATATATCAAAATTGGGGGGGGGGGGATGCTATTCCAACAATGCGGAGAGGGAAATTTCTAGCGCTCAATGCTTGTTTGACAAAACAAGACAAAAGCCGCAGCCAGAGTGTTGTGATGGCTGCACAACCCGCTGGCCACGGTGCATGTCACCGAGGTGTACGCATGCAAATGACTGAAACAGCGAATGCTCTGCCAGGTGTGTTTCCCACAATAATAATAATGAAGCACATTTTGTATCAATGCTGTAATCCTGCCTGTTAAGTAATGATTTAAAAAGGACAACTCAAAGCAAGCATAACAACTAAGAGAGTATCGATCAATAAAACAGAAAAGGAATAGTAAACGCTTCTGAAATGATGAGTTGTAGCCAGAAAACACAAAGCGACAGTTAGTAATGTCAGGAATGAAGGAAGGGGCTCATTCCACTCACTCACCTGCCTCACCCATGTCTGAAAGAAGACAGGGAAGGAAGGTGGGAAAAGGCGAAAAGATCATCAACCCAAACCGCAGGCTAAGCACCACCCTGATGCTTTCCAGCTTAATTGTCTGGCTTCCCCAGACATCTCCTCACAGCATCTTCAGAGAATGAAACGGATGCTCCCTGGACAGACGTGTCCGAGGTGACACAACCAGTGCTTGGCAGCGCCGACTGTGACCCTCTGAGTGGGAACCGGCGGCTCTGGGCACCTAACCACAGCTGTAGTGTCTGCCTGCATGGGACGCAATTAAACAGACTATTGGGCTTCGGGCAGGAGCAGCTTTGTCCTCCTGGTGAAACCTTTAGAAGCTTTAACGAGGTCTTTTTCTGCAGAATTGCCCGATGCGACGTTTCATGTGGTTTCTTAGCCGCTGGTTCCGTGGTGCCGACAGTGGATCCAAGGATAATGAAGTGCCCGACAACGCCCATACTGTCAACATTCTCCATTCCGCTCCTTTGGGGCCAGGGGTGAGAATATTTGTTCCTGAAGGGCCCTCCTGTACAAGCTGGGCAAGAGGCAGTCGTTGGAACGGAATAAGGGGATGCGGTGTGGTTTTAAAATCAAGGAAGGTGTGCGTCCGAGGTTTGTCCCTTTGCCGTACCTATTCAATCTGGATGGTGAGCCAATATTCCGAGAAACTGGACTGCACGAAGAATGACGTGGTATTAGAATTGGGGAAACACGCGTTAGATGACAAAACCATGCTTGCTCAAAGTGAAGAAGACTTGACGCACTTCCTGATGAAAGTCAAAGATGGCGACCCTCCGCATGGATTTACAATCGACTCACGTCAAGAAAGCACAAAGTTCCCATGTCTTTTCCCAGACGCACCACATGGGATCCTAGCTCAGGATGCCACAGGGTTTTCTAACTTCCGTCTACATTCATAAGAACTGACAACGTTTCCCTCCCATTGTGCCCATGTGGGTTTTGGAAAGCAACCTGATAAAGCACCCCTTAGTAGTCACAAAACCAGGAGTCTTCATGGGTTAGGCATGGAGCTGCGAATGGCTAGGCTGATGCTTCAAACCCCACCACTCACACCATGGGAGAAAGAGGAGGCCGTGTGTCCCTGTAAAGAGCAACAACTGCAGAAACCTCACATAGGGTTGCCCTGGCTGCGAACTGACCCCATGGCTGGGGGCTTGGGATGCTTTCAAAAGGAGTCCTGGTAGCAGAGTAGGGTAGACACTGGGCTGCTAACCTCAAGCTCCGTCCTTTGATCCCACTCACTGCTCTTGAGGAGGAAAATGAGCCTATCGGTTACCATCAAGATTTACAGCCTAGGAAACTCAACAAGGTCATTCTCCTCCATCCTCTAAACCAAACTCCAAACTCACTGCCATCGTGTCAATGCTGCCTCCCTGTGACTCCCTGTGGGTTTCCAAGACAGTGCATGGGAGTAGAAAGCCCGGTCTCTCTACCTCAGAGCTGCTGGTGGTTTTCAACTGCCAACCATGCGGATCACAGCCTAACGTATAACCACTGCGCCCCTGGCTGCCAACTCCAACTTCATCCTCGATGGTCACGACAAGTCAGAATTCGCTTGAGGACGAGTCCATTGAGTTGCTGTTCTTGTTGTTAGTTTAGGTGAGTCGCCAAACAGGGTAGGTATTTTCTTCCAGGAAAAGATTTTCCCTCCCACAAGAGCTCTATGGAGAGGCAACGCCTCCATCTTTGAAAGGAGAGGGCATTGTGTTTTGAAGGGCTCGTATAACTATCTCACACATGCAATTGAAAATTCTGTGCCCGGTAAAATGTGGCTAGCCAGAGAGGTGGCCGGGGACCCAAGCAAAAGCCCATTGCTGTCATTAGCTGCCATTGAGTGGGCCCTACAGCATGCTGATCCCAGGCCCAGCAGATGAAATGCTGCCCTGAGCAGCAGCCCAGACACATTGAAAAAGAAACAGATAGGCCAGGATTCATTTAGGTAAGAAAGGGTGGGCCAAGAAAGGAAAACCATCAGTGAGATGATTCGAGGCGAAGCATGGCGCAGAGCTGGAAAGTCGGAGCCCACAGGAGCCGAGCAGGGACAAGGAGAGACGTTTGCCAGTGTGGCCAGCCAGCATCTCCCAGGGAGCACTGCAGAGCTTCGGCCCAGATATCCAGAACCTATCGAGACCTTCTGCAAACCAACAAGCAATTTTAAAATCAGCAAGAGGACCTTTCAGACACTTCATGCAAGAGCATAACCAATGTACAATGGCCATATCAAGACTCCCTTAATCACGAAGGAACTCAAAACGAAGCCACGCAAATGCAATACTTTCATGCACTCATCAGAACAGCACAGTTTAACAGAGGGACAATATCAAGTGTTCACCGAAATGTGGAGAAAGCAGAACCCTCAACTATGGTGGTGGTGTAGCCACGTTAGCAAAACTGTTTAGAACACAGAATGGAGCTGAGAAAACGTATCCCCAGGGGCCCTGCAACTCTACTCCTAAGCATATACCCCAAAGAACTGTTCTTATGTTCACACACACACACACACACACACACACACACA
>NW_022111256.1:2317745-2321440 GCF_000313985.2 Echinops telfairi | reverse complement strand
CGATAGTATTTCGTGATTGTTTATGTAAGCTAAGTAGGTTTGGGCTTAATACATTGCTTTTCCATACCCTAGTGTAATGTTACTTAGATTTTAAAAAGGCGAGGCTCACCACCCATTTATCCCTCCGCCTTTCAATTAGCCCCACATGTGATTATTGGCCAGGCTGGCACAATTAACTAACTCATATATATACTGTATTATTCCACTGCTAGAGAGCCCAAAGGCAAGGCCATGGCCTTTAGAAGTCAGGAGAGTGGTTGACAGTCGTGACTCAAAGGAAGCTTGAGGAGCCCTTCGGGTGTTGACAAGGGTTTCTCTTGATTCGGGTGCTGGATGCCTGGGTGTGCCAATTTGGGAAAATTCAGCAAAATGAATATTTATGACATCTAAACCTTTGTAGTTTATATTATACTTCAGGAACAAAGGCTTTATAAAGGCACCACATGTTAGCACGCAGATGTTTATAGCAGCTTTATTCAGATCTGCCCCAAACTGGAAGCCACCAAGATGTTATCCAGCAGGTGAATGGATAAATAAAATGTGATACATCCATATAATGGAGTTATAATTCAACCATTAAAAAAATGAGCAACCAAACCACAAACAACATGGAAGAATCTTGAATGCATATCACTTAGTGAAAAAGACCATCTGAAAAAGCGACACAATGTATAATTCCAACTGGATGCTGTTCTGGAAAAGACAGAAGTAGAGCTGGAGGAGAGAGCAGCAGTTGTCGGGGGGAGGCAGGAGTAATGGATGGGTGGGACACAGGGCATTCTTAGGGCAGGGAAGACTATACAACGCTGTCAGGGTAGACCCACGGCATTAAGCATTTGTAAGAAAATCCATGCTGTTTTCCGGTGTCATTGAGTTAGTCCCAACTCAGACTGACCCTATGTCCAACAGAATTAAGTACTGTCCACTCCTGCACTGGGTACAATCATTGTCATGTTTGAGTTCATTGTTGCAACCACTGTCTCACTCAGTCCCATTAATATCTTCCTCACAGCACAAAGAGGGAGCTCCAATGTAAATTATGAATTTTAGCTAATACCAATGTAGCAAAATGCACCTTGGGGGGTGTGAGATGTTACTAATAGAGGAAACTGTGGGGAAAGAAAAAGGGGTAAGATGGGAATACATGGTACTTTCTGTGACATTTTTCTGTAAACCTGCAAGTGCTCTAAACAGAAAGAAGATCCCACGTGTACTATGATCTACAGGCCAACGGGATTGCCAAGAGGCTCTTTTGTCCAATCCACTCCAGGCACCTTCACCATTCCTTCGCAGTCATCTCAGTCTGCCACCAGACCACAAACTGGAATTTTCATCTGGGTAAAGGACAAAAGTCTGGCCAACAGAAGTCCCATAAGCAGACAGTCAATCCCAAAGGGCAAGGTTGGCACTGGGCAGGACTGCCCAGGGCAGTAAGGGAGACAAGGAAGCCTGGGCCATTCTCAGGCAGTCAGGAGAGCTGGCAATGATGATCAGGGAGCAGACGTGCCAACAGGGAGTGTTCTGGGAGCCTTCCCGGTTAGCCAGAGGGGGTGACTTCTGCTCTCAACTCTTGCCAAGCCCACATCAGCCTGACAGGAGGGCAGGCCCAGCACCTTCCTTTTTCCTCTTACAGAAAGCTGTCAGGCTTTCCTGGGCCCCTGGGAGACGGATTAAAGGTAAACAGATTAGGGTGCCCTTAGCAGTGTTGTGGGCAGGTGCAGAGATGCCGGAAAGAAGGTGCTGAGCCTTTAATTAAAGCGCACAATGCTTGGTTCTCCCGAGGACAGCTGGAAATTCCCAGCTACAGAAGAAGCCAGGCGAGTCAGCAAAGGCTTCTCTAGTGAAAACATGAGACATGGCCAACATGAACTTGACATTCCCCATCAGAAAGGTCCATTTCCTACACCTCGATGCTCTGAGATATGATCTGTTGAACTCTGGTTGGTGGAGGGTCAGTATCAGGGTCAAAAAACAAAACCAAAAAAAGGTAACAAGTATTCAGCATGTGGATTCCCTGGGTGGCACAAATAAATGGCTAGGCAATAACTGAGAGGCTGGCGGTTCAAATCCAACTAGAGGTGCTTCGAAACAAGGTCTACCTAACAACTTCCCCAAAGTCACAGCCATTGAAAATCCTCTGGAGCACAGGTCTAATACAGTGCACGCACTGTTGCCACAAGTCAGAGGTAACTCAAGAGCAACTGGTTTGTTTGTTTGTTAGTTTGTTTGTTTGTTTGTTTGTTTGTTTGTTTTGTTCAGCATGTACCACAAGCCAAGCTCAGAGTGGATGGTTTCATGCTGAGGCAGTCCTGACTGTTAAAAGCCAGTGTTCGGATTACAGTGAGGTTCAGATGGGCAACACAGCTGAAGTGTCCTCCGGCTCTTCAGGCTCTCAAAGACAGTCACGTTAGGAGCAATATCCATCAGGATAAGGCTCAAACTCCGCATCAGACTGGCCCCTCCTCTGTCGAGGAGTCTTCCTCCTGTCTCCCTGGAGGAAGTAGTACTTAGGGGATTCCATGTAGGGGATCGATCTATTTTCCAGGAGTAGGTTGTCAGACTTTTCCTCCTCGGTCTTGGTAGACTCTAGAAGCTCTGCTGAAACCTGTCCACCAGGGATGAGCCTGCTGGCATCTGAAATCCTGCTGGCATAGCTTCCAGCACTGTCGTAACTGGCACATCATCAACACACTGACAAACAGGTGGGAAACAGCAGGCAAGGCCAATCCCTCGAAAGGAATATTTTGGTGTTAGGTTGGGAAATCCACGGAGATGAAGGAAACCTTCCAGGAGAAGGACTGGCCAATAGCCACCAGAGGGGGTTAAAACAGCCCCAAGATGGGAAGATGGTGCAGGACCAAGTCGAGCTTCATTCTGATGAACATGGAATTGCCGTAAGTCGGAAATGGCTCAATGGCAGGTAACAGCAGTAACGTGCAGACAGAGATTGAGTCCTTATTCTGGGGGTGGGGAGGGAACAGCTGGCCTGCAGGCTGTACCCAGGTCTAGCCCTTAGAGCCTTGTGGACTCAGGAGTGGCACAGGACTAGGCTGGCTCCAAGTATTGTGTGCGCACCCACCAAAGCACCACCAAGGCCAGCAGAGGCCCACTGGACATACTGCCAGCACCTACAGCACATGCTGCCTCTTCCTTGTCCTGGCCCTGCCTCTTCAGGTCGATGGTCCATGGGGTCTTTTGATCCTTCTGGCCTCATACAAGGGGCTGTGAAGTGGGGGAGAGGGGGTGCTATTTCTAGCCAAAGGCCTTGTTGCCTTCCACAGCTGTTCCTAATCAGCTATCTGGCAGTGCCATGCTAGTTCTGCGGGACACACGGATTCCCTAACAGGCCTCATTCTCTAAGGCTACGCTGAAAGATGTGAAGTGCAAGTCCCCTGCCAGAGGGTTCATTCAAAGAGCTAAGTGTTTCTGCTCCTCTTGTTTCTACTTCCCAGCCCCACCCAGAGCAATGGGAGCCCAGCAAAGGGAAAGAGCCTGAATGATCACATCGCAATGCTGACCCCGCTCTTAAAGGAAAACCCTTCCTGATTAATGGGACTTCCCTCGTGTCTTAGAGCTTCCACGACCTACCCACTACTCCCACTCCACTCTTAGGGACTATTTGCCTCCCCTGGAGCAAAAAAAAAGACAAAAGAATTGTTGTAAAGGAAGCCTACAGATAGAATCTACAAACATTG
>NW_022111256.1:2314880-2316413 GCF_000313985.2 Echinops telfairi | reverse complement strand
TTTTTTTAAAAACCTCACTGCCATGGAGTTGATGACAACTCACAGAGAGCGACCCTATAGGCTAGAATGGCATCGCCCCCTTGGTTTCCTGACGCAGTGAGCAGAAAGCCTCATCTCTCTCTGTCGAAGCAACCTGTGGTTTCAAACTGTTGACTTTGCAGCTAGCAAACCAACACATAGCCTAATATGGCACCACAAGTATATTCAATCGACTTTTTATTTATTGCCAATTAAAGATTGTGGTAAGCTACCATGTGTAATTTATAAAGAAGTCCTTCTTGCAGCCTTCTCTTTTAGCGCATCATTTACAAATGAAAGAGTAAATACTAGATAACAAACTAGTGAAGTTTTTATCTCGAAATAAAAAGTTACCAAACCACTGGCCATGAAAATTGGTATCTGTCTATTTTTCAGGATGTACCACAAAGATACATTTTCTGTGTTTTAAATCACTTTATTGGGGGCTTGTACAATTCTTAACAAAATCCACACATAAATCCATTGTGTCAAGCACATTTTGAAGTTTTTATATTATAAGCACTCCAAGCAACAATGGTGTATTATTCTACCGGGTCATCTCCAGCTTCATGTCTACCACCAAGACCATATTTTCAAACTATGGTTCCTGCCTCCTTTTCCCAACTTTTATATTCCAATTGTCAGGAACAATCATGTGTCTGGACTGCATGTTTGATCCATTCTAGAAAAGAGAAGCTAGCGGAAGTCTTCAATTTGATCACTAGCTGTCGTGGTTGGTGAGTCCATTTGACTGTTGAATGTTGGCACCTAGTATTATCCTATCACAGACAGCTTGGTGCTTCAAGGCAGGTTGTGAAATGCTCTTTTAGACAATGAATGTGATGTCACTCCTCTGGAATTTGTCATTTGCAGTGTAGTAAACCATATATTTGATTCAAAATGGCCAACGGCAGCTCACTAATGCCTAGTAATTTGGTCTTTATGTGTTCCATTGCATTGCTGCCGATTTCCCAAAGTTCATACTTTGTAAATTGCAAGTTCCAAACTTCAACTGATGTTTGCAGCTACTCCTTCTGATTTTGCATCATGCCTCATCAGCAAATGATGGTCCCGAAGTTTAACTCTATCCCTGTTACCATGGTCAACTCCATTTCAAGAAGCCGGTTAGCTCTTCCTCAGTCACATCTGGAGTGCCTTCCAACCAGAGAGGCTCATTTCTGACACTATCTGACAATGTTCCACTGCAAGTCATTTGGTTTTCAACATCTGACAATGTTACACTTAATCATATGCTAATATTACTAATTAAATTAATTAATCATGTACTAATATACTAAATATCATAATATTTACTTTAAAACTTAATTCCTAAGAGTCTGGAGGATTAAATATGTGCTCGTGACCAGCCTGTGTGATCAGGAGGTGTCGATAGGAACAGGTATCAGGCATCAAAGACCCAGAACAAAAAATCCTATCACTGTGAATGAGGGGAGTATGGAGTGGAGAGCCAAAGCCCATCTGTAGGCAATTAGACATCCCTTTACAGAAGGGTCT
>NW_022111256.1:2299456-2314341 GCF_000313985.2 Echinops telfairi | reverse complement strand
TGATTTTTAAAAATAAATAAATAAATATGTGCTAGCAAGATCAGTAGATCAGAGCTTCCAACAGCTTCTCTGGAGAAAGACTGGGCTGTGTAGTCCTGTAGACAGTTACTCGGGAACCCCAGGGACAGGCCTCCCCTATCCGACAGGGTTGTTGTGAGTGATGACTGACTCGAGGGCAGTGAGTGAGTAATTGTGGAAGAGCCCTGGTGGTGGTAGGGGAGAAGCACTGGGTGCTACCCTCCAGGCCAATGGGAGAAGGACGGAGCTCGCTGCTTCCATAAAAAGTCACAGCCTCTCAAACCTTATAGGGAGTGACTATGAATCAGAATCAAGTGGATGGCAGTGGGGGTGCAACTGTGAATGTGAAGTATGTGGAGCTACAAGCCTGCTCTTTACCCTACTTCACCTGCTCTGTGCCCCAAGAGGCGGACTCTGCAGTGTGTCACCTCGCCTCTCTGAGTCTATGACCTCTAGGTTGGTCTATGGGGAACACCAATAGGAAATCAATAGGTGGGCCTTCTACTGCATCAGTGCTGTAGCTGCAGCTCTCTCTAGGAGGTGGAATGACAGCCTTCCTTCCTTCCTTCCTTCCTTCCTTCCTTCCTTCCTCCCCTTTGATCCTCAGATGCTAACAGTTCCCCAACTATTGTTGATCCTTAGGCTACTTTGCCACTCCTTGCTGATTTCCCTTAATCCTCAACTACTGATTTCTATGTGCTATCTTTGTTATGCCAGGACCCTAAGTGATACAAGGTTCCAATGTCACAAAAGAAGGTAAGGGGAGTTTGAGTCGGTTACACTTTTCTCCGTTGCTAGATTAGGGAACTGAGGCCAAGCAACCCTGCACACAGTCCTCCCTCCAGCCCTCTGCCTGCCTCTAGTCTAGTGCCATGTACCTGGACACAGACAGCTACAGGAACTCCATCACTCTCAGGCCCAGCTGAGCACTGCCCCAGAGACAACACACAGCTTCAGTTATTTTCGAAAACTACTAGGATACTACCCACTTTGACTTATACCTTTGTTATATAAATATGGTCCAAAGTTACATTTTTTGGACTATTAACTGAGCGTAAATGAGGTTGAAATTCACTTCCACAAATGTCAGGAGACATGTGTTGTATATGCATGGGCTTGCTGTGCCAGAACATTTTTCCATCATTCTGTCATTTCTGCCGTGTGTGTGTGTGTGTGTGTGTGTGTGTGTGTGTGTGTGTGTTTCCAAGAGGAAATAACAGAGAAGTGTGGTAAACCGACGTGGACGAGAAAGGTCAAGCACTGGTGCTACAGTGCAAATTAGAAAGAGGCACCGAGCTTCCTGAGGTGCCTTGTGCAATGAACAACCTTTCCAGCTTGGGCCCTGGCCTAAGGTCCCCTAGCAGGTTGGTGCCACTGTTAAATAAAGATCACTTTCATCTCACGGAGAAAAGAGGACAGGAGCGTTCAAAAGGTAGGGGATCCTGGCAGGAATTATTTCCTCCACCTTCTTCCAAAGAGTCAAGTAAAACATGCTTAAAGAAGGGTGGGGAAATTGCTCTTCGTGTAATGCGCTGGGCAGGGGAGATAAAAATGGTCTTCCTTGATTTTGTGTCCCTGACAAAACAACGGCTGTTCGATGTTGTTCCACGTTCTCGAGGAGCAAGAAGGACATGCTGATGTGTGGGATCACGCCCAGGGATGAGCTAGCGCTCACGTTGAAATCTGGATGAAATGCTGGACAAGGCATGGCTTTGACTGAAAAGGCACACAGGTCATGTTGTGTGTAGCTTTTCCGAGAACGTCAGATTCAGACACCCGTTGGACCCTCTGAGGGTGCTGACCCACAGAGAGGGTGCTCTTCCCCGAGAGGAGTGGTGAGACTCTGAGATCTGCAGCTCGGGGCTCTCCTCCTGGGCCCATCCATGTCAATGGCCCACTGAGCTCCGGTGAGTTCTCTTTTTCTCCGCTTCAACGCAGCCTGGTCCGTTCTGTCCCGGCGCCGCACCTCTGTTTGATCAGGTCTCTCTCTTTTTTACTGTGCCGCCTTCTTCTTCACTAAGGAATGGAGAAGGGGAAGTGCGTGCACTGAGCACCTCGACTGCTTTTTAGAGATGTCCGTGTAATAGGCAGCTTCATCCCTTCCTCAGGAGGTAGAAATCAGTACCCCGAATTACTATCAATAGCACCGAAAATGTGCACGGTTCCCTCTAGCTGATCCTGTACTTTCACAATCCCATCACCTGCAATCTTCCCACTACCTCCAGCGATTAAAGGACTGGCCCAAAGTCACACTGCTCCGACGGGGAAAGCTGGACCTTACGTCAGAGCTCCATCACCCAAGCCCTTTCTGCTCTGCTCACTTGTTATGTAACTGCGGCCCTGCAAGCACTTCAAGGGCTTATCGGTGACCCCGAGACCTTCCACCGGGCCATCTTGTTTGAGGGTCTTGACATTCCCCAACTGTGACAGGATTCAATCTCACCATTCGTCTATCATTCCTTAAATAGCTAGTGGGAATTATTTCCATTTCCTTCTCTGACAGACTTCCACTTCACATAGGTTCCAGCCTTCACCCATCTGATTGCCTATCTGTGTCTTCCCCCGCAGAGCCCGGTGCAGGGTCTTACCCTCCCAAGCACCTGAGGAACATCTGCCGACTGCATGTTTAGGCAGACAAGTGGGCTGAGCACCTTCAGTGTGTCTAGAAATGGCAAGCAGAATAAAGTTTCAGGTGATCCGTATCGGAGACTTCTGTAAGAAATTCATTTGCCAACAGGTCCCATTTCTGTCACCGGGCTTGTGGTTCTGAGGAAGAACCTACAGGTATACGACCTTTGTCCTCTTTTGAGCTTTATGCCAGCATTTCTGAACTTACAAACCAGGGAATGATTTTCTCTGTAATCTTAGTCCCCGCAGCCTGGTGCTCCTTGGTATGCAGTTACAGAACTTGGACATGACATACCAATGGGACACGTAAAAGATCAAATGTTTCTGATCCTTAGCGTGGCTGCCGAGGGTGTGAACAATACTATCACGTGGAGGACACCTCTGATGTTGAGGAGCGGAGCTGCTGAACTTGACACCCCCGAAGAACCTAGCTCCCGGCTCTTTGAGAAATGCTACAAATCTCTTATCCACACCTCCCCCAGTGCTCTCCCAGAACAGTGGACACAACACAGTGGGGGGGGGGGGGGGGAAGGCAAATGTATGAAGACTAGCCATCTCTTTTTAAAATAGACAAGAACTAGGGGAGAAGGGGGAATGAACTTAAAAAGAACCAAACGGGAAACTGGATTCTGCCTGAGCTTGGACTGGGAACCACAACACAAGAACTACCACCACTGGAGTCAGGTTCATGGGCCCCATTAGCTCCTGTTGCTCGACGCACTAGCATTAATCAAGAGGCTTCAGCATTTCAGACAAATAAAAGCAATGGTCACTCGACAAGCCATCGAGGTCAGTGGGTGGCGGTAATCAGCTAAGGTCTCACTGAGGCTCTAGAAAGAAGTGAAGGTTTAATTGTTTGTCCTTCACCCCAAGGTGCACAGAGAAGGAGACAAGGTCTTGAAGATGACGTCAGGAAGAAACAGGAAAAGAGAAGCGAGTCATGTCCCCATGTGAACCTGAGCCTCTTAAAGCCCGGCGAGAGGGAGCTGGTGCTCAGAGGATGAAGAGGCAAGGACAGAGCTTATCAAAGGGGCTCCCAGGATGTCCAAGGGCTTTTTCCCATCAATACTTTCTTCTTATTTCAGGGCCAACAACATCTGGAGCTGATTCCACCCCAGGCCCATCCTCCTCTTCCCATCTTCAAGCCAGAAAAACACCGATTTCCAGGTGAGAAGGAAAGAGGGAAAAGAAAGGCCGGGGGCAATGTGTCCACTATGGTTTTGAGTAAGCCTGGCACATGGGAGGAAAATAACTATCTCTGGTCATCCAAGCGGCAGTGGCACCCAGCCCTGTCAAGAACGTTCACAGGCAGGAAAGGAACCGCCATTAGGTGAGAACAGACACTTGGCCGATTGGCGGGGACAAGGAAGAAATGGACTCCAAGTGTAAGGTGACGGCTCATCCCCTACGGTTTCAGGACTGATTCCGAGGGAGGCCTCCACCTCTGTCCTCAGACGTTGTCAAAGGGACGGGGCCCAGCTGTCCTCCATCCCCACTGGAAGTGGGACAAAATGACTGCCATTAGAGTGACGGGAAGGCAAGTTAACCATCAAAAGGAATGCCCTGTTGTAACACGCTCGCAAAACAAAGCAGACTAATTGCATGCCCATAAATCAATTTTTACAAATATTTACTGTGTAACAACCCAGGAACTATGTGTCAGACACCACGCTAGATGACTTTCAAAGCTCATTGCCAAGCCTCACAGCAGCACTGCAAGCCGGGTGGTAGTAAGTCAACGTGGTCGACGAGGAAGGGGTTTCCAAGTTCATACAGCGAGGAAAGAAGTAGGGGAGCTCAGATGGCACCTCGAGCCTTCATAGGCGCTGAAGGGAATTCTTTGCATACAACCACCCTCTCAAGTGGCACGTCGTTTTATGTTTAATAAATGTTGAATGAATGACTAGATCAGCAAATGAATGAATGAATAAGCCAGCACACATGGTGGGTCTGCCACTGATGTTCTTGTCCATATTACATTAAAAAATGCAGTTTCGTCTACATTTTAATAACTCCGAAATAAGAACGAAACTGCAATAGATAGCTTGATAGAATTTAATTGGCAGGATTTTTTCTTAAGAATTCCAAACAAACATAAACAATAGCCATCTGGTCCATTCTGACACAGAGTGATCCCGTGGGATGCAGCAGAACTGCCCCTGGAAACTTCCAAGGGAAAGACAGACTCATCTTCCTCACTCAGAGGACCTGGGGGTGGGAACTGCTGACCTTGTGGTCACTAACCCAATGTCATGAACCATGATCCCCACAGGGCGCCTCACTGCAACTAACAGTGACCCTATCTGGGGTCTTAAAGGCTGTCGATCTTTGTGGGAGCAGGTGGGAGTCCCTCCAACCCAGTGGTTCTCAACCTTCCTAATGCTGCGACCCTTTCATACAGTTCCTCATGTGGTGGTGGCCCCCAACCATAAAATTATTTTCGTTGCTACGTCATCACTGTCATTTTGCTACTTTTGTGAAGCGGGCGACCCCTGTGAAAGGGTTGTTCAACCCCCGAAGGGGTTGTGACCCACAGGTTGAGAACCTGTATTCTAATTACAGGCTTCTTTATCTAAATGGGAAGCCTGAGGAGCTGTTCAACTGATTAATTATTAAATCCCCCCTAGTCGACGGTATCAAATCAAAGAACTCACTCAACAAGGAGATTTCATTTACTCCTCAAAACCAGCCAAGCTTCCTCCTCCCATTTCCACACTTTTGCTCATCACCCCACCAATACACCGATATCAAAAGGTAAATCAATCTCCCTTCTTCCTCAATTTCAATCCTTTAAAAAGCCTGCTCTCTCCCGGAAGTGTGGCATGGTTGCATGGAATCGGGACAAGGACTAATCAAATGTCCTCCAGAGCCTTCCATGAAGCAGCCTTCACTCCTCCTTCAAGACGCTGCTGCCCCAATTGACACAAGAGGTCCTCTAAAGACCATTTGCAGGCCAACGGGAGTGAGTGAAAATGTAATGAGGGAAGAATGTTGGCATCATCTCCTCACGAGGTGCTTAATAATTACAAGGGCAGAATGAGTAACTTTACAGTGAACCGGTCTGGCAGACACCACCGTCCACAATCAAGTAATCAAAGCTAACTAAAGTCACCCCAAAGTGGCAAGGCACGTGCCCCTTGGGGTGGACGAGGACAGACATCACTTATGCCAAAAGGCATCCTGTAATTCCAATCATCAGAAAACATCAGACAAACCCAAACTGGGAGAACTTCTTCAAAATGCTCAATGTCATGAAAGAGCAAAAGTCAGGATTCAAGATGGAATGGAACTAAAGCGTTACAGAGGACCCTTCGTGGCCCACTGGCCAGGCGCTCAGTCACTAACCAGATCAGTGGCTTCCGCCATGACGAGAACGACGCCGCATCATCTTTGATGAAGGACAAAGCCAATCAGAACCAATCAGAGCCAAGCTCACTGCCTTCAGGGCCATCTCCACTCACACTGACGCCACCGCAGGACAGAGCGTTCCCTTCTGAGGCTGGGAATCTTTATAGGAACAGAAAGCCGCATCTTTCTCCTGCTGAGCCGCTCAAACCACGAACACTGCAGTTAGCAGCCTAGGGAGCAACCTGCTATGGCACCGATGTAGAAACCCCATGGGGCAGTTCAACTCTGTCCTCAAGGGTTGCTGTGACAACCAGGGGGTTGATTATTTGACTTTTTAAAGAGAGATACCAACTAGATGCAACGTGTGATCTTAGATCGGATCTTGGGGCAGAAAAATAAATTGTTATAAAAGATTGCTGAAATGCGAATTGCTGAAATGTGAATATGATTATTGATAATAATCCTGTTACTTTTACTCTCACCTCCCTCCTTGGCAAGGAATCTAAGCCAACTCACGGCTACACTCCAGGACAGGTAGAACTGCCCCAGTGAGTTTAAGGGAGTAGAAAGCCCTGTCTTTCTCCCGAGGGGCAGCTGTTGGTGTTGAACTGCTAACTTTATGGTTAGCAGCCCAGCATGTACCCACTACGCCACCAAGGTTCTTTGCTGTCACAGAGGGGATCCCTTGCCATGGTGTTAAATCTCCTGGTTTTGTAGGTTGCTCGATAAGAAAGTGCCACGGTTTTTAGCTAACACACACCGAAGTACACATTGAAGGGAGAGGGTGTGATGTCTGTCATCTATCTTCTGAGAAGAGGGAACAAGAGAATTATGGAGCAGGTGGAGCAACAGGTGAACAACTGATGGACGAATCTGTGTACAGATGAAAGGTGGCTCTTCTTGTCATTGTTGAATTTTTTCTGTGAGTTTGAAACAAATGAAAATGCAAATAAATGTATGACTCAATGAGTGGAAACTAACTAGTAGATTTATAAGATCAAATAGAAGATCCTGTACCTGGAGCTACCAATAATAGCAAGAGACTTGGGTTGGAAGCACTTAGTGGAGAAATGGCTTCCCGTTTACAGAAGACACACAGCCCATGTGTCTGTCTTGAAGCAGCACTTTCATTAGCACATCCTAGCTCTTAACATGGTTGGCCCTTCCTGCGAGTTCAGCAGAGACTATAACTGAACCAAGTGATAGTTGAAAATAATTATTTGAGCATAAAACAATTAGCACAACAACCACAGAGAGGTAGTTAATAGCCATTAACATGGCTGCAGAATGAGCCTTCACTTGTAAACACACCAACAATGAATACCAGCCAAACCCACTCTCCGCCCTCAGGGATTGCAAGCCTTAAATCAAAGTTACAAGGCAAGGCAGGGGTTGTGCACGTTCTGAAAGACGCTCTGAGAACAAGAATAAGTATGTTCCTGGAAGCAATTTTGGATGGGGAAAAAGGAAGCCTTGATGGCTTTGTAAGACATTAGAACAGACTGCGGGGGGAGGCCAATGGGCAACCGTTCCTGGGCAGCCTTAAAAGAAAGGGAGAACAGTCTAGGAAAATGTTACTAAGTGTAGAATTTACTCGAAAATACTTCATCATACCAAGTGTGAGAGCATGTGCCTGACTTGGCTGAATTTACGCCTCGGGTGCTAATCAAGAAAGGCCCAAGGTCAAGTGGTCCAGTGGTGCCCTCATCAGAAAGCCTGAGCTCGGAGGTGGCTTCCACAAGCATTTCTACTCTTGGGACCTCTTATCAATAACGAAACCTTTATTAATTAGCTTGTGGCATGTCAGAGATTGTTTGTCAATGATAAAAATAGTATCCTGTTCATGAATGCTAGAAAAAGACCCTCGTTTGGTGAAATCCACTCGGTCACTGCTATCGAGTCAATGGCAAACCCCTGTGCACTTCTGAGAGACTAACTGTCTACAGGATTCGGAAGCCCAGTCTTTCCAAGGAGCTGCTGGTGGTTTTGAACTGCCGACCATGTGGATCAGAGCTCACCGCATAACCACTACACCACCAGGGCTCCCTTGGTGAAATTAAAGGTATTCAAATCATCTGGACACGATTCACACATATTCCCAACACTTACACAGAAAAGGTAGACACATCAATAAAGGACAGTGTCCTTCAGCATCAGATATGTTTTGGTGTAAAGTTCAAAATAATTCTCTACCTAAATCTCTGGAGTCTGTTTCCCTGACTCTGGTTATGAAGTGGCCATGTTCTCTCTAGAATTAAAGAGTTTGCCTGGAGTACACCTTTTAAGCAAGGAGATGGCAGCGGACATAATAAAGCAATACATCAGGACCATCTCAAGCCTAGGAAAGCGTGGTATGAAGAATTTGGCTCACATTTGTTAATAAATGTTTGGTTAAAACATGTCACTTATTGCAAAACTAGAAGCAGCCATTGTTTACATGTTTTGAAGATATGCGTGGCCAAATTGCCTTAGGTCATCTCACAGTAGACGAATGAGGTGTAGGGCTACATAGATGGAGAAGTTAGGGGCGTGTTGGGATGTGGATAGGCCCGTTTGTAAATGATCTCTGGCTGGATTCCATAGGGGGCTGGGGCTACTCCTGTAGGACCTCAATTCTTTTCAATCATTGGGATTTTTTATAGGATAGAATATGGTCTATCTTGGTCCATGGTCCATGTTGACATAAAAATAATGTCTAATGTCGTTTGGCTGTGGTGGTCTAATCAGTTTCCATTAAGACAAGTTCATTAACTATGTTGCCCATGTCTTCGCTATTTTATTATCTACTTGAAGAGAGCTGAAATCATCATAATTGCGGGTGCGTCTATTTCTCTTTTCTTTGTGTCTGTTACTTCATACATTTTGAAATTCTGTTATTAGGTGCATGCACATGTATAATTGTTATGCTTCAGTAATTAATTGACTCCTTATTGACTTAAATATCATCTATACTTAAAGATAATATTACTTGCCCTGAAGCCAACTTTGTCTGATCTTAATGTAATTTTTCAGCTTTCTTACAATTAGTGTTTACATGTTATATCTCCATTGTGGTAGTTACATAATTTCATGTCAACTTGAAGTGCAGGGGTGGAGTCTAGCCTGCCAATCAGGTCACAGCCTGATGGTGCCTCCTTGTGGGTGTGACCTCCTCATGAGGAGGGTTCTGGGAACCTCCTCCTGTTTCTCTGCCTTCAATTTCCTGTTGAGGAAACACGTGGAGACCTACCAGAACCCAGTGATGCTTCCACCACCATTGGATCCACAAGACTTTTCATCCACCAACCTGTGATCTTCCTGCATTTTGTGTCATTGCATGTGCTGCATGAGTCTGAACAGGGCCTTATGGACTAGTAGCGGACTTATGGACTTGATCTGGACTGGGCTGGGATGCTTGCATGATATATAATTACCTCTTGATAAAAAGCTCTCTCTTACACATATATGAATTTCACTGGATTTGTTTCTCTAATCCACCCAGCCTAGGGCATCCATCCATCCTCTTTTAACCTGCTTTTCACAGTTTATAGTTAAGTGTGTCTCCAGTAAGCAATATGTAGTTTAAATTATTTTTTATTCTGTCTCACAATTTTAGCCCTTAACTTTCACACCATGTCATTTAATGTAATTATAGATATGGTTGGCTTCAAGGCCACCATTTTGCTATTTTATTTTGCATTTGTTCAAAGCAATTTTAGGGCTCGCCTTCTTCTTTCTGGTATTACCGAAGTATTGCCTGAGAATATTTATTTTATATACTTCAGCCAGGTCTCTTTTTGTTTGCAGCAGAAATGTCAGTTCTGTGCCAGTCAATCGTGGCCGGAGGTGGAGCAGGGAGCCTATATTATGATGATTTCTCAGCTGATACTGGAAGCGCTGCCGGAACCAGTGCTTTAAGTCATGGGTCACAAGTTAAGCAGGTAGATAAAAACACACAAGGGAATTTGGAACTACTGGATATGAGAATAAGGAATGTGGGGGAGTAGAGCGCGTAGGTGACAATTTGAAATTTCCACATTGAGCAGCTTTCAGACATCTCCTCAACCACATTAAAAATGTCTATTCTTAGACCCCAATTTGCAACATTCATGGCTCTCCTCTAACACCACTTGTTACTGCTGCTATTATTAGGTGTTAAGGAGTCAGCTCCGCTGCATGATGACCCTATGCACAACAGGAGTGAACACTGCCCCTTCCTTCGCCATCCTCACAATTACTGTTAGGTCTGTGTTCAATGTTGCAGCCATTGTCTCGATCCATCTCATTGAAGACCTTCTTTGTCCCTGACCTTCTATTTTCCAAGCAGGATGTCTTTCTCCAGGGACTGTTCTCTTCTGATAGCGTGGCCAAAGGACCTGCGATGAGACCTCACTGTCCTTGCTTCTGAGATTCATTCTGGCTGGACTTCTTCCAACACGGGGCTCTTTGTTCTTCTGGCAGTCTGTGGCACATTTAATAAACTTTTCCAAGCCCATAGCTCAAAGGAATCCATTTTCTTCAGGTTCCTTATTCATTCATTGTCCAGCAATTGTATGCATACAAAGTGATTGAAAAGGCCATGGCCTGAATCAGTTACAATGTCGTCTTCAAAGTGACCTCTGCTTTTTAACACTTTAAAAGAAGTTTTGCACTCAATTTGCCCAATGCAATTCATCATTTGATTTCTTGGCCACTGCTGCTTCCACTGGGATTTATTATGGATTCAAGCAAAATTAATCCTTGATGACTTCAATCTTTTCTCCAGTTATCATGATGTTGCTTTTCATCTACTTATGAGATTTTTTAATTTTCTGGATGTTGAGGTGCAATTCAGGAAATACATTAAAGTACTTCCAGTACTCTTCCCTTTCAGCAAGCCGCACGGGGTGATCTGCACATCACAGTCTGTTGGTGAGCCTTTCTGCAATTCCAGTGTCACATTTTTCTTCATATAGTCCAGCTTCTCCGGTTATTTTCTCAGCACACAGACTGAATATAAATGGGGCACAGAATCCAGTCCTGACACACACCTTTCCTGAGTTTAGACTTTGTAGAATCATTGTTCTAGCAAACAACTGTCTCTTGGTCTGCAAACACCATACAGATGTTACATTAGCACAATTAAGTGTTGTAGACAATCGTATCCATAATTATCCATCATTTGTCAGGATCCACACAGTCCGATGCCTTTGCATAGTCAGTAAGAAATAGCTTTCGCGATCCTCTGGTTCAGTCAAGATCCATCTGACAGCAATGATACTCCTCATTCCACATGCTTTGCTGAGGCTGGCTGGTCATGTGTGTGTCCGTTTACCTCTTAAGGTGAGCCCTGGTAGTGTGGTGGTTATGAGTTTCATTGCCAACCGCAAGCTGTTCGAACCCACCA
The DNA here is from genome assembly GCF_000313985.2 of Echinops telfairi. Lineage (NCBI taxonomy): Eukaryota > Metazoa > Chordata > Mammalia > Afrosoricida > Tenrecidae > Echinops > Echinops telfairi. The sequence goes on along the minus strand of NW_022111256.1, from coordinate 2,302,982 downwards.
GCTACTCCTCGGGAGAAAGAGGGGGCTCTCTGTTCCCCCAAAGAGTGACAGACTCAGAAACCCACCAGGGCAAATCTATCCTGTCCTAAAGGGTGACTGTGAGTTGGCATCAACCTGATGGCACTGAGTTTATTATATTTATATATATATATACACCTCTTAAAAACGATGCCCCGAATTGAACACCATCCTCCACAGGACACTGCAGCGTTAGGGTGGCAACACCGTAATTACTCATAATCTGTATCCCATGAATTTACTAACTCAACGTAAGCCAAGTTCATGTCTTGGCAACAAACTAAGACCTCATATTTAGCTGTGGTCAATTCAACACCAGCCTCCGTCTCTTACACACAAATGCCTGCCAAACCAGTTTTCTCTGGCCTGCACTGTATTAACAGATGTACATCTACCACGATTAAATTTCACCATGTTTGGGCTCAGGATCCCATCCTGTCAAGAACGCTTGAAAGCCTGATTCTATTATCTTTTGAGATAGCTACTCTACCCAGGTGGCACCGGCTGAAAATTTGATAAATATACTTCCCATCATAAGATGCAGGCCCCTGAACACTGGCCAATCAGTCCCATCTTTGCTCTTTAAAACCTCGATCCCCAGGGAAAAAGGGAACAGAGGAGATGAAACACAAACAAGTAAACCCAGCTTTTAGAAAGTAGCATGGCAAGATGCCAGGGTGATGGTGAATTTGTGGAGTGTGCTTGGGTTTTGTATAAACATTCCCATGAATATTCCTGCCACTCAGCTCCACAGGTAACAGGTAATGCTGAAACTGGAGAAGGCAGGGCCACCCTGGAGCCAGGCTGTGAGGTCCTCATTTCTGTTTGGCTTCCACTTACAAGTCCCAACTCTGCCACTAATTAGTTATGTGGCCTTGGATTGCTGAGTTTTCTTTCCTGCACTTCAGGCTCCTTATCTGGGGCTTCCCCTCTCAAACCACTGTGCTGCTTCTCCTACCCTCTTGTTCTCTCTCCGACTAGAGGCCCAACCTCAGCTTGATTTCCACAGGCCTTATATTGCACTGGTTCTAATGTATTTCTGGGAGAAGCAGTTAGGGGGAATGTTTTCTATCCCTCAACTAACAAGAAGGTCTAATCACTTGCCAAGTTGATCACTGCCTGCCACCTTTCCTGTCTCACATCCCACCTATCCTCCATGCCAGCCATACTCAGCTCCTGTAAAACACTGCGTGCTTCTGCCTATTTGTCCTCCATAAAATCAACCAAACACACTCCCACTGCATTGATTCTGGCTCACAGTGACTAGAGGACTGCGCAGCACTGCCCTTGTGGGCGTATGAGGCTGTGACGCTGTGTGAGAGTAGAAAGCCTCATTTTTCTCATGCAGAGTGGTGGCTGGTGGTTTCGCACTGCTCACCTTGCAGCTAGCAGCCCAACAGGTAGCATACTAAGCCACTCATGCTCCTTACCTCTCCCAGGTTCAAATTCCAACCAATGGGAAGCCACCACCCATCTTCCTGATGGCATAGTTTGAAGCCACCCGTGGCAGCTCTGTGAGAGACAGGGCAATGTTTCTGCTCCCATGAAAAGTCTCTGAAATCCAAAGGGACTGGCTTCCTTTGTCCTATGGGGTTGCTATGAGTCAGAATGGTCTCAATGACGAGGAGTTTGGTTTGGGATTTATGATTTTGAACACGTTTCAGCAGAGCTTCCAGCCTAAAACAGATTGGGAAGAGAGTCCAATGGAACCCTATATTCTGATCCAAAACCAATCCTGAGGATGATGCAGGACCAGGCTGCCTTTCCTCCCATTGCGCATAGAGTCACCATGATTTAGGGTCAAGTCCGCAGCAACCAACAATAACAGCAGCATGTCTTCATCCATCCTGGTCTCTCCGCCTGCCATATCCAGCCACGCTCTTCCTTCCCTAACTGACAGCAGTCCCTTGTTCAAATTCACATTCACTCCAGTTTCGTATCCTCTAGGAGGCTTCCTCCATCGAACTCAGTAGCCACTCTTTCACAGAGCCCTGTCACCTCTTTGGTCTCAGCATCCATCAGTCACTTAAAGGACATAGCTTGCCTCTCTCGTCCAGCGGCCTCTAAGCTCTGGGAGACCCAGAACTTTTCATTACTGTAGCCTGGATGGTTCCTGTCAAAGTACAGGTGCTTTGTCAAGTGAATTAATGAGTGAGCAACCACACCACAGAGGTGTCTGTCTACTCCCCACACTAGAGCAGTCATGCCTGGCCAACCTGGGTGCTCATCGATCCATCCTGAGCTCCAGCTTAGCCTCCTGGATGCTGCCATTACTTAAGCTCCCCACGGAGAACTCTCAGTGCCTGGCCCAACCCTGGCCTGCCTCCTGATTCTATTCACGCAGCTCTCCAGCCTCTGTCTAAGCCCCCCTTTGAGCAGGACAACGTAAATGAGTTCATTACCGCCAGGAAATCTCTTCTCGTCCCTCCCCTCACGGCCTCCCAACCAAGAAGGAGCCATACTCCCAGATGTCCTGCTCCAAAGTGCTGCTCTGGTCCCTGGAATCCAAGAAGTTGGGGACGCCTCCTGGACAAACATCAATTGGAAAAATCCATCATTTGCTTAACCCTCCAGCAGGCCTCTCCCCTGCCGAGTTTGCTCATTGCAGAAGGTTTACAATGGGCCAGTTGTTTACATCCTAACCCCAAGTTCAGGGGCATCTGTAGTCTAATTTGAGGCATGGATCAGCAGGCCTGTTCTCTATTTGAACAGCAGGATCATCAACAACTTTCCAGGCTGAATTGCGTGTGGCTTTCCCCGGCTCTCCCTAGACCCTGGGCAAGTAAATTATTCTTTCATTTCTCAAGATCACCTTGGGCAGGACCAGACGGCGCTCACTTGTCCCCCAGTCCCTAAGATGTCCTGGGGAGTGCACAGATACAGAGCAGCTGGAATGGACCGAGGAGAACAGGGACAGAAGGAAAGGGAGACCAAGGCTGAGGGTCATTAGACGAGGCCATCAGAGTGGCTTGGAGGAAAACACACAGCTGGAGAACCTGGAGTGCTTCCAGCCCGGAGCCTTATGGGAAACACTGCGAAGAAAGCGTCAGGGCAACCACGGTAAGCTTTGAAACACCTTGTCAGGTGTCAGACCCCAAAGGAAGGGTGAACAGACCACCACTCCCCAGCCCCCATAAAAGGAGGGGGAAAAGGCACATTCAGCCACGTTTAGACCCAGTTACTGTCCATCGGCTCCTGTCACCGAGACCCTTGCTGAGAAAAGCACCTTCAGCCAGACCCCACCCGGTTCGCGCCGAGGGGCTCTGTTGATTCGGGGCCCAGACTTCAGAAAAGGGGGACAGGAGACTGCCCGAGGGCATGTTGCTCAGGGCTGGGCTGCTCCCGCGCTTTAGTTACGGAAGCCCGCTCTGCAGTCCCGCCCCCTTCAGTGCTCTCTGTCCTGCCTCCTAGTCCCAGGGAAACTGTCCCATCGCCACTCAGCCCCAGATCTCCTCTACCGACATCACATTCCTTACCAAGTGCACATCTGCCCGTAGACGGCACTGGA
>NW_022111256.1:2295586-2299356 GCF_000313985.2 Echinops telfairi | reverse complement strand
CACACACACACACACACACACACACACACACACACACACTTCCCCTGCATCAATCCTACCAGGACAACAACTCCGTCACATTTAGAGAAGCAAGGCCTAGACTGGGCCCCTGAGGCTTCCCGGGCAGTCCAGCCAGCCCTCGTGGCAGGGGCCCTGGCAGGCAGCTGCCATCCATCCTTGAGGCCGGCGGCCCCTGAGATGCCACGCAGACTTTTCCACTCATGCAGAGCTTCTTAAGTGCCTCTGATATTCTCCATGTGTCCCAACGGGAAAACACACACGCATCCAGTGCTCCAGATGGGATCAAAGCTGAGAGGCCAAGGAAAACAGAGATGAGGGTGTTCAGGACTGGGCATCGATTGGGGCAAAGGAAGGGAGACCTGTAGAGGTGTCAGGGGAGGGTGTCCCCCTGAACAGCAGGTGAGTCCAATGGGTGGGCTCCGGAACTGAAGTTCAAACTCCTGAGTTCCACCTCCCAGTTCCATGTGGTCCTCCTGTGATATCTTGGGTCTTGCCCTCTGACCGGCACTAGGACCGAGTTATTTCTGTAGTGCCATCGAAACTCAGACCTAAAGAGACATGAGAGATTACCTGGCCCAATAAGGGGAGATGTACATCATCTTGCCTGGAACATCCCCCACCCACTCTAATTTCACATGTCCATCCCCTCATAGGTCCGTCCCTACTGCCCCACTGACAGTTCAACAGGTAATCATGGCACTTCCTCATGTGAAAGTGGTCTCTGACATGAGACAGACAGACACACACACACACACACACACACACACATACACACACACCATCCTTTTGCCTTATTGGTTCCAGTCTGATAGAGGAGCTGAGTTCGGTTCTCTTTTATAAAGTGAGGAGGCCAGTTCGGGTGGCTTTCAAGGGTACTTCCAGATCTGAGATTTTCTAAGCCCCCGTTATCTATGATAATATTCCCGTAAAGAAGCAGGTCAGTTTGTTCTCGTGCTCCTTGACCACCTCAAGTGAACATCTGACCAGATCCTTCCACTTTCCAGTCTCTTCTCGGAGACTATGTGCGTGGTGTCACCACCCCAGGTTCACCCCTAAGGAGATAGCAAAGCAGTTACAATAATGGGCTCTGAAGTCCTGCTGCTTGAGAGGTGAGTTATCTACTCTGTGCGTCAACCACCTCATCTTGAGAAGAGGAACAATGATGGTGGCAACCCCATGGTTACGCTGAAGGTTCGAGAGAAAATACATGTAAAGGGTCTATGAAGATGCGTGCATGGTGATGGTCATGATCCCCTGAATACAACCCCCCTGGGTGAACAGGGAAGGGATGGTTCAGGTGCACTGGATTATAATCGACAGATTATTTGGTATATAAAGGGGTGAGGCTAAGAGAAAAGAGGATCTGTACAGAGCCTTGCTGTGGAGACAGCCTACAAGTTATCTCTGAAGGACAAAGGACAGCCGGGGAAGACCCCCATTCCTATTTCTCTACCCTGTCATTATACTGGACATCCCCTCACAGGAGGGCACAAGGAAGAGATGAGCCATTCGGGGTGCAGTACAGCACCAACGAAACACACAACATTCCTTTAGTTCTTTAATGCTTCCTCCCTCCCCCCCCCATTATCATGACCCCAGTTCTACCTTAAAAACCCAGCTAGACCAAAGCATAGACATTGGTACAGATAAGAGCTCTTGACACACGGAATTCAGGACAGATAAACCCCTTAGGTACAGTAATGGGAGTAGTGATACTATGAGGGTAGGGGGAAGGTGGGGGGAGAAAGGAAAGAAAGGGAGAACCAATCACAATGATTGACGTATAACCACCCATCACCCACACCCCACCCACCCCAGAGAAAAGAACAACGGAAATGTGGGTGAAGGGAGACAGCTGATGGTGTAAGATATGAAAATAATAATTTATAATTTATCAAGGGTTCACGAAGGTGGGAGGTGGGGGAGGGAGGAAAAAAGGAGGAGCTGATCATAGGGGCTCAAGTAGAAAGAAAATGTTTTGAACATGATGATAGTAACAGAGGTATAAATGTGCTTGATGCAATGAATGTATGGATTGTGATAAGAGCTGTAAGAGCCCCCAATAAAATAATTTAGTTTTTTAAGTGAAATTATGTAGCCCAGGCAGAAAAGCGTCAACTAAAGGACTCTCGGGTCAGCAACAGACACACACATCCACATACAATACAACAAATCCTTCAAGGACGTACCTTCTTCCTTGGATGAAAGTTCGAAATCCTTAATGAGCCTACAAGATTTTTTCCCCCGGCATACACTCTGCTTTCCTTTCCACCTGGCCTCCTCTCTCTCCCTGCACCGCAAAGTTAATGCTCCTGCACCCGAGGCTTCTCCAGCCAGTAGTGCGGCCGTGCGGCCCCATAGAGAGAGATCCGAATGGGGAGTGCACATCTGACCTCTATGGCTTGTTAGTTGCATGAACTCGATGGCACATCTCTTAAAAAGGGCATCATGAGCTAGCGAGGCAAAGGCTTTCGACCAGTGCCTGGGCCTGGTGAACAGTAGTTTCAGAGTCCCGTCCCTGGGGGCCTTCCCCTAATGAGGTTGGATTTCCCTAGACCGTTCTGCAGTCCCATTAAACATCACATTTCCCTATAATAACCTTTGGTACTCTGGCCATTCATTATGTGTGTGTATGTATCTCCCTGCCAGATCACAAACTCCGTGAGGTCGGACTGGGGCACCCCCAGCCCAGGTTTGCCTGGTTTGATATTGGCTGTCTCAGCATGGTCGGTAGGATTATTTCCAGCAAATATTCTCCCCAGCAACATGGATTTGTGGCGAATGAAGGATGTCTTAAAAGAGCCTGCAGGTTTCCATTCCCTTCCTTGTGCTCTTGTGATCTACCATAAAGGGAGCATGCCCCAGACAGCTGTCAGCTCAGAAGACGTAGGAACCTGCCGAGAACTGCAGTCAAGCCCGGCCAGCCTCGGCATGAAGCAGAGCTTCCCTGTCACCCCACAGACACGGGAATAAGAAAAAGGGAGGGCTGTTATAAGCCACCGAGTTGGGAGTGCTTTTGTGACACACCATTATTGTGACCATAGCCAAGATGACACTCAGTCATCTTCATTTTCAAAAGTATCCCAGCTTAGAGGGTAAACAATATGATCACCCAAAGTTGGTCCACGTCTATCTTGTCCACCACTTTATCCCTAGCACATAAAATTGTGCTCGGCACAGAAAAGATACTCAGTAAATATCTTGGATTACATTGAACTGAAATACATACTCTCTTCAGGCTCTTTCTTGGTGTCCCGAGTCATCTTCTCAATGGGATAAGGAAAGGTCTGAGTTTGGGGGCTCTATCTTTCCACATAACCCCCATAGAGATGCTGCTGGCTGGCTTAGGGAACATCAAAGGGCTGAGCTTTACCATTAACAGCAGTCAGTCCCTCCGAGAGGGCTAAACTGTCCACGTGGGGAAACAATCTTATAGGATGTCACAGGAAGAGGACATAGATCACGGTAAGCAGGACATCCCACAGAAGAATGAGCGAGGAGAAGAGGGCCCGAGCCACGGAAAGAAGAACCGACAGGAGGCAGCAGGTGGGTTTCCGGACAGTGTGCCCCCCGGAGTGGGGCCGAGACACGGCAGTACAGGGAAGGCTCACGTCTCACTGCTGAATTGCTTGCCTTCCCTCCCAAAGATGGAAGACTGGGCACGCCATCAACGGAAGCAGTTCCTTCAGGTTTGCTAGAATTGGTAACTGCCAGGCTCTAAATCATTGCCCTCACCCTCCTCCTCCCAA
>NW_022111256.1:2291607-2295241 GCF_000313985.2 Echinops telfairi | reverse complement strand
AAGCCCGAGTGCTCTATGAGTCCTTCCTCCAGGCCGTGTGACTCAGGCTGAGCATCACCCCCACCCCCGTGTCTACATGAACCAAACTGCCAGCAGCAGGGAGCGAGGGCTGGCTGTTATCCAGTTGCCAACGTCTTTGAAGACTTTGAGATAATCCCCCAGAAAGGTTCAGAGGACGGCAGCCTCCCAAACAAAGATCTCCAAGGATGCTTTGTTTTCCTGTTTCCACCCGTTTGATTATGTCTGTGACTTCCAGACACACCAACTGCTGCGGTTTTCCGTTTCTGAAACAGAGGCCCGTGCCTGTGTGAAAAGCCCGGGCATGCCGGGCTAATTAAATCGAGCGATCTTGCGGTGGTTGCTGTAACGTGTGCTCCGCCGAGGTTCTTCAATGTGTTGAGACACTTTCTGTTTATGTTGGTTACGTCCCCCATGTGGTGTGGGTGGAGAACATCACTCAAGGGAATATCATTAGCAGGAATGGGGAGCTCAGGGGTTCCGGAGACACGTGGCGAAACTGGGGCTCAAGGGATCCAAAAGTTGTGCTGTGTCCATGGTAACGCGTCCAAACGCTAGTCCTTTCCCTCCTTCTGGGCAAAATCAGTCCCTAAGATCTGCCCGGGGTCCCTGGCTCCCACAGACAGGGTTGCCCCTGCCATCATAAAGCCCAAAGGTGTTAGGGAGAACATGCAAAGATTCGACCAGCTACAACAAGAGGGGCGATTGCGGTCAGTCCCCAGGAGCTGAATGGCATGTCTCTCCCTGGAAGAGCAGGTGAGGAAGTGAATCTTAATGTACCCACTCTCCCCTCCCAGCAAGGAAAGAATGATCCCTCTAAGTCTGTCAATCTCTGCTTTGCTACCTGCCTAAATTCTGGAGAAACCACCTGCTAAGAACTAAGAACGGCTCTGACCCACGACAATCGAATGTGTGTCAGAGTCGAACCTTACGCTGCAGGGTTGTCAACGGCTGAGTTTTCAGTAGACTACCAGAGCTTCCTTCCACCACACCAAGAGGTACGGTGTCCACTGGGAGGATCCCTCACCAAGCAGAGGTTGGCTGTGGTCAGTGTTCTTGCGGACCTGCCAACCTCACAGTGCTTCTCTGGGACGCTCACTGAAGGGCTTAACAGTAGGCAGCCAGAAGGCCAGCTCTCTCTCCTGATAACTCGGTGAATGAAGATCTAAGCTTCCTTCCACCCATCGTACAATGGGGGTGAAAACATAGTTTCTGAACTCAGATAGGTGTGGCTTCAAATCCCATATGCCCTTTACCTTACTGGGCTGCTAAGTGCCAAGGTCAGCAGTTCAAAGCCAACAAGCACTCCATGGGAGAAATATGAGACCGTCTGCTCCCATAGCAATGTATAGTCTCCGGAAGGTTATATAGGGGCCAAGGGCCTGAGAATCTGCTTGGTGGCAGTGGCTTACTTTACAGAGCCCAGTCTCCTTCTGTGTGATCGGGAGGCAAGAACACCAACCTCTTAGCATGGTTGTGTAGCGCAGAGATCATACATGTAAAAAGCACAGGTACATCACGGTGATTCGCAATTAAAAATCACTGTTGAGATTACATATTATTGTCCCAAACCATTGAATTGTAAACCAGTATAAAATTAGCTACTCTAGTGAATATTATCACTCCCACACCATAGCCTGGAGCAGATAAATAATAGCTCTATCTGTTTCACGACCCTCACAGGACTACTGAGGGGCAGCCCAGCAGTATGGTGGCTAGTTTACAGCTTAGGCACAGGGAGCTCAGACAGAAAATGGCTGGCCCAAATGTCCCATCAGTGGGAAAGAACTCACTGGCCCAAATTGATGCCAATGCCCGTGACCCTAAAGGACCGGTTAGAGTGGCCTCGGTGGGTTTCTGAGTCTGTGACGTTTTGGTTTTTAAACAGGGGTAGAAAGACCTGGCTTTCTCCCAAGGAGCAGCTGGTGGTTTTGAACTGATGACCTTTCAGATCAGAGTCCAACACGTAACCACTGTGCCACCAACGTGAGTTCTTTTCATCTTTAACCCACAGCTCCCAGTCTAAAGGAATGTCCCTAGAATTGAATGAGTACTTCAGAATTGGGTAAGACTATATTTGCCCTCTATGAAAAGTATAAGTCAAAAGGTATTGCTGCAAAACCAAAGAAGCCTGTATTTTTAAAAAACAAACTTTAAAATGCAAAGTTGTTGCTTCTCAATATAGCCTCCATCTGTTTCTTTACCTTTCCAAAGGTTCACACATCTCCATCCCTCCCCTGAAGAATCCTATACTCTCTCATTGACATCAGGTCAGAATGGCAGCTTTGGTATCCTGTGGGGACTCAAACTGTGCTCCTTTTCAATGTTCTCTGAGTTCGGGGAACAAAGGAAGGGAGAAAGGCCTCGGTCAGGGCTGCATAGGGCAAGGGTTCCCATGCCGTGGAACAGCCTTTGCAGAATACGCAGGTGCATTCCCCTGAAAAGGGAAAACTATTCTCAGTGTGACTTTGCTGGCCATTTGCTCACCAAAGCAGTCCTCTGTCTTCTTAAAACCTCATCAGAAGCCCCCAGGAGGGTCCTGTGTCCTTAAAATCGATCAAGATTGCGCATTGGGAGTCCCCAACCAGAACCTGCTGGGCTTCACTCTGTCTTGAGCTGGCCGAGCAAATCCCCCGGGAAGCTACTGTTTTGATGAGACCCTTTCTTTTCTTTCTGGAGGTGCCCTAATGCGACTCAGCCAACGGTGTCACTGAGAGAACGTGGCTGCAGCCATCTACCAATCGCAGGGACACATGTTAGCACCTTGTGCTTGGACTAATCCCATGCATGCAGACACTGGAACTCGAGAAACAGTACTTTGGATTCATCCGTGTCTATCTTTTTAATGCTCTCCTGCTCCAAATGTTGTAAATAGGGGGTTCTTTTTTTATAAACCTGTCTCCATATCTTTGCTTTTCCAAATCTGTGATCACGTGATATTTCCATGCCTGAAGCATTTCCAGCCCAGGTGATCTTTTCTTTAGGCATAATGGCCTGAGTTGGACCTGTGAGGCTTTACCATGAGTTGGTAAATCACTAAGTGAGGCCATCCTAGTTTGGATTCTAAAATGTTTTCTGATAGGTCGAGTATACGAAAAATGTGGACCTAAAACCCGAATCAGAAAAGAGACCAGGCTTACTGATCAAGCAGGGACTGGTGGGGACTCCCAAGATGATGGCTCTTGGTCTTCCTTTGAATCCTGGAACTGAAGTGACCCCATGCTAGAACAATCAATCGCTTGATATCAAAAGGGTGGCATTTGCCCGAGGACACAGTGCAGACAGAGAGGGAGGAAAGGAAACCAGACACAGAGAGAACGTGGCTTCAGTGCGGGCACGTGGAGGGGATTGCAGTGGGAGAGTCAAAACAAAAGGTGTAGGAAGGATCGGACGCTAAACCAGTGGTCTGCTCTGTAAACGTCACCTGCCTCACAATAAAAAATCTCTAAAGTATATATTTTCTGAGAATTTCCAGGGTCAGAGGGTGCTGTGACACATCATATGGATGTTTCTAGAAAGAGCCAGTCACCCCCAGCAAGCTTTGCCTAACGTGTGGCTGCCAGCCCTGAGCTCACTCTGATAGACATCTAGTTAAGAGGCCCATTTTCTTGAAGGC